>NC_077229.1:223165056-223490056 GCF_027887165.1 Monodelphis domestica
AGAGTGAAAATGATGGCAATCTGTGGAAAGGTAAGAGATGGCGTGTCATGTTCCAGGAACAAATAGGTGAAACTAAGTGGAACTTTTAATTTGTGTGTGTTGGGGTGGGATGGGAATAATAGGAAATCAGAAAAGGTGGTGAGCTGGACAGATAGGGAGAATCAGAGAGAGTGAATGGATAGTCCATGTCCTGTACTGATAACTTTGGAATTTTCAAACTTGGCTGAATTGTACTAGCACATTGAATGGATCTTCCTTGAGAGTTTATGCTAGAAAATGGTAAAGACTGACAGGATGTGAAAGTGTGGGTGATTTGGGATGTGCACTTTTGAAGAGAGTAATATACCTGTAAGTACCCACATTATCATGTATATTATATATATATGTTTATATATATGTGTATTTCAAAGAATTTTATAATAATACAATTTCATTGGTCCCTGTTTAAGTGCTTTACAATCCCACAATATAGTTTGCGTTATGCAATATTTTATATTGGAATAATATTGGACTACTTTTTACATTGGTGTAGTATTATGATGCTCTATTTTAATGCAAAGGTTCATAACTTAGTGTGTCATCCAGAGATATTGGTAAATGAACCATGACAACATATGTTAGGAGGGGAAAACCTCCCATAGATTTTCCAGTGTATGTTTTCATAGAAAAATATCTCTTTTAAAAGTATCAGCTGATTCTACCAACAAATAAGGAAAAGTAAAATTGATTTAAAAACTAAATTAAAAATTCTAAAGGACACATTGTACATCTTTGGAACTATCTAATGTATCTCCATTTAAAAACAGAACAACTCAAAATATAAAACATGTCCTTCCCAGCTTTATTGTTTCTGTAATTATATTATTGTCCTTCCAGTTACCCAGGCTGTAAGCAATGGTGTCAAATTTGACAATTCCATCTTTTTCTCTTTTATCTCTGACATGCAATCAGATTCTAATTATATTTCTGAAACACCTCTTAGATCAAACCCTTCCTTTCCACTCACATTGCCATCATTATCTTTCTCTGAACTATTGTAGTTGGTCCTTAACCATTGTCTCTGCCAACATTCTGTTTTCAATATGTACTCAACAAAGCTATGAAATTGGACCTCTTAATATATGTCTGATCATGTTATTACTTTTCTCAGGAACTGTTGGCAGTAGACTATTGCCAATATTTATGTAATGTACATATTCCTTAGGATAGCTAGATAGGTTGAAAAGAGTGCTGGCCCTGGAGTCAGGAAGATTTTTCTTCCTGAATTTAAATCTGCTATAGAGACTCAAGTTGTGTGACCCTGAACAAGCCACTTTACTCTTTTTGCCTTAGTTTCCTCATCTGTAAAATGAGCTGGAGAAGGAAATGGCAAACTACTCCAGAGTCTTGGCAAAGAAAACCCTTAATGGGGTCATGAAGTGTTAGGCAAAACTGAAACACAACAATAATTAATTCCTTATCCTGGAATTTAAGGCTCTCT
Source organism: Monodelphis domestica (assembly GCF_027887165.1). Taxonomy (NCBI): domain Eukaryota; kingdom Metazoa; phylum Chordata; class Mammalia; order Didelphimorphia; family Didelphidae; genus Monodelphis; species Monodelphis domestica. Next base: position 223,166,537 of record NC_077229.1, read on the forward strand.
ACTATCTGATGCAAACCTTGATGTTCAGCTGTAACACCCTATATTCCATCCAAACTGAGCTACTTCTTGTCCCTTTGGGCTTCTATAGACTGACTTCTGTTACTGAAACTATGATTCTATGAAGGATCTTGTTAAAGAGGTTTATGGTGAGAAGTTCTCTTCTTCTTGGGGAGAGAAATGTCACTCTCTCACCCCTTCACTCTCAAATTTCCCTCTAGTAATAGTTTGAGTCAATTACTGAGTCTTCTTAACTGAATTTATTGGAGGGAAACAGAAAAGGGAACAGGGCAGATGAAAGGTAAGGAATTGATGTTCAGGAAGGAAGGAAGGAGAAGGGGTCCCTAACTAACTAATATCCTTCCTCCCAAAGTCAAGGTAGATCAGGTTTGGTCCACCTGACTCCTTGGAGTCAGAATAAAGAGGACGCTGGTTCTTGGCTGCACAGTGAGTGTCCCAAGTTCAAATTCAAGGAGGTAGATGGAAATCTTCCTTGTTGGACAGCTTGTGTTCCAAAGTCCTGTCCAATTGGCTTATCTTCTGGTGAGATCTGAGTCAGAAATCACAGGGATCACTGGATCAAGGAGCTAACCAGAGCTAACCTCGCTGGTGTGTGATACCAGTCAAAAGTCAGTTTCCCAACTGCTGGATCAGCTCAGCTCCCCTTTCCTCCTCTCTCTCCACAGTTTTGTGTGTTTTTTCACCCATTCCCCACTGTAGAATTCTGCAACTCTTTCCAGTTCATTTCTCTCCAAGATGTCAAACCTTCTCTTACAAAATGTTTCATTTTTTGTCTCTGTAGGTCTAGTAGTACCCCTAGAGATAGCATGGTGCAGTACATAGAGAGCTGACCTTGAAGTCAGGGAGATCCAGGTTTAAGTCCTGCTTCTAATACGTGCTGACTGTAAGAACCCGGGCAAGTCACTTAACTTCTCAGTGTTCTAGGCTTGTGTTGTCAGAATCAAATAGAAGAGGGGCAGAAGGGGAATAACCATACTTAAGGATCTCTGTGGGTACATACTGAATTTGAAAACCACCTATTACATGGCAGCTACATGGCTTAGTGGATAAAGTTCCAGGCCTGGATTTGGGTTCAAATATGATCTCAGATACTTCCTAGTTATGTGATCCAGGGCAAATAACTTAATCCTGATTGCATAGCCTTTAAAATTAATCCTAAGAAGGTAAGGAAAGGAAAGGAAAGGAAAGGAAGAAGAAAGAAAGGCATATATTAACATTATCTAAGTTGTATTGTATTTTTAGTAATCTTCTTAAATATTTTACATTAATACTTTATTTTCCTTGGACTTGCACTCAGGAGTCTTGAAACAATTTTTGGCAACTGTTCTCTAGGCCAATTTCTAAAGCTATTAGTTGCAGGTCTACATTAGTCCAGGGAATTTGCTCACTTGAGAGTTACCTGTACCATTGATCTCAGATATCTGGTCCCTTTCCTTTATCTCCTGTGCCTATCTCTAGCACCAGCATATAGTAGAATGCTTGGCATATGAGAGATGCTTTGGTAATTCTTTTTCAAATGATTCTAATGTAATGAATTTTCCTAGTACTCATCTCCTAACTGAACATGATCTATTCCTACACTTTGCCTCTATAGCATTTTACCTTTTCTATCCTTCCTTATATTCCACATTGTGCCATACTTATTTATGAACATGCCTTAGTTACTAGAATAAGATTGTGTGGTCCTTGAGAACAAGAATTTTTCTTCCTTTTATGTCCTTGGAACCTCACACAACACCTTTCAGATAATTAAATCCTTCGAATATCTACAATTTCATTGATGTAGGCAATCCTTTCTTGGATGCAGATTCAGACCTATCTATGAGTTGATGGTGTTGAGAATTGCTATGGTCAAAAAATTCATCATCATGCAACCAATCTGGTGATAAACCTCTCTCAAGCTTAGCTAGGTTATTCTTTAGGTTATAGATTTACTGTATCAATAGGTGATGCTTTCCAGCTTAGGATTCACCAGAGCTCATGTTCCTTGGACATAACTTTCAAGAAGCCAACCTCTTGGCCATGATGTGTATTCAGAGTAGAAGTCATCACAAGTGTTAAATATGTTAGGAGCTTAATAAATGTTTGAAGACCCAAATGAACTCAATAGTTATCAAAATTAGTTGCTCCTTGGTTGTGATGGGAAAATGATGGTGGAAGAAAGACTATAGGATTTGAAAGGCAAGGTTTATTTTTTTCTCATAAATTGATTTAGTACAGTTTTATTAATTCCAGCTTCTAGGTTCTTTTTCATATGACCCATGCTTTTAACAAGGATAGTGCAATGTTTCCTAGTGCTTTATGAATTCTTTCTTCATATAAGATTTTGTAGTTAAATAACTTAGTTACCCTTCTAATAATCTTCTTTCTCCCCATTACTCTATGTAATTCTGCAAAATTAATAATAAGGTTAGAATAAAGTGGGATTAAGATAAGCTAATTACTAATTACTTGAATTAAAACTGTTGGTTGCCTGGGTAAATGTGGTAGGTCTTTTGCTACATGTAGAAATATCCTTAGATATTTGTGATACAATATGTGATTGTACTAGAAGAGTATATACCACATACATAGTGACGACTTCCCAAAGTATCTTACTTTTTAAAGATGATCAAATATATGCATATCAATGCACAATTGCATCTAAAAAGAATAGCATTATTACTTTAGGAGAGCTTTATTTAGAAATCTAGGAGTGCTTCTATAATTACCTCTGTGCTCTACTGAATTTTTGGTTTTCAGGAAGGGGGATTACTGCTCTATCCTCTCTTAATCCAAAATTAATTTAGCAACATTTCATCCTTTTCATTCTCCCTTTGGCCTCCTAGCAGCTCATTCTTCTAAAACATTTAAGCTTTTTGCCATTCATTTCTCAGATAACAGGCCATCAGATGGCAGGCTTCTTCATATGACAAAAGTTAAATGAGTCACTGAATTCTAGTCGAGTCTCCCCATCACAAAAGTTGACAAATGTTAAATATTGTATTGTTATTAATCAGATGATTCATTAAAAATATATCCTGCCTCTTACATACTTTGTGACCCTGGGTAAGATATTGAACTTCTCAGTGCCCCAGGCACCTATATGAGCTGTATTGGTAGAGGAACCTCCTAATATTTTTGGAGTCACAGGTATGACTTTTTAAAAATTAAACTATTTGAAAAATGAATTCCATGTCCAACAATAAATATAAAGTTCCTCAATTACATTTCAAAGTGAACTTGGAGATTGCTAGTCCTGGAGTTTTCAATCTTTTTTGTATCATGAAACCTTTTGGGAGTCTGATAAAACCTCTTTTCCAAAAAATATTTTTAATTAATGGAAGAAAAAGTTAAATTTCAGTTCCAGGTTAGTGAAAATAAGGATGTAATAAAAAAAAATCTAAATTCATGAATCCCTTAGCTTAGATCACTCAGCATAGTACTTTATCACTTAATAGAGTACCTGACACTTAGGAGACATTTAATAAAGGTTTGTTGTATTTTAGTTTTCTCTTTCAGTCTGTCCATGGATACTTAAGTTGTCTGTAGACTCCAGGTTAAGAATTCATCTATTCTACCCCACTCTGAGGACCAAAAGTTGCGACTTGCATATGAGCACATAAATATTGGCAGAGTTAAATAGTGAGATTCAAATTTAGTTTTTCTCTCTCTGAGATTAATGTGTATCTCATCAATCTACATTGCATGCCAAACATATTTAGGGTATTTTTCCACCCTTAGACTAGTTTTGAATTGACCTGAGCATGTGAATCTGGCTGCTTACTGTGAATGGTCTATTTTTATTTGTTGAGTAAAAAAACATGAAAGCATTTCATTCACATTTAAAACAGAGTTTCAGATATAATTCCAAATTTTTTCATGCAGCTGATTGTCGAAACAGAAAAATGCAGCCTTTCCATGAAGATGGCATCTTCAGAAGATGTGAATGACGTGCTGGCACACATTGGCACTTGTCTGAGGAAGATATTCCCTGGTCTGTCACCAGCGTAAGTACCCCATTGGGATGGCACCAATCATAGACATGATTCTTTATCAAGGTGAAGGAAAAGAAATTTCCTCTTTCACTTTTCCACCCAGAAAATGCTTTCTTTTTATTTCTCTACTCTACCCCTTCACATAGCCTTTCCCTTTCCTTTAGCATCAATAGCTCAGACCTAATTTAAACTATGTTGATTTATGTTAGTGCTTCATTTTAGTGCTGGTCCTGAAATTTTATCTTTTCCTGCCAAGAATTTCCCTTTGAGTTTATTAATGGTGTTCCAGTAGTAGAATCCAGTGTTTGAGGGAACTACCTGCACTGATCCTCCTAATTGAAGTCCTTGGTTTTTTCAGAAGAAAAAACTTGAAAGCAAACTAGGAAAACAGCCTCTATCTACTTGTATGCCCCATATTTCCTTGATATACAAAGACTTCAATAGGACTTCCTGATGAGTGACAGAATTCATCATTTTGTGTTAGTTACTCCTACCTACCACTACAATTCTATAGACTAGGGAAGGAAAGTGAAAAAGGTGGTTTGTGATAAAACATATCCTGGAATAATCTAATTTCCCATTCAAACTCCTAAATTTTGTTTTAAAAAATTTCCAGCCTGTTCTGGATTGTTCAAGGAATAATGTACACAAAGCACCATGAATCCTTAATCATTAAAGATTGATTGTACATCAGAATATAATATGGGTACCAGATGAGAACTATAGACTCCAACCATCTTTCTTTGACTCTGTCTCCATCTCTCCCCCTCCTTTTCCACTTCTCCTTTCCCTCCTTTCCCTCCTCCTCCCTCTTTTCTTTTTTCTCCTTCCCTCTTCCTCCCTTTCTCCTTCTGTCCTGTCTTCCTTCCCTCCCTCTCTGGCTCTGCCTCTCCCTCCTCACAACCTCTCCTCACTCTTCCCCCTCCCCAGCCCATGCTTCTCTCTCTGCTTCCTGTACACAAAGTTTGCACTTAGTCTAGTTTTGAATGAAGCTAAGCATATGAATCCAGGTGGGCATTATGAATGGTCTATTTTTATTTGTTAAAGTAAAAAACATGAAAGCACTTCATTCATGTTTAAAACAGTTTCAAATGTAATTTCTTACCACTTGTCCTACCTCTCTTCTCTTGCCCTGATCATCTGTTGTACTTAGCATCCTCTGAGCCTTGCCATCCATTCCACAGCTGCATCTCTATGACTTCTGGGATTTTTCATCAACCTTAGAATTGAACTTTCTTTTATGTAGTATGGCTTCCAATTAGAATATAAGTTTTTTGAGAAAAGGGACTGTCTTGTTTTTTCTAATTGAATCTTTCTGGTTAATAAAACTTTTTTTATTCATTCTTTGAATTACTGCAACTTAGTTCAACCCATTTCTGGGCTTCTTCCATCAATAGCCACCATGATGGATATTTTGGAGGTGAGTATTGGGAGTGAAGGGGATCTATGAGGACCCCTCTAATCACTTGATTTCTGGATGCATTTAATTTTGGATTAAATGCTGTCTTAGATCCCTTTTCCCCACATTAGTACAACCCTTTTTGAAGGAGCAAGAAAGGAAGGGAGGAACTGTTGGTTTCATAATTGTACATGCCTATCTCTCATTTCCCTTCTGAAGAATGACTTCCTTTGGTGCTTTCTGAAATAGCTGAGTTCCTGAAGATGAAGGAATTTACCTTCCATTCCATATGAACACTATGAACTATCTTTTCAGTGTAATGTGGAGAGAAAGTTGAGGGCCTTCCTTTGAATCATGTAATATTGAGCAGTCCCTGGCTTTCAGTTCAGCACATTTCTGTTTGAGTGGGGGAAGCTGGCAGAGTGAGGAGGGATTTGATGATGGCTTTGGAACCAGCCTTTCTGAACATCAGGAATATTGGGAAGTAGGTTTTCTCTAATCACATCTTAGTAATGTAGCTTTCCACATTTCTGGGCTTTAAATATACTTCCTTACAGTGTGTTCCTTTTAAAAAGATATAATAAATTAGCAAGTGTCTTTCACCAGTGTTAATCACAGCCCTATTTGGAATGTCCTTATAGCACCCTTAACTTTAAACAGATCTATCACATACCTCATGCAAATCTTTTTCTCATGAGGGGGGAAAATTTAAACTTTTAGCTGCATTTTTTTTAAGGTTGGACTACATTAGTTTTTCATACCTGATTTTTTTTTTAAGAAGAGAAATTTGGGTGAAAGTAGTATTTTTACTTGTGATTTTCATTCAACCTTTAAACAAACTCCTCATCAGCTGACAAGTGATCTCTGTCCTTTGTGTTTGAGACTTTGCTAGGCAGTATGATGAATATAGAACAACAATAATAATTATAGTAATAATGCCATCGCCTAGTTGTTTCAAACATGTCCAAATCTTTGTGAAACAATTTGGGCTTTCTTGGCAGAGATACTAGAGTGGTTTGCCATTTCCTACTCCAGATTATTTTACAATGAGAAAACCGAGGCAAACAGGGTTAAGTGACTTGTCCAGGGTCACACAGCTAGTAAGTATCTGAGACCAGTTTGGAACTCAGGAAGATGAGCCTTCCTGAGTTAAATCACTATTTTTTAGTGATTTAACATTTGCAAAGTGATAAATATACTTTCATTTGATCATCCCAACCACCCTGTAAGATAGGTGCTATTATTATTCCCATTTTACAGATGAGGGAACTGAGCCTGTGAGAGATTAAATGATTTACCTGAAGTCACATAGCTAACAAAGATTTGCCTCAAGATTTGAACTTTATTCTTTCTGACTTGAAGCCTTAAACTCTATTTACTGCCTCAACTCACTTCCTAACAAGTGTAAGACTTGATCTCTATTGTACTTTTATATTGAGGAGAGAAAATTAACACATGAAATAAGAGAAACTAGATTATTAATCAAGTGCTAAATTGTGTGGTAGCTGTGGAGTGCTGTAACCAGTTAATGGGGGAAGTAGATGATTAAATAAAAGCTGAAACAGACAAGGAAGAAGACTTGAGATGGGCAGAGTTTGAGTAGGGAAAAAAGAGAGAAAACACAAGTGAGGAAAGCATTGTGAGACAAAATATACATTCACATTTCATTAGGATGGATATTAGGGAAATGTTCAAGTTTTTATGTGTGAGTCATGTGCACATGTATAGGACACACACACAGTACATAGCCACCTGAAATGCAAATATTATGTAAGTTGTGGTGTTACATTCCTATATATAAGAGAATAGGCATTAGAACTGAGAGAGACCACAGAAATAAGAATTTAGCTTGATTCTCTCATTTTATTTTATTTTTCAATGAATAAGACTACCCACTTTATTATTTTTTTTTATTTATTGACAATATTTTTCCCTGGTTACAAGATTCATGTTCGTTCTCTCCCCTCATTCCTCCCCACTCCCAGAGCTGACAAGCAATTACACTGGGTTATACATATGTCAGTATTCAAAACCACAATCATATCCCCATCAAATCATGTGATCGATCATATGTTATTCTTCTGCATTTTTGCTTCCACAGTTCTTTCTTATAAGTTCCTTAGGATTGTCTTGGGTCTTTACATTGCTACTAGTAAAGACATCCGTTACATTTGATTGGGCCACAATGTTTTGTTTTCTCTGTACAATGTTCTTCTGGTTCTTCTCCTTTCACTGTATCCGTTCATGGAGATTCTCCCAATTCACATGGAGTTCCTCCAGTTCATCATTCCTTTAACACAATAGTATTCCATCACCATCAGATACCAAAATTTGTTCATCCATTCCCCAATTGAGGGACACTCCCTAATTTTCCAATTATTTGCCACCATAAAAAAAAAAAAAACATGGCAATAAATACTTTTGTACAAATATTTTTCCTTATTATCTCTTTGGGGGTACAAACTCAGCAGTTGTATTACTTGATTTCCTCATTTTAGAGTGAGGAAATTGACACTCACTGTAGAGCCTTCACCTATCCCCCAGCCATCACTGTACCACCCTGGAAGAATAACCATCATCAACAAAAAGTATTATCCCACATGTACTTAATCTTGTGAACTCAATCTCTGAATATTTTGGCAACCACAGAAATCTTCTGTTATTCTTAGTTCTAGTAAAGATGTTTATTTTAAAATTCAAAAGTCAAACTTGGGTACTCAAATGGAAGTGATCTCACTGATAAGCCTGTCTCCTAGAGCAAGAAATTCATTCTGTAACTACTGCTTGGCCTGGAGGAATCCAAGAGTACTGAATTTAGCATCAGAGAAACTGGGTTCAAATTCTAATTCTGATATTTACTCCAATGTAACTCCAGCAAGTTACCTCTCTGAGAGATAATTTCTTTATCTGTACAATAGGATTAGTAATACTTAGAGTGAGAAGCAGAATGGTATAGAAACTAGCAAGTCAGTCTTGGCATCAGAAAGACCTTTGACACATAATAGCTCTATGACTATAACCAAGTTCCTGATCCTCTCAGTGATCTAGGAGACTTCCTTAGTTACAGACATATTGGCTATTCATTAGTGATGGGGATTTCTTTAATACAGAATTCCCTATATTGATATATCTAAAAATAGAAACAAACAAAAATTCCTGTAATTAGCCATAGTGTTGTCATGAGCTACAAATGAAATACTAGAATTTTTTTTTAAATTTAAAGCTTTATAAATGGCAGTTACTACCACCATCACCACAACCACCACCACCACCATCACCACCACTACTACTACTATTAAGTAGTATCCTGCTGTAATGGATAGAAAATTGACTTGAAATCAGCTATCTCTAAAACATGATGGTTATATGATCAGAGGCAAGTCATTTAAATATCCTAGGCAAGTTTTTAATAAAAACAATGATAATAACTAGCATTTTTAGTGCTTGCAAAGCAGTTTACATATGTTAACTCTTCATCTTCACAACAGCTCTAGAAAATAGATGCTCTTATTATCCCCATTTTACAGATAGTAAACAAAGATAAATGAAGGTTAAATGACTTGCCCAGGGTTATGCAGCTAGTACGTATCGGAGGCAGATCTTTTTCTTTTGGACTGGAAGTTCTGTTCTCTATTCACTATGTTACCTAGATGCTTTCTTTGACTGTAAGATATTGACCCTCATTGAGAGAAGTAGTTTTCTTAACCCAGGACAGTTTTAGTCCCTATCCCTATCCTTGTTATTATTTTTATTATTACTTTTAAAGTAATTTTTTGTGTGGTTATCCTATTTTTTGTTTATTTGGACTTGTGCTTTTCCAAGTGTAGGGAACCCCAGCACAGAAAATCACTTTATCAATACAGATTCAGAAGTTTCTAGATATATAGTATGCTACACTGCCTTAAAATTTGCTTTTTAAAAAAAGATTAAATATTCCCCTTTGTAGATAAAAATTTTAATCAGTTAAAAAAAACAGAATAATTTGTCATAATTCCTTCTGAACTACACAACAATTATTAATCATCCTTAACGGGAACAAAATCAATCCAACTGTTGATTCAGTTTATTTAATACAAACTGAAGGATTGGATAAGATTTTTCCTTCCTTAAGTGATCATGGTATTGGAGAAGCAGATTATGACCCTCTGCTTTCTTAATGGTTACCTGGACAAGAGGAGAGAAGTGGCAAGATGTGATGAAAAGAGAATCTACCCGGGTGTCAAGAATCCTTGAAGTTCAGTTTATATCACAAGCTAATGGCAGAACAGATGGACTAGAAGCCAAGAACATTGGATTTTATGTCCATAGGTTCATTTGAATAGATAACTAGGGTGTTCTTCCCTATATTCCTTAGACTCTGTATTAAAGCTACCAATATGATAGACATCAATCTTGAATCTTGCTTTAAAAAAATTAATATGGGATTCATCACATTTATAAATTATCCCAAATAGTGAAGAATTTTGACAGCCCAATGTGATGCAGTTACATTTAACTCCCAACACTAGGAACATAGCACTGTGGATATTTTAAGTAGCTTTTTCTTTCATCAAATCTCATATAGAGCTTGAAGGAGAAATAACTTGCTCGGTGCACATTTTATTCTCTCCTAGCTTCAGTCTTGAAAGACTGACATTTTACATTTGAGGAATCTGAGACCCAGGGGAGTTATTATTTGCCCAAAGGTACTCAGGCCAGTCTTCTGCCTTCAAATATATATAGCATATATATATTCAAAAATATAGCATATTTTCCACTTTTCCATTCACTTATATTACATACTAATGAACAATAAAATAACCACTCCCATGAGGAGATAGTACCTAGGGCATATTCTAACCCTACTTTCTCTTTATTTTATTTTTTATTTTTAAAGTTGCAAAAAAAAGATGAATTGATATGTCATTTCTGTATAAATAGCATTCCCTTTTAAAATGACATAAGCAATGTCAACAACAAATAAGCAAAACAATCTGATATAGTGACTAAATCTGCTAGGATATACAACATTCTCCATCTATCATTCCTTCCTTTCCAAGGAAAGGCAAGTGATTCTCTCAACTCTTCTCTAGGTCCAAGATTGATCATTATAATTACAGAGCAGCAGGCTTTGCTTTGGGAATCTAGGTAGTGCAGTTATAGAATGACAGATTCAAAGTCAGGAAGACCTGAGTTCAAATCCAGCCTTAGATCCTTATTAGCTGTGTGACTCTTGTTGAACTTTCTTTGCTTCAGTTTCCTCATCTGTAAAATTAATTGGAGAAGAAAATGGCAAATCATTCCAGTATCTTTGCCAAGAAAAGCCCCTTATGGGGTCATGAAAAATCAGACATGACTAAAAAGCAGCTGAACAACAACCACAAGGCTTTGCTTTATTATGGCCACCCAACTAACACAATTAATAGAAAGTACCAGGTCAGTAATGAGGAAGATCTGAGTACAAACCTCATCTCATTTACAACATGTGAGGGAAAGTTACTTAACCTTTATCTGCCTCAGTTTCCTCATCTCTAAAATTGATTTAATAATAGACCCTACCTCCCTATGTTGTTTGGAAGATAAAATGAGATATCTGTAAAGTGCTTTACAAACCCTTAAGTGCTTTAGAAACCTTAAAACATTATATAAATGCTATCATATATACATATATTATACATGTAATATATACAATCCAAAGTTGCATGTATGCATATATTTTTCTTCTTTTATTAGTGTCATTTACTCTGTAGCAATTCATAAATCTTCCCATGTTTCTCACATTTCTTTGTACCCAACATTACTTATGATGTAGTAATTTTCCATTGTAGTAATATATCATCATTTGCTAAGTCAATTCACGATTTCTGGACACTTCCTTTGTTCCTAGTTTTTATGCTAACTCCAAAAAATGTTGTGGTGGATAGTTTTATATTATATATATATACACACACACACATAATATTATATGTGTACACATATGTGAAAGCTTTCATTCTGTCTTTCATTTCTTTGGAGTACATGCCTAGCAATAGAATCTTTGAAACCTTTTCTTCTTAAAGATAAGAAAAAATTAGGCTCCAAGGAGTTTAGTGACTAGCTCAAATAAAGTCATACACAGCAGACGTGGGATTTATTCCCAAGTCTTCTTATTCTAAACCTCTTTCATTTCCACTATATCCTATAGCAAGAAGACAAAGAAAAATAGAAACTTCAGAACCAAGAAGATTTCTAAATTCTTTAGTGTAGCTCTATATAAATAAATCTAAGTCTCCAAAGTCCACAATTATATTATTTTGACTGATATGATATGATATGATATGATATGATATGATATGATATAATATAATATAATATAATATAATATAATATAATATAATAATTTGACTTTATATAATAAAAAAAATTAACTCTTCTGAGATCAAAATAGAAGATCTCTTTGAGTCATGACTTTGGTCAAAAAATCTATAAACCCATCCTATAAAACAGTCCTCTTAGAGCCTAAAAGAAATCAGGCAGGAAAAGAATTTAAAGTAGTAGTCAGTAACCCAGACGAATCACGCGTCGGCTAGGGAAGGGTTAGGGGGATGTTGGGGGGAGGAAAAGAAAATGATCTGTTTCCAATGAACAATGTATGAAAATGACCAAATAAAATAATGTTTAAAAAAAAAGTAGTAGTCAGTAAATATTTTTAAAGCACCAACATGTGCCAGGCATTGTACCTATTTGAAAGATAAGCTCCCACCCTTCAGGGACTCATAATCTAAAAGGCAGGAAGACAGTACACAAAAGGAACCTGGAAAAGTGGTGGGAGATGTGAAAGTACCTGATGTGGGGACATGGTACAGAAATCAGAGAATTCCTAGAGTAGTAGAGCCAGGAAGGGAATGAGATGTCTATGCTCAGTCTATGCTAAGTTTGGGAGTCCATAGCTTTGTCCTCTAGTCGTTGGGTCAGAGGATAATAATGAGGTGGGAGGATCAACATTGATGGGTTCTTGCAAGATAATGAAATTTTCCTTAGAATGAGCTTTCTGTGGTATGGTAGAGAAGTCAGAGGAGTCCCAGGGCTGTGTAGCCTAGTGAGAAGTGAGGAGATGTCTGTGTTGAGCCCCCTCCTTCAAGATGAAATGAAAATGCTTTCCAATACCCATCCAGCACATCTTCAGGACAATGAGGTTGATAATAGATTGGAATCATGGAGGGATTATTGGATATGTCAAAAAGACTGGGATTTAAGTCTTGCCTTTGATATTTATTTAGTAGCAGTGTGACCATGAGGAAGTCATTTAACCATTGAGCCCCCAAGTTCTTCATCTGTAATAGGGATATAATAATATCCATAGCACATACCTGATGGGCTTGTTGCTGAGATCAAAAAAGGTCATGTATAGAGAACATTTTGCAAATCTTAAAATGCTGTGTAGATGTCAAGTGGTAGTGGTGGGATTATGGTCATTAATTATCTCATTATTAGGAATAGGATAAGCAAGGGAAAGGCTAATGGATAGTCTATATTTTTAAAAATTATAAACTAATTATAATGATTGTTTATAATGCCACTGCTAATACCAACCAATGTCATCCTTAAAAAGGAGTCATCCTTCACCACCTGGATAACAAAGAATTTAAAAAGTCATATGTAGCATATAGATAATGACAACTTTTCCCCATTTGATATGTACAAATGTGACTGTCCTTTGTTGTAAGGCTCTTAAAATATCATTTAAATTTTCTACTTTCCTTGTGTTTCCATCTCTATTCTCTATAATTGAATGCTTAATTGTTTTTTCTTCATTAGGTAATCCAGTCTGATTATGTACATTAAATTATATTGTTAATTTAACAAGAATAAAATGATAAAAACAACTGCATCTAAAATTTATATAATGCTTACTTACCATGTGCCACTGTGCTAAATGATTTACAATTATTTTCTCATTTGATTCTCACAACAATTTTGGGAAGTAAGTGCTATTATTATACCCATTTTAAAGAAAAGAACAGGCAAAAAGGTTAAATAATTTGCCTAGAGCTGGATTTGATCTCCAGGTCCTTCCTGTCTCCAGGTCTGGCATTCTCTTCACTATGTGTCCTAACACGATAGTATTCTACTTTATAGTCACTTTGCCATATTGTAGATTTTCTTGATATTTTAAGTCTTACATCTTCTTTTTAACCTATGCCTTATTCCTAATATCAGTGGAAGCATGTGCATGGCTAATTCTTTTTGTTGTTATCCTATTTAAGTTCCTTGCTTTCCAGAGCTTGCTCTTTTTAATTAAATGTGGTAAATAGCATACTTTTTAGGTGGCATTGCAATTTTCTTGTAGTATGCTGGGATTTTTGCTTATGCTTTCAACATGCTTGACTTAATTGACCATGGGAGCTATAACAAGTCATTTATATTTGATGGCACATTTGACAGTCTGAAGCAGATTTCATATTTTAAATTCAGTGCATTGCAATGGAGTTACTTTTATGTTTTTCATAAGAACTATATTATATATTACTTTAGACAAGGAGAAGAAATATGCATGGAAAAATAAAGTTAAAAGAATTGGACCAACTACAAATTTTCTGAATCTTAAAGGGCTATTATGAGGTCAGAAAACCTTCCCTAATAAGTGTAAACCCTAAATAACCATATGAGAATACATTACAAATCAGTTGGTAGGGGAAAAAAAGCAGATTAAACCCATTTTAACGTTTCATCTCACATGAGGCAAATCGGTAATGATGACAAAAATAATGGAAACAGTCAATGGTAGAAGAATTGTGAAGGACAGATGCACTGAGATATCACTGATGGAGTTATAAATTAGTTCAATTGTTCTAGATATTAATTTTGGACTATAAAAGAATGTAAGCCAATGATGCCCAGAATACATCCCAGGAATGTCAAAGACAAATAAAGATATAATCTATATAAAAATATGCATAGCAAGACTCTGTAGTTCCAAAGAATTAGAAACAAAGTGGATATCTACCTTTTAGAGAATGACTAAACAAATTGTGTATAGGAATAATAGATTATTTTCTAGTGAACAATAATGAGTATGAGGAAAACAGAGAAACTTTGGAAGATATATATGAACTGATGAAGAAAGCAAAATCAAAATAATGTATGTAATGACTAATAATCCAGAGGAAAATATAATGACATCGGGAGTGTTTTCCTTATGCTCCACCAAATTTGGGGTTGGGGAAGGAATAAGTAAAAAGTCATGGTAGCTCTGTGTCCAATATTCAGTATGGGAAGTAATGATGATGAGATTTGAGAACCTGAAAATAATCTGGTGCTTTATTTTCTCTATCACCCTGAAACTTCTACAGACCCAACTCTTTCAAAATCCCCTAGCAAAAAGGACATTGTGTTTTTTCCCTTACATCTCCACATTAGTTTATTATATATCATTAAAACAACATACCCTTCAATTATTATATAGATGAGAACTGTAGAAGAGAAACTCCAGATACCTGTGTGGAAAGGAAAGTTCAGTTGTTTTACTTAATATACTTAAAGAAACACTTAGTAGATAGATGAACTATTCCTTTTCATTGCTCTGACTTCACTTAATCACTAGTTTTCATTTATTCCTAATGTCATAAAACAAGGCCATGACCATACCAGAGGGTTGGTGCTGAACAAGGAATTTTGTTTTGGTAGTAGAGCATGAGTTGGATTTGGTTAAATTCCACATGACTGCATTCTATCATATTATTGAATTTGAAAATGTTCCTTCAAACCCATATTTCCAAAATAATCAAGTATCCCTCCAAACTGGGAGTCTACATGCTTATATCTGGTTTTTAGGGAATTATGCCTAAACTAGTCAATTTCCAGTATTTCCATGGAGATCATTAATAAACTGAATAGTTTTGGGACTCAGTGGACTGATTGAGATTGACAAGTATGTCTATGTTTTGTACCCTAAAATTGGGTCATCCCTTTGCTCTTTGGACTGGTAGCAAATCTATGATTCATTTATGAGATTTAAGAGCCATTGGTAAGTAAGAGAAATTTGGCAAGATTTATGTAATGGGATATCAAATAAAATAAACAAAAATCGAAAAGTAAATGATAATGGTAATAAATATAAAATAAAAAGGTATTCAGATAGATTAAATACATTGACCAATCTTGGTCCACATTTTGGAAGGTGAGGGGAATGGGTAAGGGTACAGAATGTTGCCTATATTGTCATTTTGATCATTTTGTCTACTGGTTTGACTCAGCTGTATTTTGTTGTTGTTAAAAAAAGGAGTATGTATATCTGGAAATGGGCAACTAGGTAGCGCAGTGGATAGATCACTGGGTTTGGAATCAAGGAGACTCATCTTCATGAGTTCAAATGTCATGTCAGACACTAGTTCTATGACCCTGGACAAGTTACTTAACTCTCTTTGCCTTAGTTTTTTCGAAAGAAATGGAAAACCATTCCAGTGTCTTTGCCAAGAAAACCAGAGGGGTCACAAGAGTTGGGCATGACTGAAATGTCCAAACAATAGAAATATTCAGATATGATTGGAGTAAAAAGGGCATCAATAAATCTTCTTAAAAATTACATAATCTTTGAAAACATAAAAAAGGGAAAAACAATTATGAAAAAAATATATTTTTATATATAAGTAGCACAACATTTTTGAGGTTTCCTTGCAAGGGTAAAATAAGTTTGTTCACAAGACCTAGAGTCAGAAAGACCTGAGTTCAAATTTAGCTTTATATACCTATTATCTTTGTGACTCTGAGGAAGTTTCAATCTTTCTGCTTCATTGTCTTCAACTGTAAAATGAAAATAATGAGAGGAAAGGAAAAAAAGGAAAAAACAATAGCACATACTTCATAGGTTTGTTATGAAGATCAGATGGGATAATATTTGTAGAGCACTTGGCACAGTGCCTGGCATATGATAGGTATTATTTAAATGCTTAATCCCTTTCCTTCTTACTCATGTCACTAAGGAAAAAAAAATGAGAAGTTAAAATGTATCAGATTCTAATTCTTTGAAAATTGATAATCCCTGTGTAATGGTAAGTAAATGTGTGTTGCATAATATTCTAAGGTCTTCAAAAACTTTTTGTACAACAACCTAAGGAGCCAGGTAGTATTATTATTTTGATTTTATAGATTAAAAAATTGACATAACGAACAATCATATGACATGCCCAGGACCACAGAGCCAGTATCAGAGCTGTGAATCAAATCCAGCCCCGCTGATACTGAGCTGAACACTCTGCTGGAGCCCTCCCTGGGTCTACATTCCATTCTCCAAAATTTGCTGCCTCATGTCTCCAATATCTATCACAAATCGTTCATCCAGAAAATTCAGTTAATCAAAGTATTTTACCTCTTAGTCTCAGTTATTCTATATTCTACAATCCAAACTTCCCAAGCAAATAAATTGGGCATAATTATAAAAGAACTCTTATCTTTACAATGTTGTTTTCCACTACATTCCTGAAAATTCATTAGCAGACATAAAAATAAAATTCAGTTTAGTAAAATTTGGGATGTATATAACTGCTCATGAATATATCTATATCGGAGGGTAAGTATATTTAAAAATATATATAAAAATGATTTTAAAAATTTGGCTTATTATGTTCTTTAACTGTCTTTTAGGAGAATTATGAAAAAAATTGCTATGGAGCCAGCTGAAAGACTTACCAATCTCCAGGCACTGTGGGATAGCCAGACTGTTGCAGAACTAGGGCCTTGTGGTAAGCAGGCATTCAAATCTGAAATATTAATCTTGGGTAGAATTCCTCATTCCAGGAAGCTGAATTCTATTCCTAGCAGGTTGCTGTAAAGGTGCAATTAGCTTTAACCTGTAATTAACTCAGAGTGGACCCTTGATTGGTGGATAAAAAATCCTATATTTAAGCCTCGTTACAACCTACTCTGTATTTACTTTGACATGGGCATTATCTTGGCTCTGTTTTCCTAGTTTAAAAGCTTAGTAGTGGGTCTAATCACCAGAAACCTTTTTAAATATTTAAGATTTTAAAAATTTTAATTGTGTTGTTTAATGACAGTGAACCTGTGATTTTCATTGGTGTTTTGATGGACTGTTTTAGGAGGATTTTCTCAGATGTATGCCTGTGCTTGTGACTGGCTTGGATTTCCATACAGAGAAGAAGTCCAGTGGGTGAGTCCATCTTTCCACATTTTTATCTAGAGCAGAGATTCTTAACCTGAATTCTGTGAATTTATGATGTTAATAATGAATTAATAGTTGTCTTTTAATATAATTTCCTTTGTTATTTTTTGATTTTATATATTAAAAAAACTATTCAGAGAAAGAATCTATAGTCTTTACCACATAGCCAAAGGGCTCCATAACTCAAAAAAGAATTCCTGATCTAGAAGGTGGGATAAATAGCCATTTACTCAGCTGCTTTTTCCCTTGTATGATATTATTTCTTATAGGATGTGGATACCATTTATCTGACACAAGACACACGGGAATTAAATTTGCAAGACTTTAGCCACCTTGACCATAGGTAAGTTTACTTAATCATATATAAGTTTGATCCTAGTGGATAATTTTTTTTAATGCACCCTTCATAACTATTAAGTTCTTAATTAGCATCTTCTTTTTAATTAACAAAATTAAACAAAGTAGTGATAGCTAAAACCCTAAACTTTAGAACTATTTTTCCTTTTCAAAGGAATCTAATAAAATAATTTTCCAAGATAACATGTATATGTGGGTGTTTTTGTTTGTATGTATGTATGTATGTGTGTGTGTGTATGTATGTACAGGCTACGCCAAGCCACAAATTCCATTCTTACTTCACATCAGCCACCATTGTTATGGTAGAGGAACATGTTACCAATGTTCACAGCTCAAAGCTGTAGATAGTGGTGCATATTATAGCATGAGCATTATAGTGGTCTAGGCTCCAAGGCTAGACCACAAAAACTGTTTTTAACCAGTAAGCTAGCTAAAATGAAATACTCTTTTCATTTTCATGTTAGCTGGGTGCTGCAGTGGCGATAGAACACCGGGTCTGGAATCAGGAAATCCTGAGTTTAAATCTGGTCTCAGATACTTATGAGCAAGCTTGAGGCTCTGATACATTTAAAAGACCTAAAATTCTCATAATACTTTCAGATTTGCAAAGAACTATAAATATATTATCTTATTTGATCCTTATAAGTCTGTGTGGTATATTTTCATTTTAGACTCATTTTTTTTTAAGGTGAGGAAATGAAGACACTGAGTGGTTACATAGTGACTATAGTTTACTTAGATGGAATGATTTACCACTCAAAAATTTGTACAAAAGCCTTCTGTCTAATTCGTACCCCTTTCTCCTTTGTTTCATTCTGTTTTCAACTCAATACTTGGTAATGATGCTGTTCCTACATTTGCCATATTTCACTCCTTTTCTCTTAAGAAAGAACTCTCAGGGCAGCTAGGTGACTTGGTGGATAGGGAACTAAGCCTAGAGATGAAAGGTCCTGGGTTCAAATTTGGCCTCAGACACTCCTAGTTGTGTGACCCTGGGCAAATCGCTTAATCCTAATTGCCTAGTTCTCACCCATCTTCTACTTTGAAACAGGTATTTCATAAGGAAAATAAAAAAGGAACTCTAGCCCAAGGGTTTTTAACCTAGAATCCATTATTTGTTTTATTTTGATTATTGTATTTCAATTGGCTGCCTTTGTAAGTAAGCCTACATATTTTATGCATTTAATATTTTTATTCTGATTAGAGGATCTATGGGCTTCACCAGCCTTCCACAGTGGTCCATGCAAAGGTTTGCTGGAATTAGTTTGAATTGACACCCAAAAACCAACTGTTAAATTTTCAGGATGCTCATTTACATCTTGAAAAGGAGCAGATACTACAAATCACAGTTTGGTTTATTGTATTGTTGATTGGAAAAAATGATGGAGAAAATTTTAATAATGCAGACTCAGCTTAAAAGTGTGTTGTGCATAAATTTTCCCTTGAAAAGCCAGTTGTTAAACATTTATGAGCACTGCTCATGAGTCTATGCCACAAAAAATGTTAAGAAACCTGCTCTAAGCCCAGATTTGGATAAGTTGTTATTGCCTTTGCAGTTAAAATTGCATTAAAAATGAGGAGAGGAGGACAAAAAAGGAAAGTACTTAGTTTAGATGTGGTTTTTATAAGAGAATGTCATATAGAGTAAATTTTGATGTGGATGGTAATATAGGAGTAGTGAAATATATTGGATTGCTTCTGGAAGTGTTTGCCAACTTTTAAAAATATTTCTTGCAGATTTGTGCAGAAGTGTTTAGTCATGGAGAGTTTCACCAATTCTGTTTAATTTATTAAGGAATGGCTAAATATGAGCCATTTGTATATACAGTATCATGGAATTTAGAGCTGAAATAGATGAGAGAGTATATAGATGTCCCCACATTTTATAGAAGAGAATGCTAAATATTGTTTGAAATAGGCATGTCCTATTTTTTCCCAAGAATTAATAGAAAAGCTTCAACATTAAATTGGGTTATATATTCATAAATGATCTGTCCTATGAATATTTTATTTTTTTAAAGCATTAATTCACCGAATATTTTATTCATTTCCTGCTTATTGCTAGGCATCTTGTTTATTTTGTATGTAGTCATTTTTTTCCTCCAAAAGATATGAGCTCCTTTGAGGACAGGTTGTGCTCTCAATTTACAAGTACTTTACATATATTATCTCATCTGTTCCTCACTACAGCTCTGTGAGATGGGGGTCACACTAACCATATGAAGTAGATACTTTTATTATTTCCTTTTTACAGATGAGGAAATGGTAACGAAAGGGTA
Organism: Monodelphis domestica; assembly: GCF_027887165.1. NCBI lineage: Eukaryota > Metazoa > Chordata > Mammalia > Didelphimorphia > Didelphidae > Monodelphis > Monodelphis domestica. The sequence continues at coordinate 223,186,706 of NC_077229.1, forward strand.
AATGACTCGCCTAGAATCAACTATTGATTAAATATCTGAGATCACATTTGAACTCAGGTTTCCTCACTTATGGCCCAGTCCTCTCTCTAGTGCTTTACTATTACTAAGCTGAGTTTGGATCCCTGATCATCTAATTCAGGACTATTTCCACTATTTGATTTATACACTCAACATGTTAGGATTAGACTAAATGATTTCTAAAGTCTTTTCCACTATAACATCTACTTCCCACACTTTTCTGCCCTACCTTATCCTTTCCAGGAAACTTTCCCCAGTTAAATAAGATTTAGACTTATTTTCTGTCCAAATTTAAGGATCCCAACCTCTCCCTTCAGAGAATTTGTATATATGTATGTGTGTGGCTGTCTGTTGTGTTTATTTTTAGTGTGTACTTTCTATTTTAGTAGGATTATTAGTTCTGTTGTCTTATTTGAATTCAATTATTTTAATTAGATTGTAAGGAAAAGAATATTGCTCTAGTTTTACTTTTTTATTCCTCTGTAATGCTATGTGTGTGTCTTTTGGTTGCTGAACGATATTCTAGTATGAGGATGATGGTAATAGTGAAATTGCTAGATCCTGTCATTTGGAGAATGATAAGCAGGAAATATTTTTAAAAGATAGCAACCTAGTTTTCTGTGATATTCCAATTTTTCTAAGTGTGTTCCTCTGTTTTGTTTGAATTTAGCCATTGATGGGTCACCAGGAGGTTTTGCTTATAAAGTTCCTGCTATAAACTATATGCAGGAAATCCTAAAGGACTATAAGTTGTCATTTGAAAAATGTAATTATTCTATAATTTGGAATGGCAGAGGATGATGTGGAGAGGCAGTAATGTGATGAGGGGGAATATATAGCTTTTAATGCATCGATTTCTCTTGTTCTAAGATTTTAAGAGCAGCTAATCTCATCAATCCTCCAAAGACTCAGATATGCATCATTGCATTTAAACTTGGCTCATAAGAGCCCTGCCAGCAGCTTTCTTGCAGACTGGTGCTGATGTATCATCATATTCTTATCCATCAAGGTGACATTCTTGATTTTGATGCTAACATGGACAGAGTTTGGGCTATACTCAGCAAGGTTGTCCTGGGGACACTGGTATATTTTTCCCCCCAGGATAAACTCCATTTTTTTATTACTTTTCTCAGGGAAAGAGCAAGTAGTTCTGTGCTTGACCACTGGTCCAGCCTTAGATATTGTTCTCATACAAAAGCATTTTTGACTCCTGAATTACAGGAAGGATCTTAGAGTATTATTCTGGAAAGAAACATTAGAGATTATCCAGGTCTTTTTCTTTATTTTGCATATGAAAAAAACTCATAGTCCAGAGAAATAAAGCAAATTGACCCAGGCCAAGAGAACAAGTTAGGTAAAGGGGCCATCAACACCAAAGCCCAGTTCTCCAGATGCTTAGTGTTATTTCTGGTGCAGTACACTGGCATTAAATGTCTATGGAAGGTATTCTTCTCTTTAAAATAATTAAATTTTTCTCATTGTTCACACAGTATACATGGTGCTAAATTGACCAGTATTTGGACTTGGTCAGTTGTAAGGGCAGTAGCACTTGTCTTTCCATGGCAATGAGGGAATAAAGTCTGTACTAATGATATATTTTTCTGTTTTCTACCTTTTCTATTCTCAATAAGGAGAAAAGCATCTAAATTATTCATATAAATTTTGCTGAATACATATCTTTCAGTGATATTCTATACCAGAATGAATCATTTTGTTGCAACTCTGAAGGGCATGAGAATCTGTAAAACATTGATGTGGGTCTGTGTTCTGAGAAAACATACCTCTTCTATGAACTTAGATATTTTTACCTCCAAGATTTAAAGGAAAGCCTTCATAGCTTTGCATGTTAATAAGACAAAAGCCTGACAATTTTCATCTATTTTGTTACAGAACGTGGCTTTTGGGAGTTTCCTAATTTTAAGGTAGTGTAACTTAGTGGCACACTAAGTTTTGGATCAAAAGAATTTTATTCCTAATGGACTCTCCAGTATGTTTCACTTCTTACATAAAAGTATCATTAATTTTCACAATTTTAGTTGTGATAGACAAAAGGAAAAAAGTGTGTGGGTGACCTGCAACATGAAGAATGAATCTGTTTGAACCTGATGTAGAAAATCTTGAATTGATCAGATCACGTAGGGCATAAAGGTATTGGAAGGATTCCTATATTGTTAGATTTACTTTAAAATTTTTGCTAGCTTATTTTAAATATCTTGAAAAAATGGTATAGACATTATTGGGGAAGCAATTTCAGAATAGTCCTTCTGCAATAAAGCTATTGAAATATCTTTTCTTCATCTTAAATAAAAAGCCAGTTTTAAGTAGAATTTTTGCTTCATGGTTAGGTTTTGATTTCTTCTTCTAAAAAAAGGAATGGAATACTGATTCTTTCCATGAAAACAGATGACTACCAATTATATTTCTTTTATGGTAGTCTACTAAAAAGTGAGAAAATCCTGCTATACTCCCCCAAAACCTATGCTTCTTCCTAAATCAGTTGTTGTTAGCATTTTTAATTAATTTAATTAATCTTAATTAATTAAATAATTTAATTAATAATTTAATAATTTAATCAAAAATAATTAATTAATTTAAAGGTTTGTGGCACAGAGGTTAGAGGGCTGGACCTGAAGTAAGGAAAACTAAAGTTCCAATCCTGGCTCAAACAGTAACTGTGTCATTCTGAAGAAGTCACTTAATCTCTTTCTGTGTTCTTCATCTCTAAAATGAGATTATAATAGTATTAACCTGTCAGAGTTGTTGTGAGGATAATATCAGATATTATAAAATGCTTTACTAACCTTAGAATTCCATATATCTGCTAGCAATTATTATTTCTTTATAAAAATGAAAACAGAAGTGGAAAGAAATGGCATCATAGATTTAAGAGGTGTAAGGATTATTTTAAGGCCATTTAGTCCAACTCCCTAGTTTTACAGATAAGGAACCTGAGGCCAGACAAGTAAAGTGACTTGCTTATGGTCATATAGTTAATGAAAGAAACAGGATTTGAACCTCTTTCTCCAAAGGCAAAGCTCTTTCCACTGTAGCATACTAGCTGTCCAAGTCATCAGTACTTGCTATTTTAAAAATTTTCCTGTTTCATGTGGCTTCTCAGTGTCAGTTGTGGTTTGTATTCTATTTATGATGAATTTTCAGCCAATAACCCAGACTTTTCCATTGTTGTGCCTCATTATCAAAGCTTGTCCTATTTAAATATATTCCTTTTATTTTTGGATGAGGGATAGGCTTCTGAAGAGAAGAATCATTATGCTTCCTCTTTCTCTGCACAGACAGAAGCTTTGAGGGAATAAGGAGGATAATACTAGGTCCTACATGCACAGATAAGTCATGATGACTGACGCATTCTGCTCAGGAAGTGGAGTATTGGGATGCCATTCAGAAACTCATTTTAAAGAATCAATAGTTTAAAGATTCAAAATACTGTTTTGATAGTACTGGATCTCATTGACCTGTAGAGGCTTAAGAAAAAGAAATACACAGCTCTTTACCCCAAAGACTGATGACTGGCTTCACCAAAATGCTGATAACTGCTTGCAGCAAATGATTACCATCTAAGAGCAAAGGTCATACGATAATTAAAAGCCTGCCAGGAAGCATAGCACAGCAAGAGCTCCAGAAATGCTGTTGGCTGATGGTGAAAAGCCGCTTCCACTTCCCAAGATGGAGGAAATTAGTCAAAGTGACAACTATACGTATTGAGAAACCTTCGTACCATGATGGGAAATCCCAAAGGTGGATGCTAAAGGAAAGCCTGGTGGCAGAATGACTTCTTGCGTTGCTACTGGCTTCCACATTGGAGGCTGCAGCCTGAGCACTCATACAAGATAGATGTTTACATATCCCACTTGTGACTGTGCTCTAAAGCCACTCAGGTGTGAAATTGGGGCCTATGCTTCCAAGATGAAGCAAATAGGCTAAGTGCTATATTTTTCATTTTTTATTTCACTAAAGGCCATGACCGCAGTTCTGACTTATGAGCTTGCTTTCTCTCTTGCTCCATGATCTGGTCTTTCTTTTTCTTGGCCTTTAGATTTAGTTGTTTTGTTGGTTTTTTTTTTTTTTGAAGTGGTGGTTTTAATATGGGGAAATAATACCTGATTTTGGGATCTCTGCATGTTCCAGTTAAAGTAAGGGTTCCATTAACTGAAGTGTGTATGTATATTCTTTCCTGATTGACTGAATTGGTCTTCACCCCTGTATTAAACCAAGGAATCTAACTCATGGAGCCATTATTATCTTCTCCCTCTTCTAGGCTGCAATATTGTATTTTAGATGTGAAAAGTGTAAATGATTAGAGAATCATGAATTGAGATCTAAAGGGACTTGAAAAGGTAAAGTCATTAACCTAGAATTATATGGTGCTAGACCAGATGACCGAAGTTCAAATCTGCCCTTAGACACTAATTTTACACACACACACACACACACTCTCTCTCTCTCTCACTCTGTAGCACACTAGCTTTCCAAGTCATCAATACTTGCTATTTTTAATTTTTTCCTGTTTCATTTGACTTCCCAGTGTCAGTTGTGGTTTGCATTTCTATTTATGATGAATTTTTAGCCAATAACCCAGACTTTTCCATTGTTGTGCCTCATTATTAAAGCTTATTCTACTTAAATATATTCCTTTTATATTTGGATGAGGGATGAGGGATGAGGGATAGGTTTCTGAAGAAGTTATATATCCTTGGAAAAGTCCCTTCTCACTATCTCAGTTTTCCCATCTTTATAATGGATATAATAATAGCACTTATTTCCTAGGACTGTTGTAAGAATTAAATGAGGTATTTAAAGTGCTTTGAAAACCTTAATGTAGTATGTAAATACTAGCTATTGCCATCATCATCTGCCTCCTTCACTTGACAGATAAGGAAACTGAGGACTATGTGGAAATCATTGCCCCAGTTTGGATGGCTGGTAAATATCAGAGAAGAGATTCAAACCCCCACTTAGTTCCAGTTATAGTATTTTTTCCTCTTTACCCTAATTCCACTCAGTAGATGGAATTGTTAAAGTTAAATTAAAAACTCCTGGCTTTGTTTCCATAGATTTTATTAATATTCACTTGAAATAGATAAAGCAGATAGATAGAGATTAAAGTCCATTTCTAATCCAGTTCTAACCACATGTCTCTCCACATGGCTATCTCTCTCAGCCATGGTCCTCCACCTCTGCTGTCCAAGGAAATAGAGAGATTGCATCCCCTCTGACCCCCTCTTTTATCCTTTCTTTTGGACCAACCTGTAACCTTTAGTTCTGAGTCATACCACTAGGAATCTTCTATGTTTGGATCGTTCACTTGACGTCCAGTCATGCAGCACAAGTATGCAGATTGGATGACCCTGGGGCAGGGGGTTCTCTTGACATAATTACACACACACACTCCCCACATACAATCACAGGAATATTATTTGAAGTCCCATAGAAGGAAACAAATCTTCACGCTTAGATTATGGCAGGCAATGTGTTAAGTATTGGATCTAGAAATAAGATAAAGAAAGATTATTCCTATGCTTGAAGATCTTATAACCTGAGGAGAAAAGATGATACACAAAAGGATGCTGCAAGGCAGATGGGGATGATGAAGGGACACCTGATGTGGGGGCATGTCATTCAGTGAAGATGCAATAAAACAGCCCCTGGTGGGAAATCTACAAAGTTCTGCAGACTCCATAAAAGCAGGCTTTGGGTAGAGTTTATTGCTCTACTTCCTACCTCTCTTATGAAGAGGTTACAGACTACTAAGCAAGCAGAAAAGATGTTGATTATCAAAAATTGCTTGGTGATGAGATTTCAGCTGATCATCTTATCCTAGAGGAGCCCTGATGTTCAATGGAGTCAAAACCAACTAGAGCCACTGATGGAAAATGGAGAGACACTAATTTTCTGCTATCTGAGGGCGTCTACCTCTCTATAGACCAACAATCAATACCTTTCTAACTATTAGTCACTGACTGGTCTATGCTGGTGAAGGAAAGTAATCACATTTAATAGTTAGGATAATTGATCTCCCTTTAAAAATACAATCAAGCTGTAGGATAGCTTTATCAATAAAAAGGGCTTTGAACTCTTGGATGGACAGGAAGGTGCTCAGATTCATGACAGTTGTGACTGTTGACCCAACTGTCTCCTCCTTGGGGCTGGAGAGACAGTTGATGATGGGTTTGATGCTTCTCACTTATATAATTTGCTCTTTGTCAATTATCCAGGCATAGGTTGCAGAGACCACCATTGGCAAATTCCACTGACATGTTGTTGTTTTTGCCACATACATTGGGAAAGAAACCCAACACCTGTAGCTCCTAAGGGTATTGGTAGTTGTTGATGTCATATGCAAAGTTGGTTACATTGGTCAGAATTTGTTTCTTGGTTTGTTGTTTCTTGTTGTAACTCAGTGATCAGTTCCTATCTGTATTTTAACTGTCCTCTCTAGGACACAACTTGAGGCTTTGGGTTCATGGTTGAGGTGTTTTGGGGGACACCTTAGGAGGTATGTGGAATAAACAGAACTGGACTGGCAGATAATTGCCCTTTTAGGGACAATGTCATTGCCATCTTCCATTCAATAGGAGCCAAGGAGCTAAACAAATTTCCTTATTCAGATTTCTCTAATATGCGAGTTGACTTTATGCTTTATTGTCTTCTGGCTGACTTACTGTGTAGGGATGTGATACATTTGAAAATTAAAATGTAAAATTGCCATTAGGGTAAGTAGGTAGTGCAATAGAGTGCCAGATCTGTAATTGGGAGGACCTGGGTTCAGATCTGGCCTCAGACATTTCCTAGCTGTGTAACCCTGGGAAAATCACTTGGTCCCATTTGCCTAGCCCTTGTCTTTCTGTCTTGGAGTTGTTACTAAGACAGAAAGTGAGGATTTTCAACCAAAAATGTCAACAAATTTTTTTAATTTTTTCTTTTTTATATCTTTAATTTCCAAATAAATCCGATCCCCATCCCAAAGAGCCAATCCTTGTTTTTTTTTTTTTTAAAGACAGTACAAAAAAGAAGGGTAGGGAAGTCTGTCCAGCAAAAATAACATCAACCTTGGCTTGCTATTTGTACGGTTCCGCATTCATAATCTGCTCCCCTCTCCAACTATCTCCACAAAGAAATGAGTGGAAAAATCTGTTCTTTTCATTTTTCCTTTGAGCCAAGTTTTTTCATTATAATTACATAGATTTTGAGGTCTGCCCCCTTACCCCAATATGGTTTACTTCATTCTTTATCAGTTTATTCTGCATCAGTATTCTCATGTCTTTCTGAATGCTTCACACATATTGTTTCTGTTTAGTAATATCGCATTACATTCCTATTTTCCTGTTTGCATTTTGGTCATTTCCTTTGCTTCCAGGGCCTTGCTATGCTGCTTGGAATATTTTGGCATGATTGTGATCTGTTTTTTTGTCATTGACCTTTAACCTAGCAGTGAGATCTCCATATCAAAGGACAGTTTATTTTGGTCTCTTAAAAAAACCCATAATTCCATATTGCTTCCTTTGTGAATTGACCAATTCATTGGTCAACCAATGGTGTATAAACATTCTTGTGTTTCCATAGCCTATATACCATGTTATTATCATAATATATCAAATTACCAGGTGATTGATAAGTAAGGAAAAATAATTTATGTAAATGTAATAAAAATAGCTAGTTTTGTATATGATTTTAAGGTTTGTTTAAAACACTACATATGTTATCTTTCTTGATCTTATATAACTATATATATTTAACTATAAATTATAAAATATAATTTTATAAAAAATGAGAAAGAAGATGGCTTGATTTGCATATGGTCAAACTCTTAAGTCTATTATCTGTTCTCATGTCAGAAGTTTTCAAATTTACCTTAAATTTTAAGCTATGATATGTATACTTGTTTTGAAAAAAAGAACACCTACTTATGGGGATTATCTGTGGGCTCCAAAGAGCTTCCTGTTTTGATTTTGTTTGGGAGTGGGGGTGGGGATTTGTGGTTTTGTTTTGTTTTATATGGATTCATAAATCCATTTTTTTGCTGACTGTCTTGTACTAGTTCATGGTTGTGATGGGAGGTCAGTGTGGAAGTCTTCATGAATAATGAATTAAGATTTTCATTCCAAAGAACTCAAGCTGAATATATGTGTGTATATATATTAATATATGAGCACATATGTGTGGGGAGAGAGATCCACAGAAAAACAGAAGTAGCTTGAGCAACTACAGTTATGTAGCATGATCTGCAACATGTGCACATGCTTGTTCATCTGCTATTCAAGGTTTTGCTTTATTGTATGAACCAGAACTGTAATACATTTTCATTTTCTTACTTGCAATATAACTGAATAGAAGTCCTATTTTTGAACTTCTATGGGATATTTATCTGTTTATCTATTTCTTGCCAACATTGGTTTTCTTAAAATATACTGTCTGTCTGCCAAGGGCCATGAGAATTACCACCTATTAATTACTGTTTCTGTACATATGGAAAATATTTTTCAAGGTTTCATAAAATATATTGTTTGAATGAAACATGCTAAACACTTCATGAACTTACTATTTCTAAAATGTGTTGCAATGCTATACTTTTTGTTGCTGTTTGAATGAAGTTAAAGGATGATTTTGATTCCTAGCCAAAAAAAATTCTAGACTTTTCTTAAAGGAATAGTTTGTAACTCCTAGAAAAGGAAACAGAAGTTAATAAGTCCTGTTTCGTATGCATATGGACTGGCCTAAGGCAAGTCAAGTAAATGGGAAAGTCATGTCATCTTTTAGTGCCATGAGGTGACTCTCTAAAATTATAAATTACAGAACAAGTTTTTGACTTATATTAGAAGTACTTTCCTCACCAGAAGTTCTCTAAACCATTGAAATGACAGATCTTCCCCTTCCCATGGAGGGGAAAAAAAAACCCCACAAAAATCATGAAGAGACAATATGGAATCATTAAGAACAGGTCATTCTGTGTTCACTACATTTCCTTTAATTGGTAAATGAAGAGAATTCAATAGGTAAAATTGACCTAGACTTAAGCAAAGAATATCACAGTCTCTCATGATGTCTTTGTGGACAAGATAGGGGCTAGAAAGTAACTCATCCAGATAGATATGTTTGGAATTGGTTGAATGACTAGAACTAAAATTTAGGCATTAATAGGTCAATGTCAATTTGGTTGACTCATCTGGATTATTCTATTCAGTTCTGGATAGTAGCATTTAGGAAAGATGTTGATAAGCTGGTTAGTGTCCAGATAAAGGTAGCCAGGATGATGAAGTTCCTAAAGAATCATACAATGGCATGAGGAACTGAGAGTGACCAAACTATAGATGAGAAAAAGAAGATTTGGGGGAAGGAGATCCATTGCTGGACCTTGCGGAAAGAAAAGGATTCCAGAAGGTTAAGATGAAGAGGGAGCATATGCCAGGCATGGGGAATTACCTGGGCAAATGTGCAGAAGAAGGATAGGATTGAATCAGATCCAGGGAGCAGCTAATATTCCACTTGTGATAGAACGTGTAGTACTTGAAAGTGATTCATATAAAACAAGATAGGAAGAGAACAAGAATTTAGTAAGTTTCTGCTGTGTACCAGGCACTGTGCTAAGTGCTTTACCAATATCTCATTTAATTCTCATGATAATCCTCCATTGTAGGTGCTGTTACTATTCCTTTTTTACAGGTAAGGAAACAGAGGCAGGTACAGCTTAAGTGTTTAGCCCAGGGTCACAAAGTGATTAGGAATCTGAGGGTAGATTTGAACTAAGCTTTTTCTGATTTCAGACCTCAGTCTGTCTATCTGCCTTACCACCTTATTCCCTCAGTTAAGGTTGAAAAGATACATTAGAGCCAGACTGATGAAAAGCATCAATGCTAGGCTGAGGAATTTACATTTAGAAGCAATAGGAGTGCACTGAAGGTTTTTTTAATGAAGTCGGGGTTTTTTTGTGTTTTTTTTTTTTAGTGCCCTTAGTCAGGACCTATAGTCAGATCTGTATATTAAGTTGTTTTGGTGGCTGTGTGAAAGATGCATTGGAGAAAGAGGTGGCTGAATACTGGAAGACCAGTTAGGATGTCCAGGCAAATGACAATGATGTTTTGAACCTGGGTGGGGGATGAGGGAGGAAGAATGATTGTAATGTGACTAAAAAATGGAAGTGGCAGTCCAATGGATCATGTTGAGGTAAAATCGACAGGACTTAAAAATGTTTAGATGTGGGGTGCATGAAAGAGGGATGTTGTAAAGATGAGTTGGAGTTTTTATGTTTCCAGGCGACCACTGGAATTATAGTTCTTTCAACAGACCTGAGGAAACTGTGGGGAGAAACAGGTTCTCGTGGTGGGGAGAGGCAGATGGCAGATGCCATTTTGGACACATTTTGGTTTGAGTTCTGCTAGGGATATCCAGGTTGATATGCCCTTCAGGTAGTTAGAAATTCCAGACTAAAGATAATGGGGAAATTCAGACTGAATATGTAGATTTGGTAGCCTCTGTGTAGAGAAGATAATTGAAAACATGTAATTTTATCTTTACCATCTTCATAGACCTATAATTTAGAGCTATCTGTTACCTCAGAGAAATTATCCAACCTAATTTTCTCATTTTATAGATAAGAAGATTCAGGTCTAAAAAGATGAAGTAATTTCCCAAAAGTAGCAGTTTCTCTTTGCACCTTCTCACTCAAAATCCAGTGCTCTTTCTTTAAAAAAAACAACAACAACAACAAAAAGCATTTTACCTTCCATCTGTGTGGTTAGAATTTGCTCCCCAGCACTCTCTTACCCAGCATCCCATTTACGTGCTCACACTGAATGTGAACACTACCTGTATAAATAGGGAGGATATATCTTGTGTAGCTCCTCTGAATCTCTTCTTCCGTATGCAGGGCGAGCTTGGCAGGAAAGTTTACTCATGTGGTCCCACTTAAGCTTTGTATTTCTATTTTTTATTTCTTCTACTTCAAGTGATTACTAATAAATCTTCTAAAATATAATATTTGGAGTTATTGACATTAATTTAAATCTTACACATTTTAGAATCAATACAGTTCTAAGGCAGAAGAGTGATAAGGGCTAGGCAATGGGGGTTAAGTAATTTGCCCAAGTCTCCCAGCTGGGAATTGTCTGAGGCCAAATTTGAACCCTGTAGCTCCCATCTCTAGGCTTGATTCTCTTCCTCCTATCCATTGCTCATTCTATGACTCCATGATGCATCATGTTACAAATGCATCCTTAGATTATGAGTGGAATTATCCAAATGTTTGCCAGTTTCCTAAACTGTTTTCAGCTTAAGAATATTTTAGTATCCCTTTACTAACTTCATCTTCTGGAGATTGGTTTGTCGTCATGAGAGAACTGGTTAGCTTTTATAAGTCTTTTTGCATGGCACTCATAGAGAAGATTCTATCTTTCCAAGTGAGTACATCATCAGTGTTAAGAGCAGGCTCTTTTAACAAAGCCCTATTCAGTTCCTGAGAGCCTGCTTGTGTGAAGCCCACTTGCCACACTATATATCAAACAACAGAATAAAATCTCTACTAATGATATTCTGAAGTGCTATCACTACCCGGGCACAGAAGCTGCCAGACTGAAATAATCATGGGACATGACAAGATGAGGGCTGGTTGCCAAAGTCTTGGCTGGATGGTGAACTGTAGGAGAGTAGTCATGAATGAAAAAAAAAACCTTTGGGGACTATCTAAGGTAATATTGACCCTGGTAGCAGCTGAAACTTGTCAGCAGACAGCAGCAGCTCATTTTGGAGCACTTTGACCAAAGTGAGGCTCTGAGAAAAGGCCACAGATGAGGAAGAGGCACTGAGGTCAGGCTTCCTCAGATAAGGGTGAACGGTGTTGCTATCATCAAAATCTCTCTTCATTCACAAAGGAAAAATCGTCCTTAGAGCTTAATGCTTTGAAGGCATAACTGAAAGAGTATTTCATCATCTCTTGAGCTGCCTCTTTTGACGTTTAGACCATCCTAATGACTAGAAATTTTTGAAAGTTGAATTTAATCAAATCATTTTTAAACTAAATTTTTATTTTGAAATGAACAAACACTCAAAAAGGGACATTTATATATACGTAGAAAAGGGAAAAAATTGTACATGAAACAGTAGATCTCATATATATACACACATAATTTGGCATATATTTGGTCATTGTATGTTTGGTATTTTATGTATTACATATATATATAAAATTATATAAATACATAGTGTACTTTTTATAAAAGTACATGAACTTTGGGGCAGCTGGGTGGCTCCATGAATAGAATGTCAGGCCTGGAGATGGGAGGTCCTAGGTTCAAATGTAGCCTCAGTCACTTCCTAGCAGTGTGACCTTGGGCAAATGACTTGACTTCAATTGCCTGGCCTTTACTATATCAGAATTGATACTTAATATCAATTTTAAAACAGAGGATTAGGACCTCAAAAAAAAATAAATTTCATTAACTTATTATAGACTATAAATCAATGAACTCAGACAGTAAACATAAATTGACATAGCTTTTTACTTAACATTTTCCAGTATAATACAAATCATTTATTAAGGGCTACTAAATGTGCCAGGTAATAAGTGTTAAAGATGCATATATGAAAAGGAAAGACACTTCTTGCCCTTAAAGAGCTTAAAGTCTAGTGACGGGAAACAACTTTCAAAGCTGGGAAGAGGAGGAGGCAAGGGTGGGGAGGAAGAAGGTACCTGTACTGGGGCCATGGTGATGGTGGAATTGAATCTGAGGGGTACAGCTGGTAGGAAACAGAGTTGGCTGGCCTTCTGGAGCCTCTTTAATTGGGGCCTTTGGGAAGAGGGTTTTTTTTTTTTGCCTTTCAATCAGTGATGCAAAGATTACTGAAGGTAATAATGAGATGTGAACACCAAAGCCAATGCTTCTTAGTGATGAGCTTTTCCTAAGTGGGCAGGGACTGAGTGGGGAATGATGATGCTTGGTGTTATGATGTACACTTGGACACTGAGTAAAAACAGACTGAGTCCCTTTTTGCATTGACATGAAAGTTTGCTTCTGTGGGTAAAAGTCTTAGGGTGTATCATGCTTAGAAATGAATGTTAGATAAAGTTTTTTAGATGATTTCTATGGTTGTCACACAGGACTGAGAGCAGGATTTATATGTAATTGTAAGGAAGCAGTTGAATGATAAAAAAGTAATCATAGTGATAACCAACAACAACTGCATGGAATTTTAATTTCCAAAATGTTTTGCATATATGATTTTACCTGAGCCTCAAAAGAATCCTACAAGGTAGGCAATACAAACATTATATCCTCATTTTGGAGAAGAGCAAAGTAGGGGTCACGGAGATTTAAATGACCTGCCAAGAATCATCTAGTAAATGTCAAAAGTGAGATTTGAACCTCAGTTTTCCTGACTCCAATTCTGCATATTATCTTCTATATTTCCTTCTTCTTGGTGTGCCAAGTGCTATGCAGCATTAAACTAGGCATAGACCTGGGGTACAATTAGTTATGCTGTCACGGTTGCAGTTTCTTATTTCATACCATTCGGAATATTTCTAGAGAGGGAACAGTTCAAATTAACATCTTAAATGAGGGCACTTAGAATTGAAACAAATGATTTGTCAATATGGAATTAAAATAAAGTAGTTTCTCCTAAGGCTAGAGGATGCTTGATTCCAGCTTCATTTGTTTCATCTTAGAGACTCAGAATTAAATGAGACCTTACAGGTCACCTAGTTCGACCTCCTCCGGATGTGGGAATCCCTTGTGCACGGGATTCAGGATGCAAATAGATGTCAGAATTCATCTGTCAGAGAATTGAATTAAATTTTCTAGCTGCCAAAAGCATTCTGTTTTGATGTTCCATCGTAAATAACAAGAATTGTCAAGCAAATGTGAATGTCTGATTGAAAATAAAATGGCTATCTGTATAGTAGAAGAACTGTGTCATGAATTTGTTCATTAAGTGTGTTCATATTTCTAATTTTAGAGACTTAATACCTATTGTTGCTGCTCTGGAATACAATCAGTGGTTCACAAAGCTGTCCTCTAAGGATCTAAAATTGGTAAGTGATGTTTAAAAAGAAAAATTCTAAACCTATACATGTCAATTTTGCTTTGTTGTATTTTGATTGCCAAGAAAGGTGGAGTTTCTTTACCCCACAGTACAAGAGACTTGCATCTGTTACCCTTTCTAGAAATGATTTGCCAAGCATTCTGCAAAGCTCGAAATGTGAGATGCTTCAAAAAAGTGCTTTAGCTCAGGTTTTTTAGCTGCTTCAGGCAATTTTATATTAGACAGGAAGCTACATCCAGTTGGCAAAAACTGGGAGGGTTACGTTTGCACAGCTGGCACAGAAAAAGCAGATTTTGCATTCCTATCATGTATGTGTCTTCTGAATAGGCCCTTTGCTTAGAGTTAGGAAAAAGTTTACTGACAAAGTTGGACTAGTGCAATAGTAATAGTTAACATTAGTTTTTCAGTTCAGGTGCAGGTGTATGTGTGCATATGTGTGAACATGCAGTATTTCATGTTACCATTGCAAATGCTGGGAACGTTCCCAAAAGGTTAAAGGGTGCCAAATATTTGAACAGTTTTAGGCAGTAAAAGTGAAATCTGTCTTTAGGTATTTTTTCAAAGCTCAAATCAACCATTCATTCACAATGAGAATTTAAGTTGTTTAGTCTTCTTTCTGCTTGTGTCTAGCTTAAGAAACAATATAACAATAGTTCCACCCCCACATCCTCCCTTAAGGACCAAATGAGAGTGTCTAACCTCCAAAGGATGGAAAATAAGGGGATTTTGGAATCAGCAAAAAGACATGATGTGAAGTGGAAGAAAGCCATTGATAACTGATTATATCATTGCTGTTGCTGGGGACTGGTGGTGATGAAGATTTGAATTTGCTAGCAGGTTTTATGACTTTCGCTGAGAAGCCTGTTTAAGACATCATTCTGCTTTCTAATGAATTGATTTCCCTGTTCCCAGTGTGACTGGCCCAAGCATTGTTGTTTCATCAGTGTTCCTATTGAAACAAGTAGAAATGGAAATTTGAATTATTTGTCAGAACTAGACACACTGATGAATCACAGCAATAGAGTAGGAAATCATGACCACAAACCCAAGCTAGATTGGCAACAAAAGTCAGGGAAGGGGTACAGGGATGAGTGTTCAACCCCTAGAATGCTTGGGAATCAGCACCAAAATAGAGCAGGAATAGAAGTCAAAAGAACCAGAGAATTCACAGGTGCTTGGAGGCACTGAGTAACTGGTAAAAACATAAACATGGTAGTATAAAATGCACCAGGGACAAAAATTCTTTTGAAACTGAGGAAACTCTTGTCTCAATACAGGAAGCATCTTGTATAGCTTAAGCTAGGAAAGGAGTTTTGCCTAACATATGGACAGTCTGGAGCCTGCAGGTGGCAACAGATGCACCCCATCAGTGATGTCTGGAATGAGGAAAATGGGATTGGCAGTAGGGGCAGATTTGATGCTAATCCAAGGGGAGAATCTCCTTGGGGCATACTGCTTTTTGCTACCTAAGTTGTTCTTAAACAGTTAAATTTCAACAAGGGTCCTAATAGGCATGTATTAAGTTCCAAGCTTTGGACTTGGACTCATCTTTAGTCTAACCTTGATTATGTCAACATATTCAATATGAGCAATCTACCACTTTCCATTAGAACTGAATCCCCCAATGAAAGCCCTGATATCTTTTCTTTTCCAAAATAATAGTAAGGCAAACGTCAGTCAGTCAATAAACATTTATTAAATGCCTATTATATGTCACATCCTGTGCCAAGCTCTAGATTAGATGTCAGAAAAGCTGAATTTTCAACTGTCTTCATTACTTACTGGCTACGTAACTTCATCAGTGTAACTTAACTTCTCATCTTTAACATGCTACCTATCCTCCCTCTCTCTTAGGGTTGTTATGAAAATAAAAATGAGTTTATGTTTATATGTGTGTGTGTGTGTGTGTGTATATCAAAGCACTTGGTGAAAGGTATATACAAGCAAGATGGGAAGATGGAAGTGTTTATAATTGTGGTTCTTAATGAGGTCATGGTTTCAGAGCTTTGTTTTTTTAACCCTTACTTTCTGTATTAGTATCAATTCCTTTTTTTTTTAAACCCTTACCAGAAGAATGGTAAAAGCCAGGCAATAGGGCTTAAGTGACATGCCTAGGAAGTATCTGAACCCATATTTGAACCCAGGTCCTCCTGTCTCCAGGTCTGGTGCTCTATCTGTTGTGTCACCTAACTGTTCCTGTTATAGAGCTTTAAGGCTCTTAGATGCCATCGTATCCAATCCCCTGTGTTTACAGATGAGGAAAATGAGACCTTGGACTTGAATTTGCCCAAGTTTCACCCAAGGTAGCAAGTAACAGCTAGGATTCAAACCTGGACCCTCTGATTTCAAAACTTAGCTATATCTTTCTTTCTTCTATATCATTTTCTTTCTACTATATCATTTTGCTTCCTTCTATAATTTCTAGGGCAATTTTATTTTAGTATCAGCAAAATATTAGAATTATCACATTCTTGAATTATTCAAATAACATTAATTCATGGATAGAAACTTTAGAAACTATTTCTTACAATGCCTTTATTTGAGATTTAAAATATTAAAAAGTGTCATAGGACTTAGAGACTGAAAGTTCCATAGAGATCATTTTTTTCCAGCTCCTCAAATTACAAATAAACTGAAGTATAGAAAGGGATAGTAACTTACACCAAAACAAAAATCAGATTTCATGTCTAACTTCCATTGTAGTGCCCTTCCCAGTACACTATAAAGTTAAGAAGGAACTTAATTTGCATACATATATTACCCTTCATTTTTATGAATATGCATTAACTAAAAGAGAAAGAATGAGTATTGGAAAGCACTGACTTAAGATCAACATAAAACATTCAAGATCATACTGTTCCTTTGATAATATTAGCTCCAGGGTCTTATTATTCTATAAGAATTTGCATTATCCTAGAGAAACCATCTAAATTGATGGGAGATCGTTTTACAATTTATGCTGTTACAAATATGATAAAATTCATTACTGGGAGGTGTACAAGGAATCCTCCCAGATACCTCTTTACATTACTAGAGAAACTTCAAGTTGGTAGGAGCCTTTTGGAGAGTAATCTATTAGTATATTCCAATTGTTAAATAATAAAACCCACTTGAGCCATCAATCATGTTTATGATTATATAACCTAACAGTGTATTAAAGAAGGGGGTGGGAAGCAAAAAAAAACCCCTCAAGATGTTTATAGTAATAATAATAATTTTGAAAATTTCTATATAACCATATTAGGAAGTCCTCATCAGTGGAAGATGTGTTAAATTTGGAATCAGGTGAACTGGATTCAAATCCTAGCTACAACTAAATTAAAAAATGTAGTATCTTTGATCCCTATGGACAAACTTCATAAATCTTAATTTACATTCTGGCATGTAAAATATTTTGAGGAAAAAAAATGCTTTATTTAAATGTGAATGAATTTGTTCATAAATTTCCTTATGTTTAAAATAGTTTTTGCCTAGATGATCAATGAAATCCCCTCCATGTTTAAGTATATAAAATCCATCATAGTCAATGATACCAAATATGCCCATATGAGATGTGTAGGGAGGACTAGTACCTCTGGTATGAGGGCTTGCTGAGCCCTTTGTAGGGTGGCTCATCTACTCTTAGTTTCTACCTTTGACCCAATTCTTTCCTGTGACTCCAAGAACCTGTAGCATGTGCAGTAGCCACAGCCTGGTAAAACCATCTCAGCAGACAGATTAAAACAGGTTGAAGGTAACCTATAGGATTCAAATATGTCAGTGAATTAAGGGAGCTGTCTACCCCAACCATTTGAAGCCTTTTTCTGTTACAATGGGCAGATGAGACCAGTTTGTCCCAGTGACCATGGAGGCAACTGAAGCAGGCTCTATGGAGTGCTTAGATCTTGGTCAGACTGTATCCTGAGCCATTACCAGTAGTCCTGACTTTTGTCTTCCCACTAAACTTTAATGACACTGGAAGAGAGTGTGAGGCTGACAACTTCATGAAACTCTGCCTCATTTAAATTCAACTCACATGCAAGTCGACATTATCCTCCTGATATCATTGATTCTCTTTGAAAATGAACAAACAAGCAACCCAGTTCCCCAGGATCTCAACCTTACAGTTACTATTTTACTTCAATCTTAACTTTATCCTCTACTATCAGGTCATTATCTATTGATTTCTTCTCCTTCATCCTTTTTGGATTCCTCCTTTGCTCTCTCCATGTGCTCATCACTAGTTTCCTTAGCTGATCTTTCTTCCAGTCTTTTTCTGTTCCAGTCTTTCCTAGACATAACTGCTAGGATAGTCTACTTCCAAGCTAATTTAATTGGAGAAGTATTTTGGTACACCTACTATTGGGTCATGTATGTACTCCAAACCCATAGGGACTCCTTGTTTCTTCTTATATCCTTTTTTCAGACTCATATTAAATGTATCCTCTACCTTACCAAGTTCATCTCTTGATTCTCTCTGTTGCTCTTTCCAAAGCTAATATACATTTACTATCACCCCCCTGCCCCCGACATTGCTCATTATTGTTTCTGAGGCTTTATCCTTTCCACTCTGTTCACTCAGAATGTCCAATTATCTCAGGCTGCACTCATTACTTTCTTAAAGAAATATTTTTGCTCAAAACTCACCTATATTCAAGAAGTCTTCTCCAGATGAAACTCTGATCCCAGCATTTTGCATATGATTTATATGTGTTTTCTTGTACTAGTATATGTAGAATTTTTAATGTTTTTCCAGTTTCATTTGCATATGCTTCCTGTTATCTGATCTATTGAACCAGCCTTCTGCCTCCAATTCCCTTATCTTCTCTAATTCATCCTTTATCAAATTGCTAAAATGGTCATATTGAACTGGCTTTTACTCCCATTTCAAAATTAATTGATGGTTCTTACTGACTGTAGACTAAAATGCAAACTTCATAGTTTAGTATTTTTAAAGGTCTTTCCATTCTGTCTCTAACTACCTTCCCAATGTTCTGTATGTGGGCCTTCTTATATTATGTGTTCAAGCAAAGATGGTTCTGTATTAGATACTAAATAAAAATTTGTTGAATTTGAATTGACTTTCATCTAAAATGACTGTCCATTCCATGCAACCATTCAATCTTTTTCTTTTGTTTACCCAAAGTAAATAGAATTTAGTAATTAGTATTAGTATCTCTACTTTGTATTATAGTCATGTGTTTGTATCCACTTCTTTTTTAAAACTATGAGCCTTGAAAATATAAGCCATGTCTGAATCATCTTTTTATTACTCACAGTACCTTACACACTTGGCATTCAGTAAATACTTGTTGAATAAATGTATGGCTGCAATAATTCTCTACATATAATGCTGATTAAACACTAAAACCTTAAAAAGAAATTGCCTTAACTTTATACAAAAGATTTTTTAATTCCTTATATCCTGATGTTTTGTTTTACCCATTAAGTAAATATATTCTTTTAGGGCTCTGTTTATTTCAGGTAATTCTTGAAGGCAAAATCATGGGAGTCCTAGAAGAGTACACAATCATAGAATTGGTTCTAAAGGTTAGATTAATTCCTGTATATCAGGTCATTCTGAATTAAGAAATTTAACACAGCAATACAGAAAAACAGTTTCTTTCAACATATATGATAAAGACAAAGAATCAGTTGGTAAAGGGGAGTGACACTTTGAGAATCGATATAATCAGTATAATGTAATTTGCAGGTGTAATGTCAAATGTAATGAATTTTTCACCACCATATCACCTGATTCATTTGTGATTAGACCACTTTGAATTGCAGTACAATCCATAGGATAGCATTATGATTTTTTTTTTTTGGTTGTAATAGGACAGCCTATAGAAATAGTCAGGCAATAGTCAAGAAATAGTTCTTCTTGAGTGTATGTGTTTCTAAGGAGGTTTTTTCAAAAGAATACATTTACTAATAGAATTAGCCTGAATGTAATCAAGTCTAGGCATTGTTCCAGTAATTGTTAGTCCCTTGATCTTTGTGATCAGATGAGGCAGTGAACCATTACATTTTAAAATGGTTTTCCAAAAAAAAAAAAGCCACATTTGCTATCACATTTAGTGAGGTACACAGAGATTTGTTTTGTTTTCTGTATAGTCCTAAATATTCAATTTTTAATGGATTTCCATAAACACTGAGAAAAAATGTGTGGTGTAATAAATAAAGGATCAGCCTTATAGTGGAACATATTTCAGCCAAAGTTCATCTTCTAGATACTGACTCTGACATTTAATCTCTGAGTACCCTAGACTGGATATGTCAAACTTCCAGTCCAAAAAATTCTAGAGTGGGGTTGAAACCAAATTAAAGTGGAATTGGGAAATATTTTAACAAAATAAATAAAAGTACAATACAACAAATATAATGTTCATTTGTGGTTTTCTGAGTCAATATTCAGCTGACTGGGTTTGAGTTTGCCACCAATCTTTATCAGGAGAGGGAGATTGTACACCAGGAGGTCTCCAAACTATCACAAGTATCAGTCTAGATTTTTGCCCACCCACCCTATCCCCAAATAAAACAGCCATAGACAATAAATTGTTATGGCAACTCAAAAATAAAAACAAAAGTGTTTCTTTTCTTATTTTTCTTCTTTTCAGAGTATATCTTAAACTCATGTGCATGCATCAGGTCACTTAAAAGACCCTTGTTCTCTGGACACTTATATATGTGTGTGTGTGTGTATTTTAAAATATTTATATGTATCTATATTTATTATATGTATACATTCATGCATGCATATAAACACATATATATGTATGAGTTTATTCATATATGTATATATACCTACATTCATATACCTCCCCATGCCCAAAGGTATGATGGAGCTACCTCAAACTTACTTCAGATTTAAAATTTTTATTTTGAAAAGTGATGCTTTGGAAATTAGTAAATGCTCCAAACCAGGTCTTAATTTGTTTGGTTGATTGTCTAGATATAAGACATTGATGCAGAAAATGTTAATAATGCATTGTGCCTGGGAAGCATCATCTAAATACTTATTTCCTTTCCCCTTACCCTTTCCGGAGTATTGTTGTTAAACATTTACTAGTACATTCATGCCTGTACCTATACCTATATATCTGTGTCTATTAGGTTTCCCTTTTTGACTTTCTTATGTATATGCCTTGTCGCTATATCATTGAGTCAAAGGGTACCTAGAGTCCAATGACATTTCTAGTATAGTTTCAACTCGTTTTCCAGAATTTTCCAGCCAAGATCACAGCTCTGCCATTTGAGTATTTATTTTCCAATAGTTATCCCAACATTTACCCATTTTTAAATTTAAATTAAAATGTTTTGTCTTTTGCCATTTTTCGTAGTCTGGGCATAAATTGAATTCTAAGACTTTTAATTTGCATTTCTCTTCTTTGCATAGAACAATCAAACTTGAAATTTACTAATGATCTAGATAGAATACTGTGTCCCATTTTATAATCCATACATTGATTTTAATGATTGACTAGTAATATCTGACATTTATATAGTGCCTTCCACTAACATACTTTGAAATACAGCATTTTATTTAGCATTATGGAATAGTCATAGAATGTTTCTATTACAGTCCACTGATGTCTGCGAACAAATCTTGAGAGTGGTGAGTAGGTCCAATCGATTGGAAGAATTGGTTTTAGAAAATGCCGGGCTTAGAACGTAAGTACTTACCTGAATATTTCTTTTTCAAAATATGCTCCCATCCCCTTTATTTAAACCTTCAGTCTGTGCAGAGTTTTAAAAGTTTCTCAGCCTACAAGTAGAGGGGATGTATTTTTAGAAGGATTAGATCAGTCATATTCTTTCTCTCAGTGTCATGAGGGTCAATATTCTTAAACACTTAAATCCATATAACACTTTGTATTTGATGGCCCCTGGTGCTTTGGGTTCACTTGCTATTTTGTCCATTCTCAGTTATTCTATTATGTTGATGAGTCTTCACTGGTCCTCTCCCATGGTACATCAGTAGTAAAACATTCTTCATTTCATGATTAGTCATCATTTAAATGGACTCTGTGTAGGTCATAATATTAGAGTAGACAAAGAGCTATAATACTACAAAGTGAGAGGAGAGAGTTTCTTAATCAAAACATTTAATGCTTTATTTGAAACTAAACATAACTAAAATAATGATCTTGATTTTATGATAAATTATAGTTCTGGCAAAAGCTACAATTTCAGCCCTAAACTCAACAATTATGGCAATCAGTTTTGCATTCATGAGGAGTTCATGGAATGGGAAATAAAGTATGGTGATCAGCCTGCTATAATTTTGAGAAAAATCAGGTTTAGTATGGAACAACACACACATATACACATACACAGAGCCAAAGAAAAACAATTAAAAAAAAAAAACTTGTAGCAGTAGTCATATCTATGTTCAGTACTGTAGCTACTTTGTTCATAATCAAGTATTGGTTATTTAATGGAAGGATAAGATGCCAAAGATCAGAAACTTTAAAGGAAGTATTTTTTTTTTAGTTTTTAGATTGTATCATTTCTCTTTTAGAATTCATGCATTTTTCATCAGCAGAATTGCGTTTTCTTAAAATGGCTTTCTAGTTAATCCTATGGAACCCTTTTCTAATCCACAGGAAGGTTTACAAAGTCTCCCAGTGGGGAAATGTGTTTACATGTGATATGCCAAATCTTCACTAGGATGTGGTATAGGCTAACATTAAGACTGTGAACTCCCTAAACAGATTTCACTCTGCTTCAGTTGTTGTGTTAACATCTTTAAATTCTGTATTAATATTTAATCCATACTTGTTTTATTCACTTTCAGAGATTTTGCACAAAAACTGGCCAATGCCCTAGCCCATAATCCCAACTCAGGACTTCACACAATTAACCTTGCTAGCAATCCACTTGAGGATAGAGGTACTGTAATATTTCAGTTTTTCATTGATTGCCAGAGTTTTAAGAGGATTAGTGAGTTTTTACTCAGCTTTGCTTGGATAATGGAATATCACGTGCTAAACTCTCTTGTATCATGAATACAATTGTTATTGGCTTTATTTTAAAATGAATCATTATTTTCCTTCTTGTCTTTATCCTGTAATTAAAATAATGTTGACCATGATTGTCAATTTCATGGTTCTTTTATAAACCAGACACCATTTTTAAATGGATATAGACAGAAAGAGAGCGTGTTATTTTTTTTTTAACTCAATTTTTAGAGATCTAAAAGGGGAATATTTTGTTAGTATTTTCCACTTCTGTTATTTTCTTTTCTCTTCACCCATCATAATGAAACAGCTTTTAATAAGTAAGAGAAAATAGTAATTCCCACTTTTCATTCTTTTTTGAAAATGCAACTATTGGACATTGCCTTTACCCCATATTCTTGGCATTTTTCTATCTTATTCATTCTTTACAAATAATATTTATGACATGTACTTTTTCTATATTAGTTATTTCCGGAGAAATTCCTTCTTCAGCAAATCTATCCTAATAAAACAGAAAGACAGCCAAACAAAAGTGATGAACAGAACAAACATGTTTAGTATCTCATAATATATTCATCATTTTGTGCTCTTAATCCCTACTTCTCTTTGAATGCAAAGGAAGTTTATTTCATCCTCTTTTCTTGAACCAAAATGGTTCATTGCATTGATTCTGAGACCAGAGGTCTTTTATTTTTGCTCACATTTGTTATTATTATTTGGTATCAGATTCTTCCTGACCCTGTGAGCTACAAAGCTCCAATACTGTACTTGGGGTGTTCTCAACAAAGAGTGATTTGCCATTTCCTTCTACCGTGAATTAAATGACAGTTTAGTGACTTGCTCAGGATCACATAGCTAGTGTGTGTTTGAGGCTGGATTTGAACTTGTTTTCCTGATTATAGATCCTGTGTTCTATTCACTGAGCCATCTAGTTGTCTATATTCTTTAAATTAATTGTAGTTATTTTGTATAACATTCTTTTGGTTTTAGTCTTATTGTTCTTTAATATTTTCTGTAGTTCTTCTCATGTTCATTTGAACTCATATTACTTGTTTATTCAATGGAATTATATTCTATTACAGTCATATATCAGAGTTTTGTTAGAAATTTCCTAGTTAATGGACAGTGGCTTTTCGTCTTGAGTTTTGCTTCCACAAGAAATGCTACTATTGAGACGGTTTTCTGTGGGACATTGCTTACTGTTATTGACCTTCTTGTGGTAGGTACTTAGTAGCATCATTTATTCAAAAAAGCATAAATAGTCGAGAACCTTTTCTCTAGTACTTCTAGATGAAATTCCAAAGTCAGTGCCAACTAGTGGTGGGTTGGGGTCATCCCACAGATCCCACAGAACATCCAAGTTTAATTCTGTCTTTTATCAGCTTTGCACGTTTAGTGGATGTAAAGTGAAACCATATACTTGTTTTATTATTAGTGATTTGATGCATTTTTAAATGGTTGCTGATTAGCATCTGGTACATAGTATGCACTAAATAAAATGCTTATTATGAGTGACAGGTAGGTGTCAGTGAATAGAGAGCCAAGAGAGAGCTCAGTGAATAGAGAGCCAAGCCAAGGGATGGGAGGTCCTGGGTTCACATCTGGCCTTAGATGCTTCCAAGCTCTGTGACTCAGAGCAAATCACTTAACCCAATTGCCTAGTCCTTACCACTCTTTTGCCTTGGCACAATTATTTATTATTAATTCTAAGACAGAAGGTAAGGGTTCATTTTTTTAAATATGTATTAGTGATAGGTAATTTGTATTTTTTCTTGTAAGAATTGTTTGTTTAAATCCTTTGATTACTTTATCTGAATGGAGCCTCCTCATTCCTTAAAACTTTTTAACTCCTATTTCATTTCAACTTTCTCAATACCACTAGAACACAGTGCTCCCAGCCTTGCAAGTAGGTGGTCAAGTGCATGAAGTCAGCCCTAGAATCTGAATTCAAATCCAGCCTGAGTCACTTACCAGTGATGTGACCTTGGGGAAATCTTTACCTCTATTTGCCTCAGTATTCTCACCTGCCAAATAGATATTAATAACACCTATGGCCTTGAGTTGTTGTGCAAATCAAGTAAGATATTTAATGCAAAGTACTTAATGTGGTGTCTGCACATAGTGGGTGATTAGCAAGTACTTGTTCCCTTCCCCTTCTCTATCTCAAAATTCTGTTCTCATTGAGGTTGTTTTTAATTTGGCACATATTTTGTGCCTTACATTTTTGTCTTTTTATATATCTATGTCTTCTATCTCAAGTTGGATTATATGTGACTGAGGGGGAAAAATGACTTTTCAGGCATTTAATCTCCCATAACTGTTAGTCAATATCCTTGCATGGAGGTGAACCTGCCAGTACTTGTGCTTCCCTGGCATTATCACCAAGATCCTAGATTACCATTTCCATACCACAATGATGTTTAGTCAGACTTTAATAGTGTTATTTTGTTTACACTATTCATATATTGAATAATCCCTTTCTATAAGGAAGGATAAATCATTAGATCATCCTTGAATATCCTCTTTCTGAATTAGCGGAATTTGAAGTAGTCTACAAAAGCTCTCCAATAATAAACAAAGTCTGCTGTTGTTTAAGCCTTACATCCTAACATATGGCATTATTTTAAATTTAAAGGGATTCTCTCCCTTTTCTATAGTTTGCTTTTTCTGCTTACCAACAGTTTTTCTCTCTTATAACTAGCAGAACATATGACGTTTTTCATGGTTTTACTATTGGTTTGAAATATTTTTTTTTAGTGAGAATAATATAGCTAAATTAATATCCCTTTGATCCCCCTCCTTTTCCCCCTTTCATACACTTACTGCTCAAACTCATATCATCTTCATCCTCTTTTATCATCTTCTCTAGTGTAATCTTCTCCTTTGTCCTACTCCTTTTCTCCCTTCTTCTCTTTCTTCTCCTCCTCTTTCTCCCCTTTCTTCTCCTCCTCTTCCTCCTCTCTTCTTTTTCTTCTACTCCTCTTTCTTTTCCTCTTCCTTTCTTCTCTTCTTTCTTTTCCTCCTCCGCTCCTCCTCCTCTACTTCTGCTTCTCTTTTTTCTCCTCTTTGTACTTCTTTACTACATCTATCCTATTTTATCTGAACCTCCTTGATCCACCTTCTCTGCATGAGTCTCACCACTTCATTGTTGTTACCCTACCCATTGCTGTTACCTAAATATTTAATAATCTTTTGGTTGATCCCTAAGAAGAATGGCAGGAGGGACATGGAATGATGGGGAATATATCTAGTCCAACAGATTCTGGGACTTTGCCCACTTAGCTTTCTATACTTCTTGACTCCATTTTCATATTTCTCACTGCTCTATTCCAACTTCAGAATTTCCAAACTTTTTATGTTCTGCCTCTAATCTTATTGAACAGAAAATCCATTTGCAGGGACAGTGATACCAACTCCTCATGGGACATTGTTATCTGTGCTAAATACCCATAAGTTAAAAACTAATATTTCATAACTTAATGGTGAAAATTCAAATACTTCTTGCCTGTGAAGACTTGGTCACTTCCACAAAGAGTCTCAGCAGGGAGGTATTGTCTCTTTTTTAATAGAATCAGTATCATATGTTCTATCATTTGATAAAAATTACAGTTATTATAGAATTGTTCCATGTAGTATGAGAAGCTACCACAAGCTCAGAAAGTCCAAAATCCTCCTAGGGCATAACAGCCTCATACCATTTATATAAATGTAGTGATTTAGTGATCCTTTCTTCCATTGTTAACTTTGTTTCAAGCTTTTCCATCCTCCAACCCCTTAACCCAGATTTCTTTGAATGCTTATTTTCTTTACTTTCCTCTTTGAGTATTTCTTTATATCATTTCACAGTAGACTGTTTTTCGATTTCGCCAGAAATACTGTTTTTTTGGATCTCATTTATGTCTAGACTCTACAGTTCTTCATCCTTTGACCATTCCATTCTTGAGTTCCCTTAAGATTCTAAATTTTGTGTATTTTTCTATTCTTCCTTTTCTGATCTTATGGTAATTGACCTTTTGAAGACTTAGCTTGACCCTTTAATAACATGACTAACTAAATAAAATATTTCCTTAAAAGCTCATATTTCTTTTAGAAAATTTTGCCTGAAGAATTCTAGAATTTCTTTCTAAAAATTTTCATTATGAAATTCTCTGGAAACAAAATTAAGACATTAATTTTCTTAAATAAAAGATAATACATTGATTCTGGAATGAAAGAACAAGATATTAGAGAACAAAAGATATTGTAGGACTAGAGAAGGGCAAATTTCCCTTTCTTTATCCCATACTCCTCCCCCTAGTAAAAAAAAAAAGAAAGAAAGAAATTGATAAACCAATGAATGACTTTGACTTCATTTCCAGCAAGAATTTTATAACATATTATCAAAAAGAGATGGTCAATCAACATCTAGAAAAGCAAGTGGTAATAAAAATAAATAGCCTGGTTTCAGCAAGAATAGGTCATACCTTTCTAAGTTAATTTCCTTTTTTGACAAAAATATGAATCCGACATTGCCTTCTGTCTTTGTGCATTTTTCAAAATGTTCCCCTGGGTTTGTAAAATGCCTTTTCTGATCCCCCAACTAGGTACCCTTTGAAATTGCCTTATATAGATAGCTGATTAGTAATAGAATTAGTAATAGAACCCCGATCTTTGACTTCTGGTCTCAATATACTTCTACTAAAACTTCTCTCTGTCTCTCTGTCTCTGTCTCTGTCTCTGTCCCTCTCTCTGTCCCTCTCTCTGTCCCTCTCTCTGTCCCTCTCTCTGTCTCTCTCTCTCTGTCTCTCTCTCTCTCTCTCTCTCTCTCTCTCTCTCTCTCTCTCTCTGTCTCTGTGTGTGTGTGTGTGTGTGTCTGTCTGTCTGTCTCCCTCCCCCTCTCCCTCCTCCCCCTCTCCATTTAGTTTGATGCTATATGATTACCATATATGCTTTATTGATTTCTTATAGGAATTGATAGTTATACTTTATGTTCAATAGTATTAGACTGTTAATTTTGTTTCATAATACCGTTAAAATGATCAGATGATTATATTATTTTAAGAAGTTAGGCATCAACCTATATAAATACTAAGACAAAATGCATTTCTTTTCTTTGGATTTTTTGCTTACAACATATTTAAACATAAGCTATGCATAATGGGTTTGTGATGATCAAAAGCAGAACAATGTCTCAAAGGAATATTGCTTAATTTTGTAATTTAAGAAATGTGTACAGAAGCAATATTAGCTACATTATGCCTTGTTATGCCTACTTTTGTACATTTAAATGTGAGCTTTTCCTCTGAAATGAAAATGCTTCTGTTCATTTTTCTTAATAAAAAGTGTCATGAATATAATAATTAAGTAATGCCCTGTTGTGTGAATTGGTGGACATCTGAGCTGAATATTTATAAAATCATGTGTATTGAAACAAAAAACTTATAGTCACAGAAATTATATTTAAATCTATACACTTTTTCAAAATTACAAGAAAAAAATTTTCCATCTCTTAATTGGACTTTTATTAGAACTTAATGGTAGTGTTTTGCAGATGAAGTACATCACTAATATAAACTTACTTTGTTTCTACTTTGCTGATTTTTAAGAAACAAAAGTATCACAATTCCTCTTTAAAATCCAGAATTGCAAATGACAAGTTACTTAGGTGTTTCCAGTACAAAAGTCCTTTATGGGTTAATTTTACAATGTCAAATTTAATTTTCTTTAAATGTGACTTAATAGAATCAGATGGCAAAGTTCAATGCTAGACATTTTCAATAATTATCTCTCTATTGTGTAAAATTATTAAGAAGCAGGAATTGCAATTGTCTCCTACTATGATTCCATTACATTATTTGTAATTGATCTAGCTAAACCTCCAACTTTTGTAGTTTTCTTTGGGAAATCTTTTTCATTTTATTAAATATGTCAGGCAACTTTCATATTAACAATACCAGTAATTGTTAGCATTTTTACAATACTTTAAGGTTTCTGAAGCATTATACCTATAGTTATCTCATTTGATCTATTCATTTAGTAATATTTAGAGTTGCAAACAGAAAAAAAAAAACTTTTCAAGGAGTTTATCACAATCAACTTCTAATTGTCAGTGCTAATGGTGCAGCCTGTTAAAATGTGCTACCTCCAGTTCTGACTTCAGCTGAAATTGTTTGCCTTCGGTAGCAAGGCTTTACATTTAGCGATCTTAAATCTTCTCCTACAACCTGACCCTTCACCCTACTCTACCCTCCAGACTATTTTTTTCCTTTTCTCCTTGTAGAGACCATTAAAAAATTATCTTTTCTACCTACTGTGGTGTCTTTATTCTGACTTCTAAAACCTTTTCCTCCAGTGTTTTGCTCATCTTTCTTTTATTGATAAAAAGAAACTATATAAGTTAATTATAGAATGGTAAAGCTTGAAGGGACTTTGGAAATAATCTAGTCCAACCCCTTCCTTTTGTAGCATTTGCAAAGTTTGAAGGTTTTGCATGTGTTGGTCTAACATGCAATGCCTCCTTATTGATAGACATAGCATGTGTCATGTCTGAGATATCATTTGTAGGGGGAGATTAATGTTTAAGGCCAGAAAAAATTAGAGTAACCAATTGTATACTATTATAAAATAGGTCTTATAATATCATTTTGTCAAATAATACCTTAGCTAGTGGAAGAAGAGGGAGGGAGTTTACTGAGAATTTTAATATAATGAATAAAAAAATAAGTATTTTTTCTGAAAAGTATGTTTTATAAATGAAAAAAAATTCACACCCAGAGAAACCATTAACTATGTAATTATAACCTTTTAGCATTTACCATAATTTTTAGACCTAAAATGATTCTATTTTTTTGAAGATTTTACCCTGATATCATTGAGTTATTATTTTTAGCCAAACTTATAATTTGGAGGGTTGAAAGAAAAGGAAAGGCTTTATTTTGTTAGTCACAATAATCATGCTCCTTGTAAAAAATCAGATCAACAAGCAATTTAACAAACATACCTCGGGTACAAGTCAGAATACTAAGCACTGAGGATGCACTGATGGGAAAAAAAATAGTCCTTGCCCTGAAGGACTATATGTGAATGAGAAGAAGGATAAAATATGTATATTATTCTCTGTAATACAAGTTAGAATAGGAAGGGAGGGTTTAATAAGTGGTGTCAATCAATAGCATGTATTAATAGCAATAGCACTGTGTGCCAAACTCTATTTTAAGCACTGGGAATATGAAGAAAAGCAAAAACCACGGTCATGGAAACTTTGGGCACCTAACATTTGATTGGAGAATGACACATTAAAGTCACTGTTCATATAGGATATATAGAATGTAAATGGAAAGTAATTTCCAAGGGAAAGTGGAAAGAGAAGGGCAATAAAGACCTCTTGCAGAAGAAAGGATTTGAGCTATTTTAATGAAAACTAGAAAATCCAGGAAGTGAGATTAGGTGAAGTGAGGAAGGAGAGCATTCTAGAAATGGGAAGCCACCACAGAAAAGGCTTGTAGTCAGGAAATCTGTAAGGAACAAGCAGAAAGGCCCACGTGGCTACATTGTAGAGCCATTTGGAAAAGAGTAGAAGACTGGAAAGGGAGGACAAAACCAGGTTGTGTAGGACTTCAAGTATAAAAGAGAGAACATTGATTCTGGAGTCAATAGGGAGCCACTGGAATTTACTGAAGGGAGAGAGGGGCAATGCAATAAGACTGTGGGGAAATCACTTTAGCAGATGGGTGGGGAATTATGTGAATATAAAGAGACTTCAGATAGATTGGTCATCTAGTAGGCTATTGCAAAAGTCCAGTCATGAGGTTATAAGGGCCTGCACTAGGTTAATGGTTATGAGTTTAAATAGAAGAAGTCACATATGAAATATGTTGTAAAGGTAAAAACAGTAAGACTTGATAACAGATTGAATATGTAGAATGAATAAGAGTGGGGAGTTATTACTGGCACCAAGGTTGCAAGCCCAGGTAACTGAGAAAATGGTAGTATTCCTGACAGAAATAGAAAAGTTGAGAATGAAGGAGGTTTGAGGGTGGAGGGAGAGAGAAAATGAATTTGGATTTGAATATGTTGAGTTAGAGATGCCTATAGGACACCCAATTTGTGGTGTCCACTTGGCAGTTGGTAATATGAGACTCAGTGAAGAGATTAGGTATAGATACATAAAAGTAGAAATCATTTGTATATAGAGATGATCATGAAAGATAGTATATAGGAGAAAGGGAGAAAGTATTTGAGATGAGGAAGGATGAATTCTAGCTGTGGGGATCAGGGAAGTCTTAATAGAAAAAATAGTACATGAGTTTAAACAAAAGACTTCATACAAAATACAAAAAACTTATTTGGATTCATGAAGAAATCTGAATTCTAATAAAATGACTTATTTTTAATGACAAATATTGATTCTTTTTCAATATTAACATTCTTGCTTTATTAATTTTTCTTTTAAAATTTTTTATTTATTTGTTTAGAATATTTTCCCATGCTTACATGATTCATGTTATTTCCCTCCTCTCTTCCCTCCCCCTCCTGGAGCTGACAAGAAATTCCACTGGGTTAGAAATGTATCATTGTTCAAAACCTATTTCCATATTATTCATATTCGCAATAGAGTGATCTTTTAACACCAAAACTACAATCATATCCCCATTGAACCGCATGATCAATCGTATGTTTTTCTTCTGTGTTTCTGCTCCCACAGTTTTTTTCTCTGGATGTGGATAGTGTTCTTTCTCATAAATCCCTCAGAATTATCCTGGATCATTGCAATGCTGAAAGTAGAAAAGTCTATTACAATCGAATGTACCATAATGTCTCTGTACAATGTTCTCCTGGTTCTGCTCCTTTCACTCTGCATCAATCTCTGCATCAATTCCTGGAGGTCTTTCCAGTTCACATAGAAATCCTCCAGTTCATCATTCCATCGTATACCACAATTTGTTCAGCCATTCCCCAATCAAGGGACCCCCCCCCCCCCATTTTCTCAAATTTTGCCATCACATGAGCACAACTATAAATATTTTTGTACATGTATTTTTCCTTATTATTATTGTTGGAGTACAAACCCAACAATGGTACGGCTAGAGGGCAAACATTATTTCAAAGCCCTTTGGGCATAATTCCAACATGATACTCCAGAATGGTCAGACAAATTCACAACTCCACTAGCAGTATATTAATTTTCCAATTTCATGACATTCCTTCCAACACTGATCACTTTCCTTTGCTGCCATATTGACCAATCTGTTAGGTGTGAGGTGATACCTCAGCATTATTTTTATTTGCATTTTTCTAATGGGGAGGGATTTAGAACTCTCTTTCATTTCTTTATCTGAAACTTCCTATTCATATCCCTTGATCATTTGTTGATTGGAGAATGGCTTGATTTTTTTGTAAATTTGACTTTGTTCCTTATATATTTGTGGAATTAAACCTTTGTCAGAGAGTTTTGTTATAATTTTTTTTCCCCAGTTTGATGCTTTCCTCTCAATTTTGGTTACATTGGTTTTGTTAGTACCAAAAAAACCTTTTAATTTGATATAATCAAAGTCATTCATTTTACATTTTTTAATGTTCTCTATCTCTTGCTTGGTCTTAAATTTCCTCCTTTCCTGCAGATCTGACAGGTATACTATTCTATGTTCACCTCATTTATTTATGGTTTCATTCTTTATATTTAAGTCATTCACTCATTTTTGAATTTTATCTTGGTATAGGGTATGAGATGTTGATCTAAACCTGATTTTTCCCATACTGGTTTCCAATTTTCCCAACAGTTTTTGTAAAATAATGAGTTCTTGCTCCAGAAGCTGGGATCTTTGGGTTTGTGACAAATATTCATTCTTAAATGGATTTCATTCCTGTAATGCTCATACACATTTTTATCCAGATTATTTAAATAAGAAATATATGTTTTGCCATAAGGAAAAGTAAAAATTCAGAATTAAAAATTTTATAAAGAAAGATGATAAGTGGTTTTGTTCTGGATGTTTTTTTTTCTTCTTTTAAACCAAAGATTCTTAACATGAGATCCATGAACTTATTAATTGATAACTATATTTTCATATAATTCATTTTCCTTTTTATGACCTGCATTTTATTTTGTGCTTTCAAAACATTATTAGGAGTCTCTAAGTTTCAACGGACTGCCAAAGAAGTCCATAACACAGAAATGTCTTTGTTTTAAATCAATTAAATATTCTGAAGTTTTAAAAAGTTAGAAGGTATAGAAGATGCCAATATTATTATTGTATTAACATTATTGCTTTGGAATTTTCTCTATTTCATTGCTTGAAACCTACAAAATGATTAATAATGTGCAGTGTCTTCTTTTAGGACACAAAGCTCATAATTACAATTGCATATGATGCAAATGGTTATTATTGACTTAGTTACCTCATCTATAAAAGGTATGGATTGAACTAGGTCTATGTTGGTGAAGTCATGGCATGGATGTCCAGGTGTTCTTGTGGTGGGGTGGTGGGGACTGCTGCATTCCCTCTCTCCACAGTGCCTGAAGACCTTTTTCACATGTTCTACCCCTCTGACCAACAGCTGAATGCAAGTACTTTTCCCCTCTACTCTCTGGGTTAATGCATGGGGCTCAGAGGCAGCTTAAAAGTGTAGTTTGGGCACACAATTTCAAAAACATTCACCAATGTTGAACTAGGTGACCACTAAGCCTTCTGGCACTATGAAGTTGTGTTTTTAGCTCCAGAATCTAGAATTGTACAAAAGTAATTTTTTATAATATATTCATGTCTATATGTTTTACCCTTAAATTCAAGACCAACTAAGGCTTTTTTCATACAGTTAGGAACTTTGTCATGCATCCTCAGAGACTGGTCTTTTGTCTCTTATCCTTTTCGTATATCTTTCAGATCTTCAGCTTATCTGATTACTTTGTTTTAATCTGTTCTTCCCTTTCCTCTCACATTGTCTAACTGTAAGATGTAATCATATAAATGAATGTAAGCTGTATTTCTAAATATTTTTTCTTCCTGATTTGGAGATGCTTAGCATGTATTGTTTGATTCTTCTTTAACAAATGAAATTTGAAAGGTTAAAATGTGTCATCTTCCAGAAAGGCTAACGAGCATATTTACAGTTATAATGTAGCACAATGTATGTAAAAATTTGTTGTGGCTGTTAGCAATACAAATTTTTATGTTTATTTTCATAAGTGATTTTGTAGATAAATCTGAAGAAAATAGAGAAAAGTTTGGATGTTTTTTTTTATTTTAGTACATTTAAAAAAAATCTTGCATAGAAGGAATTTTTGTTATAAAAGGACAGTTGCCAAAGCTATACCTAGGCAAGTTGTTAAGGATAGGACACTAAGTTGGTCTCCCGAATCTCCCTTATACTTTCCACCCTCCTTTTCAGTGTTTGTTCCCTCCATTTTGCAGGGGCTTAGTGCCAACAATTATTTATTAGCAATTATGTGTCAATCACTGTGCTACACTTTCTATCCCTGGAGATACAAAGAAAAGCAAAAATAGTTCTTGTCCTCAAGAAGTTGATTATCTAGTGGAGGAGGTGACAGTGAAAATGATTTGGCGAATACAAGAGATACATAGAATCGAAAGAAAGTAATCATAAAAGGAAAAGTGCTATCACTTTGGGGATCAGGAAAAGCCTCCTGCAGAAGGTCAGATCTTAGTGTTTTCTGTCCAGGGAAAAGCAATCTATGAAGCTAGTTCATACTAAAGCATTTTTGGCTGAGTTTCCCTTTAAGGAATCTTTGCATTCTCAAAGGGGAGAGCAGCAGCCACTTGTTTATGGTGGGATTTCAGGCATGGTATCATCTGAGTAAAAGAGATATTTAGGCTTAGGAAGCCTTTCCTCTACCCTTACATTCTTTCTTGATGGTGATAACCTGATTTGAGTACACAAAAGGTTATTTCTGTGAGTGAGGCTGACAAAAAGATAAGAATAATGGCAGATTTGGAAGAGTTTTAATTTTACTTGAAAATAAGAATAATAAATAGAAAGTGAAGCTATAATCACATGAATGGAAGAGGAATTTTAAGTTCATTTTACTAATTACTTTGACAGCAGCTCCAGTTCCCAGAACTGTAGAACTTAAACTTTTTCTTCTTCTTTTCTAGGTGTTTCCTCTCTAAGCATTCAGTTTGCCAAACTCCCAAAGGGACTCAAACACTTAAATTTATCTAAAACCTCATTATCACCGAAAGGTATAGTATGTCATAGTATATTTCATATTTTTGAATATATCTGTCACTTTAAAAACAATAACAGAATGTAGACCTGGAAAGAACTTTAATAACCACATATAGGTGAACCTTCAGTTTTTAAAGTTGAGGGAATGAAGGTCTGGAGAGTTTGTGTGACTTGTCTAAAGGTCATAAAGCTAATTGCTGGGAGAGCTGGAAATAAAATGGTAGTGTTTTGACATCTAATAAAAACAACAACAACAATAATAAACAAGTTTTTACATAAGCATTTCAAAAATTTCAAAGCATTTTGCAAATATCTCATTTGATTCTTGCTGCAAACTTAGGTACTAAGTCCTATCACTATCCTCATTTTACATATGAAGAAACTAAGGTAGACAGATTAGGTGACTTATCCAGAGTCACAGAGCTACATAAATGTCTGAGGCTAGATTCAAATTCAATTCTTCCTGACTCCAAGTCTAGCACTTTATTTAACATATCATTTACTTGTCATTATCTAACTCATCTAGACTAATTATTTCCTCAATATGTTTTAAACTCTTAGAAATTTAATCCATTTAAAATGATACATGCATTCTAATGTAAGCATAAGATTACTTGATATTATTACTTATTTTAAGTAATCTAGAAGATACCTTTAATTTAAAAAATTCTTTTCACCTAAAACTAGTTTAAAAATATTTTTAAAGATGAGAAAAATTCAGAAATATTTGTGAACTTCAAATTTCTCTGTGGATTGGTAATACAATTAGGTTACAAAGTATTGCATGGTAATTAAAAAAATATTTAAATGGATTTTTTTTTGCCTGTTAAAAATCTGAATCTTCCTTTCAAACAGTTTTCAGAAACCATTAGACTGAGTCTGTGTGTAAGAAATTTTACTATTCCATCTACATGAACCATTTCAAGTCCTCTTTTCACTATACCATTTAGTCTTTATCTCTTTCTTTTAAAATCAATATCACTGAGTATGTCAGCATTTCTCTTTAGTTCATTGATGAAAAACATTTCCATCAGATTGCCATTTTTTAGAAAAACAGGAAAGTAAAAAAAAGAGTGGCAACAAGAATCAAAATGTATTTTATGCCTAATCTCTGATTTTTATAGTTCATTTTTTTAATAGTTGAACTCATCTGAAGTGTCATTAAGTCAAAAACATTTATTAAGTGCCTTTTTGGGTCAGTCACTAAGCTAAATGCTGGGAATACAGATCTCTTAAGGAGCTTATATTCTTTCATAAATGTATATATTATACTATTGAAACTATATTACACCCAGGTACTTCTTTAATTCTGTTTCTAAAATAGCTGTTCATTGTTCAGAGTGGAATCAAGGAGTTAAGGGAAGAGGGAGAACAAAGACTATCTGTCTAGATAGGGCTATGTCATCTTAGATCTTGAAGTTAAAAATAGTTTTATTTCCTCTGTTTATAATAAATTTTGTGCCATGTAACACTTATGGGAACTTGTACCATAGCATCATTACATAATAGATTCCTAATCTATGGGGACAGCTTTGCCAAATATTAAGGGTCATATTATTATTCTCCACAGTGTGGAGAAAGTTGTTGCTTTATGTTGTAAGCAGAAGATATTTATAAGTAAGAAAAATAAAACAATAAAGCTTAAAACAGAATTGCAACTCATCCAGAGAGCTAATGATGAATTCATCCTCCTATAAATGATTAGAGATGAACAAATTTTTATGGATTAAAATGCCAGGAAGAATGTTGTGAATTTTAGATGGTGGTTTTGTAAAGTGGGAAATCAGAATTTTTTCTCAACCTTTGAACTCTTGTGTGATTAGAAAGACCTGCATCTATTGCATCATGGTCCTACTATGATTCACTTTTATCAATAGTTTTCAGAGCAATGAAGATACCTACAGAGAAGATGGACAACATAAGTTTCCCTCTAATAGCACATTTCCTTACACTGTACATGATATTGATTCTAGTGGGTGGGATGATACTAAATTGAATGCATTGAGGTATTTAACTTAGTGAATTCCAATCTATATCATCCATAGCAGAGAGTAGTATGGAACTTCTCATCACTAAACTCCTAGGAGACCACATATCAGGGATTAAGCACTTCTTCTCATCAAGGTTGGACTAGGTGACTTTTGGTTTCACTTTTAACTCTAAGAATCTATAAAAATTTCTGAGCTGCATAGTGACATGATCAGATTTGTAAAAGGAATTTAGTTTCAAACTACATATCAGAAGTTTCATTACTATAGCATCACAACCTGTATGTATAATTTTTAAAGAATGAAAAGGAAGAAAATCATAAGAACACTGTTCTTTGGGAGTATTTAGGAACTTCCTAAAATAAGGAGCCTGGAGATGATGAGGATAAAGGCAGTATGTTGCAGTAGAGTAGAACAAGCATTGGGAAGGGTCAAAGGACCTGGCTATTCCTCATTTCCTGTGGGATCTTGGTCAGAACATTTTATCGCCTTAGTTTCTTCATCTTAATATTGACAGTGCCAGATGATATTTTCTAAAGTCTTTTCCAGCTCAAAATGCTAAGATCCAGTACCAGTATTGTTGTTAGCAAGTCATAGCAACATGGATTTAGATCTGGAAAGGATGTTGGAGACCATCTAGTATGGTAATGCTGAGGAAATAATAGTGCTTTAAAACTTGTGAAGGGCATTTTGTCTCTCATCTCTTTTGATCCATATAACAACCCTGTGAGGTAGGTGATATTACTATTCCCATTTTATGGATTAGGAAACTGAAATAGAATGAAAACTAAATGACTTGCCCTAGAACAACTAATAATTATCTGACTTAGGATTTGAATTCAAGTCTTACTTATTACAAGGCCAGAATTCTGTTTACTGGCCATTTAATTGTCTACTAGATACTGAAGACATAACAAGTTAAGCAATTTGGCGACAGTCACACAAGTAGTATCAGGGTTGACATTTGGATGTGGGTCTTTTGATTATAGGTCCACTATTATTATTCAGCTATAAAATGTTTCCTCCTAGCTCTGCCTGTAAAATCCAACTGTCTCACATCTGAGGAAGCTAAAACCTAAAAGATTTAAGTAATTTGCCCAATTCCATACAAATATGTCTATAAGGGAGTTGTAATTTGAATAAATTCTTCTTTAAAGCTATCCATCTCAATGAATAAGAATATTATTTTGAGTACTCCATTTCTGAGTTATCCTTCAAAACTGCCTTTTGTTACAGCACAGCCATTTTGTTTAAAGTGCAGTCATTTCTAATAATACTTTTCACCCTGCTTCCCCTCTTTCCACTTAAAATTAAATCCTACCATATAATGATGAGCAATGTAGATATAAACATTTATGGAACATTTCAATGTAAATTTTTTTGTTTATTCATGTGACTTTTACTCTTAGAATAGCCATACATGATAGAAGATGACTAGACAAAAAAATCAGAATGAATGTGGTAAGGAAAACGGCTATCATAGATATTCAACAAATTTAGTTCCTAGTATGGGTGGAGACAAGATGCTCCAGTAATACCTCAAAACAAGTTCTAGAGCAAACCAAACAAACAAAAAGACAGGGTTAAATATTTTTTTCCGGTATGAAAAGATAACTTGGAAGGTCAGCTATAAAGATCTTTCTTACTGGAGTAAGAGTGGAGTGCAATCCAGTGGAAGTCATGTCCTAGCAAGCCAGAATCATGTCTTTGGGGGTGGCAAGGGATATCACAGCCAAATTCTAGAGTTCTCAGGTCAAAAAGAAAATATTGCTAATCAGTCAGAAAAAAAAAACAATTCAAATATTGTGGAATTACTGTCAGGATTGCACAAGATTTGGCAACTTCCTTGTAAAGGTTTATAGGGCTTGGGGTATGATATTCCAGAAGTTGAAAGAACTAAGATTACAACTAAGAATCTCTGCCCAGCAAAACTGAGTATAATTCTTTGGGGGAATGGATATTTAATGAAATAGAGGACTTCCTGGCATTCCTGATGAAAAGACATGAGCTGAATAGAAAATTTGATTTTCAAGAACAAGACTCAAGAGAAGCATAAAAAGGTAAATGTGAAAGAGAAATCATAAGGGACTTGATGTGGTTAACTTTACATTTCTACTCCTAAGAATTTTATCATTAACAATACAGTTAGAACTATACATAGAAGTAGAAGAGCAAATTGAATATGATAGAATTATATCCAAAAAAAAAAATAAGTTGAAGAGATGAGAAAGCATGATGCACTGAAAATAGGGAAAGGAGAGGTAGAATGGGATAAATCATCTCACATAAATTAGTAATGAAAGAGATTTCACAGTGGAAGGAGAAATGGGAAGAATGATGAGAAACACTTGAATTTTACTCTTGTTGGATTTGGCTCCAAGAAGAAATAACATCTATACTCAGTTGGACTTAGAAATCTATTTTGCTTTATAGGGGAAATAGAAGGAGAGGGAGATAAAAGATTGTGGGGTGGGACTGATAGAAGGGGGAGTGGATTGGGGAAATAATCATGAGAAGCAAAACTCTTTTGAGGAAGGACAGGAGGAAAATGAGAAAAGTAAATAATAAATGGGGATAGGGGGAGCCAGGATGGAGGGAAATTCACACTTAGTAGCCAGTGGGTGTGAATGGGGTGACCTCACCCATAAAATTAGAGTATATTGCAGAGAGGATTAATAACCAGAATCCTACAGTATGTCATTTATAAGAATCACACTTGAAAGATACAAAAAGAATAAGAGTGTAGCAGAATCTATTATGCTTCAGCTGAAGTAATAAAAAAGCAAGAGTAAGGGGCAGTTAGATGGCACATTGGATAGACTACCAGGCCTGGAGTCAGGAGGGCCTGGATTCAAATTTGATCTCATTTCCTAAATGTGTGAATCTGGTCAATTCACTTGACCCCATTTGCCTAGTTCTTGGCTTTTGGTTTCAGAGCTATTACTAAGATAGAAAATAAGGGTTTTTTTTTTTTTTTTAAAGCAGGGATAGTAAGTCAAAGGGAATTGAAAGACTATGGACAATGTTCAGATGAAGAAATCAAAATTATCTATAGTCATGAAAAAATGCAATAAATCACTATTGATTATAGAAATGCAAATTAAAAGAACTTTCAGGTACTATCTAATACCCAGCACATCGGCTAATATAATAGAAAAAGAAAATGATAAGTATTGGAAAAGGTATGGGAAAATTGAAACACAAATGCACTGTTGGTAAAGTTGTGAACTAATCCAACCCTTCTGGAGAGCAATTTGAAATTGAAACCGAAGACCTATAAAAACTGCAGATCTTTTGATCCAGCAATAGCACTACTGTGAATAACTTAGCTATTCTTAGCCATACAGTGATCTAAGACAATTGTAAAGGATTCATCATAAAATAAACTATTTCCTCTCATCCTCCCGTCCTCCCGTCCTCCCATCCTCCCTTCCTCCCTTCCTTTCTGTCTGTCTGTCTGTCTATCTGTCTGTCTGTCTTTCTGTCCTTCTGTCCTTCTTTCTGTCTTTCTGTCCTTCTGTCCTTCTTTCTGTCTTTCTGTCTTTCTGTCTTTCTCTCTTTCTTTCTCTCTTTCTCTCTCTCTTTCTCTCTCTCTTTCTCTCTTTCTTTCTCTCTTTCTTTCTTTCTTTCTTTCTCTTTCTTTCTTTCTTTCTTTCTTTCTTTTTCTTTCTTTCTTTTCTTTCTTTCTTTCTTTCTTTCTTTCTTTCTTTCTTTCTTTCTTTCTTTCTTTCTTTCTTTCTTTCTTTCTTTCTTTCTTTCTTTCTTTCTTTCTTTCTTTCTTTCTTTCTTTCTTCTTTCTTTCTTTCCTTTCTTTCTTTTCTTTCTTTCTTTCTTCTTTCTTTCTTTCTTCTTTCTTTCTTTCATTCTTCTTTCTTTCTTC
Source organism: Monodelphis domestica (assembly GCF_027887165.1). NCBI lineage: Eukaryota > Metazoa > Chordata > Mammalia > Didelphimorphia > Didelphidae > Monodelphis > Monodelphis domestica. The sequence continues at coordinate 223,227,751 of NC_077229.1, forward strand.
TTTCTTTCTTTCTCTTTCTTTCTTTCTTTCTTTCTTTCTCTCTCTCTCTCTCTCTTCTCTCTTTCTCTCTCTCTGTCTCTCTTTCTTTCTTTCTTTCTCTCTCTCTCTTTCTCTCTCTCTTTCTCTCTCTTCTCTCTCTTTCTCTCTTCTCTTTCTTCTCTTTCTTTCTTTCTTCTCTTTCTTTCTTTCTTCTTCTTTTCTTTCTTTCTTCTTTCTTTCTTTCTTTCTTTCTTTCTTTCTTTCTTCTTTCTTTCTCTTCTTTCTTCTTTCTTTCTTTCTTTCTTTCTTTCTTTCTTTCTTTCTTTCTTTCTTTCTTCTTCTTTCTTTCTTTCTTCCTCCCTTCCTCCCTTCCTCCCTTCCTCCCTTCCTCCCTTCCTCCCTTCCTCCCTTCCTCCCTTCCTCCCTTCCTCCCTTCCTCCCTTCCTCCCTTCCTCCCTTCCTCCCTTCCTCCCTTCCTCCCTTCCTCCCTTCCTCCCTTCCTCCCTTCCTCCCTTCCTCCCTTCCTCCCTTCCTCCCTTCCTCCCTTCCTCCCTTCCTCCCTTCCTCCCTTCCTCCCTTCCTTCCTTCCTTCCTTCCTTCCTTCCTTCCTTCCTTCCTTTCTTTCTTTCTTTCCTCTCTCTCTCTCACCCCATTACCCTCTCTCCCTCTCCTCTCTTTCCCTCTCTCCTTTTTCTTCCTTCCTTCCCTTTTATAATCGGTGTTTTCTTTCTCCACATGGCTAATAGGAAAATATGGCTACACATATATAACCTATATAAAATTGCTTGCTTTCAGGGACATTTAGGTAGCATAGTAGATAAGAGTGCCAGGCCTGGAATCAGGAGACCCTGGAGTCAAATCTGGTTTCATATATTACTGTTTGGATGACTCTGGACAAGTCAGAACCTCAGTTGCCTAACCTTTGCCACTTTTCTATCTTAGAATTGACAATATGACAAAAGGTAGGGTTTTTAAAAATTACTTGTTTTTCTAATGAGAAGAAAAGGGAAGGAAAGAGGAAATTTGGAACTCAACATATTTTGAAAAGTTAAAATTTTTTACCTGTAATCAGAAAAAAATAAAACATTTGGAAAAAAAAGAAATTGGGTTTCTTCTAATAATTACTTGAGTTATAGAATACTAAATTCTTAGATTTAGAAAGTATTTTACAGGTCATGGATTCCAGCCTTTACCTGAATAAAAATCTCCTTTTGTGTTCTGAAGTTATTATTCATTTTTTAAAAATGAAAACACATTAATAGTTTCATTTAAGATTTCCCCTTCCCCCTCTGATGAATGATTATTAAAGGAGATGTTATAATTAATAACTACTAAAATTTCTTATGGTCATTATGTGCCTTTTCTATTGTGCCCTTTATACAATCCAGGAATAATAATAAAATCCATGCATTTTAAAATATTCCTATTAATATGAATTATTTTCCTTACATTATTATTCAAAGGAATCACTATAATTGCAATTATAATCCTCAAACATGAGACCTATTATAGATCTCACTAAGATTCTTCAAATATTTCCCTAAAACCTGATAATCCACTGCAAATTATGCTTCCTATTCAATATCCATAGAAGGTATTAATGATCAACTCTCACTGGCTATGGATTATACATATGGAATTTAGATAAGAGTATTAAAAAATGGAGCTTTCTGAAAAGAAACACTAAGAAGAGGGAAAATAAGGCCTCTATTTCTATTATTCTTCAGTTTTAGTCTTCTCCTATTTTTTTCCCTCTGTTGACTTTGACTTTTTCCTTAAGACAATTAGTAATTAGTAAGACAATTAGTTGGGTGACTCAGTGGATTGAGAGTCAGACCCAGAGACGGGAGGTCCTGGGTTCAAATGTGACCTCAGACACTTCCTAGCTGTGTGACCCTGGGCAAGTCACTTAACCCCCATTTTCTAGCCCTTACTACTCTTCTGCCTTAGAACCAATACTAAGTATTGATTCTAATATGGAAGGCAAGGGTTTAAAAAAAAAGACAATAAGTAGACTAAGAAGTATCTTCTATTTGGTAAAACTAAAATTACTCTTCTTCTTTAAGAATTTTTAATGAGACCAAGACTTTCTTAGTGTTAAGACAAGAATGTTTATATGTACCCTTTCCCCCTTGTAATGCCTATGTTGGAAATTCAAGTTGGAAATTAAAATATTTAAGAAACAAGTGATATTTTATATGTAGCTACTTTCTACATAGTATGCCTTGAAATGTGCCTTTTCAAAGGCTAAGGCATGCCTCAATGAAATTACATAACAGGAATTGGGAGATTTGGTTTTGGAATCTGGCTCCTTATAAATAATATCTTTGTGACCATGGCCATAATAATATTTGTACTAACTAGTCATAGAGTTCTAGGGAAAGCACTTCGGTAAATCTTAAAATGCTTTAGAAATGTATGTAGTTATCCTCATTGAAAGCTCTTATATTCTCTCATCTTTGAATTAGGGTTCACGTGGTTTTAGGATCAAAAAGGGAATTAATTTTGCTCAATTGATTATGCTTAAAATAGTTATCAGCATTGATCATTAAGCAGAACATTCCATTTGCGTATTTCAGTATGATTTTAATGACATTTGTGTTTTAATGCAAGATTGTTTTCCCCCGGAATGTCTTTTAATTCTCCCACATCAGCATCTTACCTGTTCCATAGATATTCACAAAAATGATAGTTTTCTAGTTCTACATCTTTCCATTCTGATTATGTGAAGTCGTATTCATTTGGTGCCATCTTCCAGCTGTCAAAATACTCATATCAAAATAAAGACCGTGGTGAAAAAGACTAGAAATCCCAAATTTAGAGGGTAAATCTCATTTAGAAGAGATAAAATGAAATATGAGTTTCTTCTTCCTACATTTTTGTAATGTTCTGCTATTGGCATGCTTATTAACATAGATCATATATGATTGTATTTGAGGGAGGGGACAGAAAACAATCATTCATTTCACTATTTTAGCATTAAGCCTATCCGAAAACTTATCTTTTGCTGATTATTTTCAGATCCTGGCCTTTTGCCATGTGCTTATACTTGTCAAGAATCATTTTGCTGTCAAGAGTGATTCGGCCATCTCATTCAGCTCTGCATTTATTGAGTTTTGTCATACTCCAGAGCAGAATGATTTAAAGAAAATGATATTTTTAAATATTCAGGATAGCATTTGTTATACGATAGCAGAATATCAGATAATTGCATATTTTAATATGAGACTGGTGTCTTCCATATGTTTTTGTCATAGGAGTTATGAATTTATTAGTAATAGGGTAAGAAAAGCTGGAGCAAGGTGACCATTTTTCAAAAACCCAGCCTCTCTTTATATCTTAGACTTATAGAAAGAATGTTTATTATGCTTTAAGATTTGGAAAACACACTACATAAATTCACATTTGAGTCTCATAATAACCGAGAAAAACTTGCAGGAGGTATCCAGTCATTATTCACACCTAGTCAGAATGGAAATGTGTTCTTACCTGATAAAGGTATTAGGACTGATATTTCCACTCTTATACTATGTCCTAAATTGCCTTTTCCATAATACTGAGTAAATTTTGGTTGAATATTTTGTTGAGTAAATGTGTGACTATAATACAATGAGTAGAATAGTTTGCTAATTAATGTTTTATTACATTATTGCAAAGATAGTGTTTGATATATTTAACACATTAATAACACACTTGATGTTGTTAATATATAAATTTATATTTATCTTTCTGTTTAATTTATACATAAGCTTCTTAATAGCCACATTTATTATTGAAATGCTGCATTTAGACTAAAAAAGTGCTTGGCAAGTTTTTGAATCGAATAAATGTGGGCAGTTGTAGCATTTCAGATCTTGAAGGGAAATATTTTTGGTGAGGTGAAAAGAGTATTAGACTGAATATTGGAAGGCACATTTGAATCCTATCTGTATTACTTCCTTTTTTGTTTTTGCTTTTGCTTTTGAACAAGTCACTTAATTTCTCTGCACCTTAGTTTTCTTACTTGTATAATCTAAGGTCTGGACTGGATGATCTCTGAGGTCTATTTCATTGTTTTTTACCTTTGACAACAAAATAATATTTGCGTACAAAAAATATTTGGGGGAGAGTTGGATAAGTAACACATGGCCTTCTATACACTTGTAACTCAGCCACACACATTTTCTTAAACAGCCTTATTTCAGAAAAGTTAGGTGGCTCAATGGATACAGATCTAGGACTGGAGATAGGTCCTTGGTTCAAATCTAGCCTCAGACACTTCCTAGATGCATGATCATGAGCAAATCACATAACCTGAATTGTTTAGCCCTTACTGCACTTCTGCCTAGGAACCAATATTTAATACTAATTATAAGGCAGAAGGTAAGGATTTTTAAAAATAAGAACAATCTTATTTCCATGTTATTTTTTATTAAAAGAAAACAAAATTTTAGAGTACTGAGTCTCCTTTAGTCTTATATTCCTTCTGAGTTGATATTGCTAGCATATTTACATAAAATTTATAATAAACATAATCTTGCTCCCTTTAAAGGGAATTGAACTTGACTTTTCTTGATATTATAGGGGTAAATAGCCTTTCTCAATCACTCAGTGCCAACCAGCTAATCGCTACCACCCTCACCCACTTAGACCTCTCAGGGAACGCTCTTCGGGGAGATGACCTCTCGGTAAGATTTGTTTTTCGTTATCATTTAGCTTCTTGGGTGAGGATGTATTTTCATGAATTATATACTATTCCCAAAGACATTGTTTTAATTCATTCTCTTCCATTTTTATTAAGTATAAAATCTATTTTATTCATATGATTGACCTCCGTTTTAGTGAGTTGCGTTTTAAATGTCTACAACCTTTGTTGCTAATGTTTATTTTATCCAATGTAGTCATTCCTCTTTCTTTTTGGAATAGCAGTTAAACTTTTTGAATGTCATTCCATGTCAGTTTTAAAAAATCATATGAGTTGTAGAACATTGGTCAAACTTATGCCATTTGGTTCAGATTTCCACACCTACTATTCCACAGGTAGTAGAAATCTTGGTAATGCTGTATTGTTTAAGGTTAACATAATTGAATAACCTTAGAATATTTAGTTATTTTAAGAAGTAGCCATCCTTAATGATAGGTACACCTTGGAGCTTTACACATGGTCCTTGAAGTAAATGCGAAAGAAACATATTCTGAAAAGCTTAAAATGACAGATTTCTCTAATAAATAAATAAATAATGTAAACATTTAGCAGCCTTCTTCAGTATGATAAATTAGCCAAGTCTTTAAAATGTATAGAAATTGATGACTACACAATGAACCCTAAATTTTATCCTTAATTTAGAGTTCATTGAAATTCAATAAATATTAATTAAACAACTTAGTTTCTAAGTTCTCAAGCTGGAGGTACAAAACTGACTTTGTTTCCAAATGGCTGCCATCCTACTGAGATGGGTAAGCTGATCAAATTATAATCAATAAGTGAGGTTCTTTGGAACCTTTTTAAATTAATTAATTTATTTGTAACATTTAAAATATTAAGATACTCCATCAATTCCTTCCTTCCTTTCCTCCCCATTAAAGAAGGCATCATTTGACAAATATAAAACTACATCTTACTTATTTTTGTTTATCAGTTCTTTCCCTGATGGTAGATAAACACAAGTCGTTCTTTTGTGGAAGGAATTTAATTGTCATTCCAAGAGCACATTGCTCTTCTGTTTTGTTTCACCTTTGTTCTTCCTATTATCCTTACCCCCAACTTTATGCCTATCATGATGAAAAGATTTTTTTGTTTGTTTTTTACTGCATCAAATTATGTTTTGTACATCCTTGGTCATCACTTTAATAGATGATCCATTCCTATTGTTATCTCCTTGAATGGATAGATGTAAAATGCAAATTTAGAGAGTTAGTAAGATGTTAATTAAAGGAAACACTGAGAAGGAAGTTCATATAAAGATTTAAAATTAAATAAGAGGTAAGTAGGTGACTCATTAGATAGAACCAGACTTCAGAGGTTTTGTGTCCTTGGTCAAGTCACTTAACCCCAGTTGCCTAGCCCTTATTGCTATTTTGCCTTGAAACTAATACCTAGTGTAGATTCTAAGACAGAAGATAAGAGTTTTAAAAAATGAAATGAGATCCTGTTAAGAAACCATAGATAGGGGGAAGCTGGGTAGCTCAGTGGATTGAGAGCCAGAGCTAGAGACGGGAGGTCCTAGGTTCAAATCTGGCCTCAAACACTTCCCAGTTGTGTGACCCTGGGCAAGTCACTTAACCCCCATTGCCTGGCCCTTACCACTCTTCTACCTTGGAACCAATACACAGTATTGACTCCAAGATGGAAGGTAAGGGTTAAAAAAAAAAAAGAAACCATAGATATATTATTATACATCTAAGAGTGTAGTGGTTAGAGCACCGTGTCTGGAACCAGGAAGACTCCTCTTTCTAAGTTCACATCCAGCCTTAGACAGTAACTGTGCAACCCTGGCCAAGTCACTTACCCCTGTTTGCTTTGTTTCTTCATCTATAAAATGAGCTGGAGAAGGAAATGGCAAACTGCTCCATTATCTTTGCCAAGTAAGTTCCAAAAGGGATCACAAAACTACAATTAAATCAGAACCATGATACTCATCTAGGGTTGTGTTTTTGGAAAAGGGTTAAAAAGGTCTAGTGAGTATTGTAATGCATCGGGGAGTTGTTTTTTTTTTTAGTGCATAGTAATAGTGTCTATGATTTCAGCGTTATAAGAAGCTGTACCAAGGCTATTCTGTACCTTTATATAATTTTGTATAATTTCTAGTTCAAGAGAGTTGCCTGACACATTGAGAGGTTAAATAACTTTCCATAGGTTATATAGTCAGTACGCTGTCTCCCATCCTCTAAGGCCAATTCTCTGTCTAATATACTACGCTACCTTTCTCAGTCAGTTCCACTAACCTGAAAGTGGTTACTGAATACAAGGCATTATTCTAGCCATGGACTCTAAATCAGAAATATTCCTGGCTCAATTCCAAATTTACTTTCTGAGTTTCCTTATCTCATGTTATCCTTTTGGCTAAGTAATTTTTTCACTGGAAGAATAACTCACCAACTCTTCCCTCCAACAGAGATTTCTAAAATTAGTGAATGTTGGCCAAAGACTATGAGACCCAACTAGGTAGAAGAATGAGCTTGAACTTTTATTTTTCCCCACAATGTTTCTTGGCCAAATACAACTAAACAGAAGTCTGTTTAATTTCACTTTGGAAAAAGAGTGTTCCCTGTTAGAACATTTTAGCTCTTAGTGTGTCTTCTCACAATATAGATTAAAATCCTATCAGAAATTTTCAATTTTTAATTTTTCACAAACTTGTGTTAATAAGGTTACAGTTCATGTGCTTTTGACCTTTGTCAGAAGTGAAGGCTATGTGTAATCTATGAAAATGGAGTTTGCCAGCTGCAGGCAAGATTGTTTTCTAATTCCCTAACTGTTCTGTCAGACCTGTCTTATTAGATTTCTAAAACACCTCAGGACAAGAGGACCATGTGTATTGAAGTAGAAACTAGGAAGAGAGCATCATATGGTTCAGATTCAAATTAGTGGTGTTCCTAACAGAGTACATGACTTTATTTGAACTTTCAAAATTGATTAGCATTTTAAGAGAGTGACTGTAATTCAGGTGGCATTTCAATCTCAGGAGTTAAAATTAATTAGCACCTTTCAAAATAGTTTAGCATAAGCTAAGCTAATCAAACAAATCTAGCGATGTGTAACTGACAAGGGCTTGGGGAATCCATGTTTCATTTTGAAGTTTCTCTTAATATATTTCAAGCTTAGTTTTATTTTAAATATTTTCTGGACTTTTATTCTTATAATTATGAAACCATAGCAAAAATTTTGATAAAATTGTTGGAGGTAGAAAAATGAGGAAGAAATTTAGACATTTTCTACTTTCTAATTTTTTATATTTACTAATTTTTCTTAATTTGTTAATGCAAGAAGCATTTGGCTTTGTTATTAGAGTGTTTTGTCGTTTTATTAGTTAATTTTTAATTGTTATTGTTCCTTTTTTTTTTCAAGTACCTGTACAACTTTTTGGCTCAGCCAAATGCCATTGCTCACCTGGATTTATCCAACACAGAGTGTGCCCTGGATATGGTAATGTTTCTTTATGTTGCTTTGAGGTGTCCACGCATCCATTAAATTGATATGGTGGAATTTCTGCTGAGTAAAGTTGACTTTGATAACAAAGGGGATTTGATAATCAAGCTAAGATTTTTACTTTTCAGGTCTGTGCAGCACTTCTTCGTGGATGCCTTCAGCATTTAGCTGTTCTCAGCCTCTCCAGGACTGTCTTTTCTCATCGGTATTGTATTTTGAGTAATTAAATTCAACTAATTATATGATGAAGAAAACAGTAAAGTCTTTCTCTTTGTCTCAGAAATTTTAAGTAATGGCTTTGAGACAAATCCTAAAATGCAATAATCATCACATAATTATCTAAAAATGTTATCTTAAAAGTTGTTTTTTCTTCAGTTTTGTTTTGGTCTTGGTCTGTGACTTCATCATTTAGAGAAGTCCTGATGAGTTTTGCTTCTAAGCAACAATTCTATATCTTATGCTCTGGGACAGTAGTCTTAGAGAGGATATTTGGTGATATCTCCACCATCCCTGAAACCATCATTATATTTCACCACCTTAAAATAAATACTGTAGTGTTTGTATGTACAATCACCCTATAGTAGTAAATGAATCATATTAAGTTCAGTATTCTTCATTTAAGAAAGTAGGGGGAGTATGTGTAATATTAGATATCCTTCTAAAATGGTTACAAGTAAAAATCAAGTTCTGGTGCTTAAAAAGAATAAAGTTTCTAATCTCTGGAAAATCCACTCATGTTAAAACCTCAGCCTTAAGGATAATATACAAATGAAGCATTGCCTTATATATATGTTAACTTTATGCAAACTGATAATTTAAATAAATTTGTGATTAATGTATAATAAAGATAATATATTAGTATAATTTGTATAATATTTTATTATACAGCATATCTATAGTACTTATATAGATTATGTATAATCTATTATATTTTATGTTATATATAATTTAAGTATATTATATATGTAATATTCTACATTAAATGAAAAACTTATTTAAATTATCAAAATGGTGGCACAAATTCTACTTAAGCAGCCCCTCCCTCAGCCCCTTGCTACAAGTTAGGGTAAGAGGTTTACAGAGAGAGGAGATAAAGGATTACAGAAGGATTGAAGGTGGAAGTACCTAACGTTCCCCTAAATGTTGAACTGGTATTATCATCACAGTGTTAGTAGGGTGCAGCACCAGAAAGGACTTCCCCAATTTTTGCTGTTTGACTCAGCTTGTAAACTTATGTCATTTAATAAGCTTGTAAGATGACAAAATGGATAGGGCTGTGATTTTTGATTAGGTGAGTACATATATAAAATGGAACATAGAAGAAAAAATTTAAGTTCACCTGATTTGAGGAAAATACTTAAATGTAGAGCATCATTAAAGTCTCTTTATTAAAAGAATGTTGTCTTCTTGAGTATCATTGAGTGGCATTGGTGAAATCAGATGATGATGATCTCTTTACTCTGATAGGGATAGAATTTGTGTTGATTGAAGATTATTTTACAAGAAAATAAACAGGAGAAATTATTTCACAGCACAACACAAAATCCGTTAGGTCACCCCAAAAAAGCAGTCGCTAATCACATGGAGCATTGAATGAATATTGCTGTTCTTGGGAGCAGAGATATGGGAAATCTATAATCCCATTTATGCAATCATAGAGATACTTTTTCTTCTATTCAAGTACAAAGTAGCAAAAGTCCCTTTTCCCTTAAGTAACACAAAATTGCCCTTTGATATTAACTTAATTGTTGTCAAATGCTGACAAGTATACCAATGTGTTGTTTTTGATACTAGAATAATGCCCACTGATGGTGAGTTTGAACTCTGAGCATTTGCTGAGTAGCAGTAGGCCGTTGTTGTTCATTTTGCCCACGCCGTGTTTGCCGAGCTCTCCTTTCCATCTTTCATGGTCCTGGCCAACGCAGGCGTTGAAGTCTCCCAGTAGTATCAGCTTGTCATTTGTGGGCACTGAGTGCAGGATGGCACTCAGGTCAGAGTAGAACTGCTCGATGGTCTCCTCTGTGCTGGTCAGTGTTGGGGCATATGCGCTGATGATTGTAGCATACCGGTCTTTGCTGAGAGGCAAACGGATCTTCATGAGCCTCTTGCTGATGCCCACAGGCAAGTCTGGCAGCTGTTTGAGTAAACTGGTCTTGATGGCCAGGCCAACACCGTGGATTCTGCCTTCATTTGAGGCTCTACCTTTCCAGAAGAAGGTGTATCCAGTGGTGGGTTCGCTGAGTGATCCCTCTTCTGGTAAGCATGTTTCACTTAAGGCTGAGATGTCGATGTTATATCGCGCCAGTTCTTTACCGATTAGAGCTGTTCTTCTCTCAGGTCTTGGGGTATTCTCTCTATCAAGTAATGTCCTGATGTTCCATGCTCCTAGTAGGAGTTTCTTTGTATTTTTTCTTTGATTTCGACCGCTTAAGGGGATGACCCGCCAGCCGCGGTGTGCTGACCAGGTGTTTGTAGGGCAGGCAATGTTTGGGACACCTTTTCTAGTCCCCTCCCTTGATTAGGGTGAGCAGTGCTGTCCTAGAGAGGGCTGCTCAGTCGCCCAGGATGCTGCCGAACGTCCCTGCTGCCCACAGGGCCGAGCGACCACTGGTCCGTGGGCCGCCTACGTGCAGGATCATGACTACAACTGCCAGTGGTCACCTCTACCTGTTGCGTCGCCACTCCCCCATCACCGCAGGTCTTGAAGAGGGTGGACGGGTTTAGGATAGATGAGTGTGCACAAAGATACTTGTGCGTGAAAGAGATTTAAGTGGAAAAGCCGATGCACAGAGACAGTCCCACTCTCTTGGCGTTAGACACCTGGGTCCATTGGCACGAAAAATAGTTAGGTCTGGAGACTTCCTCAGCTGCATTGGATGGCCGTGTTGTCTTTTGTGCTCCAACATGCCCTAAGCACTCCACAGTGCATTGCTGCATCACCCTCTCAGCCGTTGAACCTTCTTATTGGTTTGTTCCATCTGTTCGGCCGAAGCAGTCTTCACATGCTGGGTGAGCAAAGCCCTAGTTCACCAGGGGTCGATGACCCGATGGCTACCCTCACAAGGTTTGGCTGGCCTGTCGAAGTCGTTGCCCAGGGTGTGGCTGCTGCTGTATGCTAGCAGCTACTAGGAACCACAAGTGAGAGCTGGGTGTCAGGTGGGGGTCAGAGGCTGGAGAGCTGCCTTAGGAGGGCATGACAAGCCCTCCATACCAGAGATACTACCCCGAGCAGAACCTGAGTCTCTACATTGTCTTCAAAGACCTGATGAAGGCATTCGACACAGTGAACAGGGACACATTGTGGGTGATGCTCAGCAAACTTGGTTGCCCAGCAAAATCCGTCAAACTGATCCAGCTCTTTCATGTCGACATGACAGGGGAAGTCCTATCTGGTGGAGAGACTTCTGATCGCTTCAACATCTCCAATGGCGAGAAACAAGGCTGTGTCCTCGCTCCACTACTATTCAACCTATTTTTCACCCAAGTATTACGACTTGCTGTGATGGATCTAGACCTGGGCGTCTACATCAAATACCGACTAGATGGTTCACTATTCGACCTTCGCCACCTGACTGCAAAAACAAAGACAACAGAGAGACTCATCTTGGAAGATCTCTTCGCAGATGACTGTGCTCTCATGGCCCACCAAGAAAATCATCTCCAAACCATTGTGGACAGGTTCTCCACCGCAACAAAACTGTTTGGCCTGACTATCAGCCTCAGCTAAACAGAGGTGTGCTGTTCCAACCTGCACCAGGGAGGCCAACTAACCAGCCGTGCATTACAATCGACGGCATGCAGCTTTCTAACGTCAACACTTTCAAGTACCTGGGCAGCACCATCGCCAACGACGGGTCCCTAGACCATGAGATCAATGCCAGGATCCAAAAGGCCAGCCAGGCACTCGGGTGGCTGAGCTGCAACGTCCTCCATCACAGCGGTGTAAGCACTGCGACGAAGCTCAAAGTGTACAACGCAGTGGTCCTCAGCTCACTCCTCTATGGTTGCGAGACATGGACACTGTACCGGAAGCACATGAAGCAGCTGGAGCAATTCCACCAAAGCTCCCTCCGGTCAATCATGAGGATCCGATGGCAGGACCGAATCACCAACCAGGAAGTCCTCGACAGAGCCAACTCCACCAGCATCGAAGTCCTGGTCCTCAACACCCAGCTACGATGGTCTGGACACGTCATCCGCATGGACCCACAGAGAATACCAAGACAGGTATTCTATGGTGAACTGTCAGCTGGACTTAGGAAACAAGGTCAACCAAAGAAAAGATTCAAGGATCAGCTAAAGTCCAACTTGAAGTGGGCTGGCATTACACCAAAGCAACTAGAACTCGCTGCCTCTGACAGAAGCAACTGGCGAACCCACATTAACCATGCCGCCGCCACCTTTGAAGATGAGCGACGTCGACGTCTTGCCGCTGCGCGTGAATGCCGACACCAGGCCACAACCGCACCTCCCGTAACAACTGGAGTCCCAGGCCCCATGTGCCACAAACTGTGCGCCTCAGCCTTTGGACTCCAAAGCCACATGAGGGTACATCAATAGATGAAACTGCACAAAGACAAGCATCATTCTCATCACCGAGAGACTACCACTACTACTAATGCCCACTGAACAGAATGGAGAAAATATTCAAGATCCATAGTGCAACTGCCTTACTCTAATCTGTTCCTCTTAAATCCTGGATTACTTTTTAGCCCCAGTGGTGTGGTTTTCATTGACTTGATTCCATTCCTTTCTCTTCTCAAAACCAGTGTGTATACTTGTAGACTTGGGATATTTCCCTAATGTGCCATTTTTGTGGGACATTGGGCATGTGTTTAACCAAATGGAATCATTGTGTCTGGAGAAATAATAGTTAATAATAGAAGATGTGGCCTGACTGGTCTCTTGCTATTCCTATATTCCATGTTGTTCAGTGATTTAATTCAGAGAAAAATCATTCAAAGGCTATTTATACATACATCCCATTATTTTTGCCAATACTGCCAAGGGCTGTTAGGGATTGTCAACATCATCAAATTGTCAGTGAATCCTCTCTTCAAATGAGATCTCCCTTCACTGATTCATACATACTTTCATTCTTTGATATATCTGAGATATCATTGATTTCTCTCCACTAATGCAGATTATAGCTTATTCATGCTATCTAACCTGTGGAATTCTTGTCTGTTTCTTTCCACAAATCTTCCATAAAGGTTTACCCAAAAAGCTTAAAGCTTTCCCATGAGTTCTTTAATAATTCATGGATACCCATATATCTCCCAGGCTATTTATCTGTTATTCCATTCCCTAACTACATAACTGGCCCACAGCTTTTCCTCCAATTGTATGTGCTACTGAATACTTCCTTGGGACATTGGGAATTGTAATTTGGTATATGTACCAGCCTGATTCCACTCAAAAAATGAATCTTTCCATTGCCCTTTGGTAGTGCTGATTCTTCTGAGATAACGATCTCTCATAAATCCCAGTCATGTAAGAATTGTTCTAGGCCAGAGATGCAAACATTTTAGAAGGCTAGGTGATGTCCTTAGGCATCTGTGGAGATGGGGAGGAGAGCAGCCTGGCCCCTTGTCCCTCTGGCAAACTGTGTTAGGGCAATGGTGGGTGTGCCCAGGGAGGGCACTGAGTGCCCACTATGGAACATATGCTATAGGTTTGCCACCATGGTTCTAGACTTTCCAAAAATTCAAGGTTGCTTCTTTTTCCCAAATTCCATGTTTCTTTGTTTTTCTATTGTTGCAGGTGGGAGTTAATTTCTATTCATCTTTTGCTTTTAAATCATCAATGTTTCCCAATTTATTCTTCTAGAATTACAACCTTTTATAACAAAGATTTTTTAAAAAGTTTGTAGGGAAGATGGCACTTCAGCAAAATTAATCACCATTTCAAAAAGTTCAGTGTTCCACTTATAAGAATTAAATTAGTATCTAGTAATAAAAAATTATATTTTATGAGGTTTATTAAGGATTATTAGAAATCAAGGATACAAAACAAAAACCACATGCCCATGGCTGATTAGCCCATTCACAATCCCTGCGCTTAGCTTACTTGCTACATCTTTACAATGGAAGAGAAGAGAGTGTGGTAGGCATTACTGCCAGTTAAATACCAATTGTGATCTCACCTATGTGGAGACTCAGGTGAGATTATAAGGAATTCTGGGAGATACTAAGGACATCTGGGGATTGAAGTCTAGGGTTCAAAATCTCCATTTTTACACACTCCAAAAGGGCATATTTTTAATACCAAAATATACAAATTCACTTTTAAATCTCAGGCTCTCTGACTTGACTTATGGAAAAGGTGAGCATGTGCTACTTTATTTTAGAAAAGAGAAGAATGGAATTGTACAGAAATTGTTTTTGAATATAGTAAAGACTTGACAAGTGTCTTTTTATGATGCAGTGGGTCTGTTTCTTCACTTTTATTCCCCTGTTTCATCAATTGACTAGGTAGTGTTGCTGGGTGGGTAGCAGGTTACCTTTCAAGTTCTTCTGAACATTTGGCTCATCCATCCATTAATTCACATAAGTTCTATGTGTAACCATTGGGTAATCATGTATCTGTCACCACTGTCAGTTTGGAATTATATATTGTTGTGAAAATGTCAGAACTAACCTGTTATGTTTTTTGATTTACAGGAAAGGAAAAGATGTACCCCCGTCTTTCAAACAATTTTTCAGCAGTTCTCTTGCCTTGATGCAAATCAACCTTTCAGGCACTAAACTCTCTCCTGAGCCTTTAAAGTAAGTGCCTTGTTCTTTTTCTTCTGAGCTTTTGAAGTTCAATTTTCTGGATGGTTTTATTAAAGAGTAGGAGATATAATCCAAAAGCTCAGAAAGCAGATCAAAATGCTGGTGCTTCTAAGTCACTGTCAGGTTCTTTTTGACCACCAGGATGGGGAGATTCATAATACTGTTATTAGCGGGTTGGGATAAAGAGATCTCCCTCTCATCTGATGCCTTTAGCTGTCTGTTTCTTTTATGACATTTTTTCTCAAAAGAACCATTTTCTTTGGATTAACTACTTTTCAAGAAACATAATCTTGGGTGTGAATTGTGTGCTGTTTTTAGCCTTGGTTCCAAGCATTCTGTCAACTTAATGATAAACAGAATCTAGAACAGTAACATTTATTTAGGACCAAGTTGTCCAATTTCTGAATTATCAGGCCCCTTTGTTTCTCATCACCTTATTTCTAGCTGGCTGGCTGTTGGATGTTTCTTTGGTATGTAAGCATCAAAGGGGCAAACCAAATGCAAATGAATCAAGTTTACTATTGTTTATAAGATCTAGTGAAATGATTGAAAGTTAGAAATATTTAGTAAAATAAATGTTGAGGATTGTGTGAGTAGCTTTCAGTCATACCCTATATCCTTCATTGCCACAAATAATTGGAAGATTGGTGTTATGATGAGGGCAATAGGACTAAACTAAACTACCTTTGGAACAAGAGGTTGTCTTTCCAAATAATTAACTGATAGAGGTATAATTTAGGCATTTATATAATTTACCTAATTATGAATATGCTTAAGAAGGTATTTATCTAATTGTCTAAATTTTTAGATCTTTCCAAAATAGTGGAGAATTTGATAAATTTCCCTATATTACACTCAAATTGTAAATTAGTTACTTATCAAAGCAGTAATATATTGCAAAATTATATTTGGCAACCTTTAAAACAATTGTATTTTAATTTTTTAATATAGTCAAAGCAAGCTTTCTACTTGACTATATATTTATAAAAAAAGGTTTTGCTTTATTTTATAACAAGTAAAGAAGCTGAGAGGGTGAGAACTTGCATCTTTGGGTAAATAAAATAAAATTTAATTTGAAATAATTTTATAAATATTTGTAATTTATAATACATTTATCATAAGGATTTTTAACTCAAGAGAAATGTTTATAGTTTAGAAAGGTTAGTACCTTATACACAATTAGGCATTTTATACTCATATAGATATAGCAGAAATTGTCTTATTTCCCTAAATATAATTTTAAAAATCTGTTAAAACACAATTACCTCGTAATGCAGATGTTGTCATATTCCTATACCTTGTAAAGAACTTCTTTGATGCTTGTTTTAAATTGCATTCAGTTGTGTAGGAAATGTTAATTATGGTCTCTTTTAAAAAGTAAACTTTTAAACATTTGTACATGGTATATGAAAAATATGGAAGAAACTTTTTATTGTATTAATGCTTCTGAAAAGACATAAGGAAAAATTAATTCTGCTTTGGTGGAATAAGAAATCATTTGGGCATTGGTTTTTTGAGAAGTTTGATAATAGGTGCATATAAAAGAATTCACTGGGTTCAGGGAGGGGGAGCAATTTGGGTGATTAGAAATTATTACCATAACAGTTTGGGATTGTGAAATAATAGTTTTCCTTAGAACCTTTCCATAGTATTTTTTTTAGCCCACTTTTCATTTAATAGCACTAAGGGTGAATGGTTTGTTGTTTTTTTTTTTTAAGCAGAGAATTATTTGTTTTTTCATTTTGAGGCCATGTTTTTCATCTAAGCCAAAGTATTTCAAGTATACTTCAAAGGCTATTCAGTCGCTATGCCTTGATGTTTTCCTTAGAGCTCTCCAGCAAAGACTGAATGGCATGCTTCAAAAATATCCCCAGGGCTATTGTTTTAGGTATTTTGCCACTAAGGATTCAACATACTAATTATTTCTCTCTTTTTAAAAAAAATTGGCTCGTATTTTTAATAAATTTACTTGGCAATGCTTTGAAAAATAATTATGTATGGAATTAACCATTCAGAAGCAAGGAGATTAAACTATCAACTATCATTTGCTTTCTTAGTGTTCTGTTTGCAGGAGTCTTTGAAGAAAGAAAGTAATTCTTAAATCAATTGAAATTCATTCACAAATGAGTTGAGATAAATAAAACAACTTGTTTCAAAAAGCTGTCCTATGTAATTTAGTTCATCATTCAATGAGAGTTTCTTTTTGATTATTTTTGCTAGCCCCTTGACTAGTTTTCTCTTAATTGTGAACTTCCTTCAGTTAAAGGTCTTAATGTACATCATTATTCCTATTATAGCATTTACTTCACCAGGGAAAGCATTAAAAGAGAGTATGAAGAAGGGAGAAATTTTTCCCTTCAAGTGAGGTAACATTATAAAAATATAATGTTAGAATAAAAATGTAAATCTCCTTAGGAAGTTTTGAGGCCAAAAAATTAACAAAGTAACATGTAAGGAAAGAAGCAAGATGTAAACACCAATGTCAATCCTTCCCAATAATCCTCAGGAATAAGGACTGGTTGATTACATTTCAAGGTACATTTTCTATAGATTTTTTTTTCTTCCTCTAATCCTGTTCTCTGAACAAAGAATGAATGGGATTAGCAAATGGATGTACTAACAGGCATGAGACCAAGAATCAGGGGAAAAGAAGGCAAGGTATGAATTGAGATGAACCAATTTATAGAGAAATGACTTACAGATGTATCTTTAAAAAAAAAAAGAGTAATCTTTCAGGGGATGCTCAGATACAATTAAGAGAAGAGGTTATTAGGGTTCTCCTTGAAACGAAAATAACTAAGTAAAAAAATTAATGTTTTTTTAGCATCATATAAGCTTTTAAAAGGATTTTCATATTTTTTTTTCCTTAACTGAGGTTAGTCAAATGGTCTTGGAAGTATAGATATAGGCCTATTTTGAGATACCAAAAAGGTAAGAGGAAAGGGAAACAAGTATATGTATACTGAAATGTGAGTTTTGGAATAAATCAATGGTTTCCTCATTGTTGTTATTGAGGGAAGTCAAGTTTGAATTAGTGAAAAGTCTGAATTATTGATAGTATTTTTAAATAAATTCAGTTTTATTTAACTCACTATTAATGAAATATAGCTAACTAGAGTCTTTTGGTTACATTTTAATGAATAGACAAGAATCATGTATTAACTAACACATTATTTATATGCATGTGGGTGCTATTAGAGTGATGTTTGATTTTAGGAAATATATTCCCCAAGGAGTCTTTTATTCTAGTCACTTGCATATCAAATTATTTTACTGTAGTTGTTGCTACAGCAAGTTTAAACTGAGCTTTCATCCAAATGATCACAAAATTTGGATTAATGAGGTCTGAACTCAAGACAACATACAAGGGAATGTTTAAATAATTTTCATTTAGTTGCTTCATGCTGGGTGGGAGGCAGATGCACCATAGTGAGGTAAATTAACATTATTCCATTTTCCTAAGATAGCTTTAAGCTCTAGTTTTCCTAGATCACTGTAGTATGGAATTAGAGAATGTAAATTTTTACAGGATCAACTTTTTAATCATTGCTAAAATAAAAGAGTCTATATCGTCTTTTATCTGCTAAACTGGTTAATTTTGAACCTTAGAATACTAACACAGAATATGGCTTCTGCACTCAAAAAATACAGTCTTTGAGGCAACTGTCTTTTTTCTTTTTTGCTGCTCTGATAACAATTACTTAATAATCTAAGCATTGTTAATGATGCTTTAAAGTAGATGCAGGTGGGAATTATCTTTGATGATGAACTCCATTTAATTTCGATGTGCAATTAGTTTTACTGTTGGTTTATTTGCATAGGAATAGCATTCCTTTTGGCTTTTGCATTTATGATAGAACCCTCACTGCATAAAATAGAGCTGTTTTATCAATGTTGCCACAAACTCAAAATAAAATTGAAATTCATTTTTTAAAAGCATTAATTTCTTTTGTTTTAATAATATCCTTATTTAGGCTGTTCCTCATTTCCTTATTCATTATAACACAATATAACAATGAAAGAGCAGAAAAAAAAAGAACAATTCAGTAAAACTAGCCCATATATCAACCAAATCTAATGGCATATACAAATCCTGATAGGCATTAAAAAAAATTGAAGAAGTATTTTCTGTTTGACCTGTAATTAAGGTAATTTTCTTTCATTAGCTCACATTATAGAGTGTGTGCTCGACTTCTCTCTTTTGTTTTGAATTTTTTTTTGTTTTTCAATTACCTTTAGAGGCTATTTTAAACATTCATTTAAAAAAATTTTGAGTTTCAAATTCTCTCCCTCCAATCCTGTCCTCCTCTGTTCTTGAAAAGGCAAGTTCTTTGATAAAGAATATACTGTATACAAGTCCTTCAGAATTTTGATTTTGATTTTTTAAAAACTATGAACTTGGTAATTGTTATCTTAATTTTCTTTTCTTTTTTCAGAGCACTCTTATTGGGTTTGGCTTGTAATCATAATCTGAAGGGAGTTTCTCTTGATCTCAGCAGTTGTGAGGTAAGTATAATTATAGTATTTGCTTATGAGAAAATAGCCTCAGAATGGCATTGCCTTTTTCCTGACACGTGATACTATAACTCCACCTGGTGTAAATCAGGGAAAGAAAGTACAGGATAAAAAAATCTGATTCTATTTTTCTCCAAATTTTAACCATTTTAGGGTGTTAGTGCCCCATAGGGCCTTGCAAAAAAGCATCCACGTGCATTTCTTAATGACTCACTTTTTTCTTATTATTTACCTAAGACTCCATTAGGCAGTAGATAGAGTGCTGGACCTGGAGTTGGGAAGACTTGAATTCAGATCCAGCCTCAAGTACTTTGTAGTCATGTGACCCAGGACTCATCACTTAGCCTTTTGCTGCCTTAGTTTCCTAATCTCTAAGATGAATATAACCATAGCCCTCTCTTCCAGGGTTGTTTTGATACTAAAAGGGGATACTTGTAAAACATTTCAAACCTTAAAATGCTATATAATGATAGTTATTATTATATTCATCATTAGCATTGTCAGTCCTCCCATCATTCACACAGATTGCAACCCCTCTATAATTCTGTAGTAGTCTTTGTGAGTTGGCATAACAAGCAATAATTTCATGAGCTTGCAGGTAACTGGTAGGTGAGCTTCTCCAAACTTAGCTAGTCTAGCCCTCAGACAATAAGCTTATGATCCATTCCTGTGCCCATTCACTTTCTTATTTAATAAGATCTGCTATCATTTGCACACTACTGGCTTGCCCTCCAAGAACCCAGATTCATCACAGTGATGTATCACATAGTGGAACTAACTCTAAACTTTAGAAACTGGCATTTCTGTTTTTAATATA
The DNA here is from genome assembly GCF_027887165.1 of Monodelphis domestica. Lineage (NCBI taxonomy): Eukaryota > Metazoa > Chordata > Mammalia > Didelphimorphia > Didelphidae > Monodelphis > Monodelphis domestica. Next base: position 223,247,966 of record NC_077229.1, read on the forward strand.
GTAACTCAAATTTGGGGTACAACCGCAGCAAAAAAAGGGGCTTATAAAATTTTGTTAATTTACTATTTCCATTATTTTGGATGGAAGCATGTTTAGATCTCAGCCTCAAAGGGCTTTCATGGGACAAGTGTTGTCTTTTTACTCATTTGGGGTTCTTAACATTTTAACAACATAAGGGAAACCTCTTGGGTCAGTGTCAATTAACTCTTAGCCTGAGTTTCACCAAGTGACATTTTCCCATAATAGTGGCAAAGGTCTTGCTGAGTACTATAACAAATAAGCTCTTATTTGAGGACCTAATCACCAAGGAAATTTGCACTTCTGTTTTGGACTACTTCTGAGTTAAGAGCAATTCATAAAGTGATTTTTTCCCAGTATCACTAGCCATCCAGGCTAGACCACTAGCTTTTCTTGAATGCAAGTTCCCATCTCTGGGCATGAGTGTAAGCTATCTTCCTATGCCTGATATGCACTGCCTTCTCATGTCTGCCTTACAATATCTTTGAATTTCTTCTGGTTTAGCTTAAATGTGACCTACTCTATAAAGTTACCCCACCCTACCCCCCACTCCCATAGCTGATTGCGCTCTTTTCTTCAGTTTTCCTTGTTATCTAATTATTTGCATTCATATTACATGGTCCCAATAAAGAGCAAATGCTTTGGGGGCAAGCAATCTTCTTTTCTTGTCATTGTATTCCTATCACTTACTCAGTGGGTTACAAAATGTAGGGGCTCAGGAAATGTTTGAGTAATATCTCATAGTTCATTTTGTAGCTTTACAGGAGTCAGAGAAGTTGGTAGTTCATAAAGGACCTCATTGTTCACTCATTTCAGTTGTGTTTGACTTTTCATTAACCCAATTTGAGGTTTTCTTGACATAGATATTTGAGTGGTTTGCCAATTCCTTCTCCAGTGCATTTTACAGATGAGGAACTGAGGCTAAAAGGGCTAAATAACTTGCCCCAGATCACACAACTAGTACATGTCTCAAGGCAGATTTGAACTCAGGTCTTCCTAACTGTCAGCCCAGAACTCTATTCACTGTGTCACCTAACTGCCCTTTAAGGACCTTAGCAGTCTTCAAAATGAAGACCTGAAGAGAATAAAGATTTGACTAATGACTTACCACTAGTTTGGAGCAGATCCCAAGCTATAGAACTAAGGTGTCCTGATTTTTGGTGCAGAGCACCTACACAATAACATTACCTTCTTTTATTGTATCTCATCATAAAAATTTAATATAATTGAATGACTTTAATGTTTTTTTGAAAGCCTCAAGAAGCAGAACAGCACCTACTTCCAAAGGCTGCAACTGCTGTTGATATAGAACTGAGCCAAAGTAGACAACAAAGTGGTTCTTTTGAAATATCTGAAGGTTGAGCCTAATTGCCTATTAGAGAAACTTGCAAATTGAAGGAATTAAAAAATCTGTCACTTCTGGCTGCCTAAGCTGAAGCAAACAGTTTTCCAGATGGGCTTTGTGGCTCTGTTACTTCTGTGTCTTTTTTCATATATACAAATATGCTGTGCTTAACTTATAAAATCTAACTAACATTGAGATTATGGTAACAGTTTATATGGTGCTTTACAGTTTACATAATGTTTTATGCCATTTATTCTGATATTAACCAAGAGATCTGACTGATGCTATTGAGGAGTTAAGTTGCGCAGTGGTTAGAGTGCTACGGCTGGAGTCAAGAACACCTGAATTCAGATCCAATCCCAGACACTTATTTGTATGACCCTGGGCAAGTCACTTAACTGTTTGCTTCAGTTTCTCATCTATAAAATGAGCTGGAAAAGGAAATACTACTATAAAACCATTCTAGTATCTTTTCCAAGAAAACCCCAAATGATGTCATGATGTCATGATGTCAGACAGGACTGAAATGACTGAATGACAGTGAAGATTCTGTAACACAAATTTGAAAATTTCTTTTCTCCTTTCTACTTCTTAGGATCTTTATGTTCTTTCATGGCAAGCTTCAATGACCTCTCCTATAGGAAATCTTTCTTGATCATTTCAGATATTAGTTCTCTGACCCCTCTCAAATTGCTCTTTGTTGTTCAGTAATTTCAGTTGTGTCCAACTCTTCATGACTTTATTTGGAATTTCCTTGTCAATGATACTTGAATGGTGTGTCATTTTCTTCTCCATTCATTTTACAGATAAGGAAATGGAAACAAACAGGGTTAAGTGACTGGCCTAGAGTCACACAGATAGTCTGAGGTTGGTTTTGAACTCAGGTCTTCCTGACTCTGGTCCTGGTGCTCTACCCATTCTGCAACCTTGCTTATTATTTACTTAATTGCATATGTCTAGTACCATTGTTTCCCTTAGCAAAATGTAAATTTCTTCAGCAGAGGAACTATTTCTTTTTTCTCTTTTTATCTCCAGTGACCCTGCATATTGTAGATATTTAATAATAAAATGTTATTATTGCTTATGTAAAAATACTTGTTGAATTGAATTATTAATGCAATATCATTATCCCTAATTTAGTTCCAGAAAAGTCTAGCTCTTATGATTCTGTGACATATGTGATTTTCATTTTGATTTTAAATACCCACTTGTGAGAGCCTGTTATCTTAAACATTTAAAGTTTTCTGTGGGGTCTATTATTGTTTAATCAGAGAATGATTAAAAATAGTAATAATAATAAATTTGTATCATTTTAAAGCTTATAATTTTTTCTCACAGGGCTTCAAAATGTAATTATGACATGATTATCCTTATTATATAGATATAAGACCTATATATTCCAAGAGAGAGTAAGGCTTTCAATTTTATTGAAACATGGAATTTTCCTGGTAAGGAAACTCCGTCAACCAATTTAGTTTAGCATTTTCCTTGTAACCAGTAGTCTTAGAAAGTTTCCTAGAATACTGAGGCAGTAAGTGACTTGCCCACTTTTATACAGCTATGTATAAGAACTGATATTTGAACCAATCTCTTCCCCATTCCCACTATATCACATTAGCTCTGTGTCCACATTTTTAGATGAAAAAGTATTGGCTTGCCCAGGTTCACATCCATTCTAATGTGCATTATATTTGGAAGTGAAAACTGATTATTTTGACCAAAGGTCAAGGTTTTGGTTTTATTTGTTTGGGGGCTTTAACCTAGCCTTGTAGTTTGAAAATCTTCTTTAAAAATTCTCATTCTCCCTTTGTCTTCCATTTTACATTATCCTTCTTCTTTCTAAGTAACAAGAAACTATGTAGCATGGTGGATGAAGTACTGGGACCACAGTCAAGAAGACTTGAGCTCAAATCCAGCCTTAGACATTTAATAGCTGTATAACCGTAGACAAGGCACACAAATAAGTAAGCCTCTTGTCTCCCTCAGTTTCCTCATTTGAAAAATGGGGATAATTATAGCCCCTACTTCCCAGAGTTATTATAATGATTGAATGAAATAATTATAATAAAGCACAAAGCACAGTGCCTGGCACCTCATAAGTGTTTTTTTTAGAAATATTAGCCATTCTCATTATTATTATATACTTGGATTCCTACAATACACCCAGAAAAATTGAGTTAGAATTCATCAGATAGCCTGCATATCCACTGGTGCCCAATTAAAATATGGCATTAAGACATAGAAAGTACTGGTTGGCCTTGTAATCATGCTTAGAGCTGCTTTTTTTTTTTAATTAATCAGGCACCATGGTATAATGAAAAGCGCATCAAACTAGAAATCAGGAGAGCAGGGTACTAGCCTCAGTCTTGCCACTAATGAGCTCTGTGGCCATAGGCATGCTACTTAATTTATATGGGCTTCAGTTTTCTCTTCTGAAGAATAAGTAGATTGGACTAAACAATCTTACAGTGACAAAATTCTGCAATAACATTCTAAGACTGAACTTTTTTACCAATGGAAACCCAGTTTGCAGATTAGACTTTGATTTATTTGGTAAGATTTGTGATGCTACTTGTAGGCAGATATGCTGTATCTGAGATCTCTTGAGTAATGGTTTGACTCTAATCTAAACATATTCTCCCCAGTACAACTATTTAAGTGTCCCACAAAGTCCTATGTGATCAAGACTTAGTTTCCCTTGATTTAACCTATTATCAACATTGGAGCAGAATAACAACATAGACATAGTATTTTTAAGTCTGTATCAATGCTTATAGATACATGTATATGTATAGATGTACTTCTACTATATTGCATAAAATATATTTCAATGTTTAAAAGACCAGATACTACCTATTATGGCAAGAGAATTCAATGATTGTTTACCATAAAACAACTGCCACACAGAGCCCTTCTTGCTCCAAGGTCCTTGTTTCTTTGGCAGGAAAGAAAATCTAGCCATTTATTTTGAAGCTATCTACATGTAAGCATTGATAGAAGAGAAGAATAAGCTTTAAGATGGTAGTTATATTTGGTTAGAAAAAGGATAAAAGTACATTTAAACTAGGAGTTCAGGTATCAGGAGAAGAGAATAGGGATAACTCAGTTTACATAAGTTCTATTTACAGTCTCCATATATCAATTCCCCCCCCCCCCCGCATCTATTCTCAACTCTTGGTGTTTTGCCCTTCTAGTTCTTATTGCATTACTTTATTTCCAGATGAGAATCTTTATTAAAGTGTTAATTTGGATAAGGATGACTTAACTTTACTAAATGACACAATATGATTTTATTTTCTTAAATTCTTCATTATTGCTCAGAAATATGAACCAATATCTTTAAATTTCCCTTTAAAGCCAGATCATAAACTCCCCCAAAGAAATGTCTCATAAATTTAAATATGTTAAATTTACTTCTTAATTTTCCCAAAAGAAAGAAACCATTAGATGTGGTATTTCCCAATCACTCTTCCCTCTTTTTCAGTGATGTCTCTTGCATTTCCCGCTTATCACAGAGAAAAAAAAAATTCCAAATACTCATGTCTCTTCCAGGATCCTGTCACAATTATGATTGCCTGGTTTTCATTCATGTTCACTCTGCCTTTATTCATTAGCTTCTTCCCTCCTGCTTAAAAACATTGGCAAGTCTCCTCCATTCCTCAAAATGTCTTTCCTTGACTTCCCCATTTGGTTTGCACCACATTTTTTCTCCTCCTCCTTATTGCCAAACATCTTTAAAGATAAAGCACTAAACCCAATTCTCCTACTTTTTTGGCACTAACTCACTTTTACACCTCTTATAATGTGGCTTCTATTCTTATCAGTCTACTGAAACTACTTTTTAATAATCATTAATAATCTAAAAATTTCCAATTCCAGTGGTATTTTTTCCTTAACCTCAATACTATTGAATGCTATTGACTATTCACTCATTTTTTTCATTAATAAGCATTTGTTTTTCTCTTTCCCAAATACATTTAAAAAAGCAAAAAATATATACATAGTCAAGCAAAGTAAATTAATATATTGGCCTTACATAAAAATATGTTTCTCATTTTGCATATTTTGTTACTTCCCTGTCAGGAAGTGGGTAATATTTTTCATAACAGTCTTTTGGAATTTTGGTTGATACTTGGATTGATTAGTTTTGAGTTCTTTTGAAATCAGTCATTTTTGTAGTGTTACTGTAGTATAAATCATTCTTATTTTTTCTGATCACTTTTTTCTGCTTTAATTCAATCAAGTCTTCCAAGTTTTCACAACTTATAAGAGAATTTACAATAGCCTTTCCCCAAATGATGAAGACCTCCTTAGTTTCCAATTTTTGCCACTATAAAAAGTTGAGATAGATAGATAGATAGATAGATAGATAGATAAATTCAACCAACTTTATACTACCCTTCAAATATTCTAAGCTTCACTGAAACTATTCTATTAATTTCTCCCATATACTTTTCTGAATCCCTGCTATTGTTCTTGCAGTGCCCAAGACCTAGACTGCCTCATGACAATCTTGATTGGGCATGGAGTCAAAGGAATCTGAATTTAAATTTCAACCTTAGACTTTTACTGGTCATATGATCCTGAGGAAGTCATTTAACATTTCTAAGCCTTTTTTATATGTAAAATAGGAATAATTCTAGCACTTACCTTATAGATCTGTTCTGACAATATGTACATATATGTATATGTATATATACACACATGTATAAAACTTTGTAAAACTTTTAGTGATATATAAATATTAGCTATTATTCATTCATTCAACAAGCATTTCTTGAGTGCTCATTGAGCCAGGCACTGGGCTAGGTGCCGTTATTTCAAAGAAAAAGTTATAAACCGTCTTTACCCTCAAAGAGTATACAGATAAACCATTTCAAATTTATACAAAGTAATTTCAGAGATGTGAAAAGGGAAATAGTAACTGAGTAAATCAAGGTAGACCTCATCTAGGAAGTGATCCTTAAGCTAAGCTTTGACAAAAGCTGAGCATTGTTTGAGGCAGTATTGATGAGAGAATGTATTTTAAGAACCGCGGGACAGTCATAGAAATGGACAGGGTTGGAAAATAATGCCACAAGTGGGGAATGATATGCAGGTTAATTTAGTTGGAACCTGATATGTGAAGGAGGATTTTGTGCAGTTATCTTGAAAAGGTCATCTGGAAACATTGGGAAGACCAATAATGGCAATGATAATGATAAATAGTTATATTGTATTTTATGGTTTTCTAAGTACTTTATAAGTGCTTTTAGATGGCAAGCAAGGGAGTTTTTATTTTATTTTATCCTATATCAAGTTGGCAACTATTAGAGCTTTTGGAGATTGTAATATGCTCAGATCTATGGTTTAGGAGCATCACTCAGGCAGCTCTATGAGAATGGATTAGAAAGGAAATAGAGTAGAATCAGGGAGAACAATTAAAGCCCTATTGCAATAGGTTACAAAAGAGATCATGAGGTCTTGATGTAGTGATGGCCCTGTGAGTGATGAGATGCCAAATGAGAGAGATGTGGAGATTTGACAAAATTTAGCAACTGATTAGATTAAATAGTGGTCAAGTGGGTTGGAAGAAACCAGAACAGAGAAGTTTCATGAAAAACCATGAAAACAGGAATATCCAATAATGTGGGAGTAGCAATCCCTGTTATGGGCTGTAAAAAGGTCAAGAAGAATGAAAACTGAAAAGAAGTCATTGGATTTGACAATTGATATCATTGGTAACACTGGAGAGCACAGTTTCCCTTGAGAGATGGGTTTGAAAGCTAGATCACAAGAAGCTAAGAATTGAATGAGGATGGAAGATATCAGCAACAAGCACAGACAGCTTTTTCTCAGTTTGCCTATGACAAGAGATATAACATGATAGCTATGAGGGAAATAAGACTAAGTGAAGGAGATCTTTTTTTTTGGTTGGTTGAAACTTTGGCAGTTCACCTTGTCAGTAATGAATTTTCCCTTCTAAGTCCTGTCATAGTTCCTTGTACTTTATATATACATTTCTTTGTTGTTTATTTTGTATTATAGGAGTTTGTGTTTTTGACATACAAAAAGACCAAAAACTCCTTGATAGTATAGACGATGATTCTTTAATCTTTGTGTCTCCTCTTATACCAAAAACAATTATTTGTATGCTACTGGTCAAGTAGCATAACCCAAATTGCCTAGTTCTTGCTAATGTAAGGTCATAGAATAAATACTTTGATAGAAAGCAACAGTTTTAGGGGGAGAAAACTATGCTGATCACTGCCATAGACACTTCTTAAAAATATTCACCAGAGGCAACTAGGTAGTGCAATGGGTGCAATGGATAGAGTACTAAGCTTATCTTCATGAGTTCAGATCTTGTTTCAGACACTTATTAGCTGTGTGACTCTGGGCAAATCATTTAGTTTTCTTTGCCTCAGTTCTTCATCTATAAAATGAGGTGGAAAAGCAAATGGCAACCCACTCTAGTAAGTTTGGCAAGAAAACTCCAAAAAGGAGTCATAAAGAGTCTTGAATACAACCAAAACAACCCAACAACAACATAGAAACCTCTTTGCAAATTACATTCTTTTGAATGTATAATTATAATTGAAAAGCAATGATTTTTAGTTGAAGGAGCAAATAGGTTCTTTAATTTTAACTATCTGGCACTAATATTGTTTTAATTGAACAAAATTGTATTGCCTCTGCATATAAATTCATTGCATTATTTATGAGCCACTTTACCAGTGCTTCAGGGACTTGTAATTTCTTTGGTCTAAACATTCATCAGTCGAAATGTTGCAGGCTCTTTGATATTTATTAGTAATAATAACTAGCTTTTAAATTCTTAGGATTCTCAAACTGTTTTATATAAATTATCTCATCTGATTCTTCCAATAATCCTGTTAGGTAGGTGCTATTATTATCTCCATCTTATGAGGAAATCAGGGCTACAAGACATTGTGACTTGGTCAGAGTCACGTAGTTATTAAGTGTCTGAGGGAAAATTTGGACTTAGATCTCGCACATTCCAAGGTCAACATTCTATTCATTACACCTCCTTGATGCCTAGTAGATAGTGTTGAAAAGTTTCTGTGACCAATAATATTCATCATTTAATGACTGACCTAGTGATGATCCTCCTAGAACTTTACTAGATTGATTCCTGGACAATGGGCACAGCCCATAACTTAAGTTTATTTATAGTCATAGTTTTTCCCACTCGCATGGCAACCAGAGCTTGTGTAATTCTGCTTTTCCAGACTTCAATGAGCCCTATCCATAGTTGATAGGCATCTAGCATATTTTGATGAGTTGAGGCAAATTATTACTGGTTAGGGAGGCAATTCCCAGAGAGAAATTCCAAAAATGCTTTGAGAAATGGCAGCATCATTAAAGTTAATGCGTGGCTTCTCAACATGACTACCTTGAAGGAGAGGACATTCATTTGATTGTGTCCAGTTTGGGTATTTTTAAAAATTACTTTATCATCCTGTCATTTCGCTTAAACTCTTATTCCTCTGATCTTAATTCCCTCTTAGATAAACAGAAAGGAAGGAAGGATACAAGCCTTTATTAAATGCCTGTTATGTGCCAGGCACTGTGCTAAATGCTTTACAAATATTATCTCATTTGATCCTCACTACAGCTCTGGGAGGTAGGTGCTATTATTATCCTCATTTTACAGTTGAGGAAATGGAGGCATTCAGAGGTTAAGTAACTTACCCTGGGTGGTTCAGCTAGAGTTGGATTTGAACCATCATCTTTCCTGACCCCAGATCCAGCATTCTATCCTAGCAACCACAAAGTTGTCCTGCACTGTGTAGCAGCCAAGGGACAGTCATTAAGAAAAGTTTCTGTGGATTATAATGACAAGTTTAGCTACTTCTGAGTATGAGCTTCATTGCAGAGTTACATATTCACTGAAAGCTGCCCACCTGCATATCTCATGTTCTGGTGCATTGCAAGGTACTTGGGTGACCAATTCATAGGATGCACATCAGCTGTAAAAATTCTAAATGGATAGAAAATGGGAGCGAGTGGGTGGGAACTTTAGAACAGTGCTATTCAATTTGATGGACTTTCAGCTAGCCTTCAAGATTAGACAGTGGGTGTGTTGTATGTATTTATGACCTTTGATCTCTTGTGCCTTCCCACAAACTTCCCACATTCCTGTGGACCAAAGCAATAGAATGCAAAGTTGAAAAATGTTTCACATGGGCAGGATGGGCAGACAAGGGTTACAAGGTATTCCTGAAGCATTCAGTAGTTTGAAAATAACTCTTAGATATTATTTCTCAAACACTTAGACTACTTAATATTGGCAGAAGACCCAGGTAGCCAATGATCACCTTCAGCTGGTTTTTGTACCATTAAGTTTGACCTTTATCAGGCACAGTCTTTCATAACTCTTGTTTTGCAAATGAAAAATGAAGTACTTTCACTATTTGGGGGGTAATTTTATCTCTTTGCTCTTACTTTTAGTCTTCATATGTCCCATGATTGATTTTTTCCCCCTCAGATTCCCAGAGGAACAAATACAGTTTTATTACTGCACAGCTCTTCCCCCCAGGAAGATGGGGGGAGAGATTGGGAAAAATGAAGTGAGAAATGGATTTTCAAGTTAATTTCTATTTAAGTGAACTTGCCAATATCTGTTTTAAAATAGGTGATCTTTGGAGGACAGCAAATGGGAGTTTATTGTCACCTTTGGGTGTAAATAATCCAATCATCTTGGATAATGTACTATTGGAAAGAGCTTTTTACTTAGTCCTGAAAACAATATGTAAAATGATAGAGTTTCATTAAGAAGTAGAACATAGCTCTTTCCCTTAAAGGAAATATGATTTTATAATTAGCATTTTGAAATCTTTTCAATTACACATAGTTCTATTGATCTAATTTTCCTTTAAAAAGTTCTAGAGTGTAGAATACAAATAAGGATCATTTAAAACTGGTGTCACACACGTATACACACACACACACACCTTCCAATCATGTAAATCATTTAAAAGCAACTTTCATTTACAGTAATGGAAGTATCTTTCCTTTATGAGGGCAGCTGTATTTTTTGTCATTTTTTTTTCTTCATGATTCATTTTAATTTATGGTTCTAGGTAACTCCTTGAAAGAGTTGCAATACTCCTATTTAAATATCTCTTCTTTTTGAAGTCTAATTCTGCCTTAAAGAATTTTCTGTAGTACTTTGTCATTTCACAATATTCATATTCAATATTCATATTGTTTCTCCTTGTAAACCTAGAGGTCCTTGAGAGAAGAGACTATCCTTTGCTTTTATTCACATCCCCAGACCTTAGTACAGTGCCAGCACCTACTAGGTGCTTTATAAATGCTTAAAGACTGATTGCCTATCAACAGAAACTGCTGCTTTCCCTCTGTTTTATACTACTTATTTATTTCTGATAATATATTTCACCTTTTCTCCCTGTGCTTTCTTCAGCTTGGCCACTGTGTAAGTACCTTGATGCTCTTATACCAATTTTTTTTAAAAATTACATTTATATAGTTATTTGTTTGTTATATCCCTCCCTCTGATACCCCCATTAGAAAAGCCATCATCTGACAAAAAGATATATGTATATATTAAACTATATCTTGCTTGTTTCTATTTATCAGTTCTTTCTCTAGAGGTGGACATTCACAAGTCATTCTTCAAACAATAATTCTGTAGCTGTATTTAATGCTCTCTTGGTTCTGCTAGGTTTTCCATGTTTAAAAAAAAAAATAACCTACTCATCATTCCTTACAGTGCAGTAGTATTCCACCACAATTATATGCCACAACTTGTTTCACCATTTCCCAACTTATGGGCAATTTGCAATTCTTTGCTATCACAAAGAGGGCTGCTATAAATATTCTAGAACATAGAGGTTCTTTTTTGCTGATCGCCTTGGGAAATAAACCTAATGATTGTGTTTCTGGATCAAAAAATATACATAGTTTTATTATTCTGAGCATAATTCTAGATTCCTCTCCAAAATGGTTGGATCAATCCACAGTTCCACCAGCAGTATATCAGTGTCTCCATTTTCCCACACCAACTCCAACATTTGTCATTTTGCCCTTTTACTATTTTAGCCAATCTGATAGGTTCAAGATATCAAGTTTTTAATAGCTGATTCAAAAAATAAGCTTAGAAACAAATGTAGCATTGTCTGCACAGTACACACTGATGCTTTCAATCTTCTGTATTCTTTTTTAAAAACTGGCAAATATCATGTTTAATATAAATCTTGTGTGGAACCTATACATACTTATTAAACATTTTCTGTCAGCGATCTTGGTTTAATAAGGACAGAGACCTTAAAAGTCATTCATGATTCCTCTTGCTATATCTAGGAATACATAAATAGTTCATGGCATTGACATGGATTCAAATCAGATCTAATCAAAAACATTTCATATCTTAAAGGAATTGTGCTTACGAGCCAAGTAGATACTTGAAGATATTTTTTTAATTAATTCAGGCTATAGTCACTACTGTTTATTTTTTCTAATTTACATGCTAAAATAAAATTATTTTTTCTTTGTAATACTCTTTATTTAAATTATTTTGTTTCATTTTTTTCTAACACACACAACCTCTACTTCATATGTTCATGTGTTATATATATATTTTGTATGAGGGTCTCTATGAGATAAATTTCTTCAACCAGCCAGGGAACCCCTGAAAAAATCACCAAGTGAAACTGAATAGTTCTGGCCCTCCCTTTCATAAACTTACTACAAACAAGATTAAAAACCCTTTACATAAAGCTAGGATGAACCTTCTTAGCATGTTGTGTGCTGATGCATTTAGAGATGGAATATATCAGAATGGTCTTCACATTAGAACCGTATTTATTAAAATACCAATGAAAAATGTCATTAAAAATATGTCTCTATTGTAACCACATTTGCATAATATTTTTGCCTGATTAAAGGGAAATTTTTAGTAGAGAATAATAGAAAACTATTGAACTTTTACTGAAATTAGCCAGAATAATCCATCAGATTCACTTCAGGATAAAATTTTAATACTTTCATGAAAGTGGTAGAATATAATTCCCTGCTTGAAGTGAGTCAAAATTTGACAAAATGAAAAAGACTATGTTATCAATTCTTAATTGCCCCTTAAAGATGGTAAAATCTTTGAGTTCAGAAATAGTGGTCATATACAACAATGTATATCCTATATAGTGTTTGACATGAGTTCTTATATGGTAAGCACTCACATATTGCACAGAATTTTAAAAGAAGTCAGAGCTAAAAGGGTCCTTTGAAATCATCTATTCCCAACCCTACTAGCCTCCTAGCCCTAACCTCAGCCCCAAGCCCAGAGATGAAAAAACTATAACCCAAGAGAGCCTATATAATCAGCCCAAGGTTTCCTAGCTAGATGGTGGAAGGGCTGGAAAGTATATAAAGTATTTTTCATGCATTCTGAATTTGATTTTTGCCTAGCTAAGACTCCAGACTACTTCTATAAATTCCCTGTCTTGTATTCTAATACTTCTTTCTTTTTTTTAAAAAAAATTGAACAAATGGTATAGGAATTCATCCCAGCCCCACTGAATTTACTAGTTGTTATTATGTGAAAAGAAAACAAATTAAACAAAATAACTCAACATACCTGATTAAATTTTGCCAAATGTTGTTCATATTGTAAATATGTTTTTCTTTATTTCATTAAATATTTCCCAAATACTTATAAAACATTTTAACAATTCATTCTTAAAAATTTTGAGTTCCAAATTTTCTCCCTCCTCTTTCCTTGGGAAGGCAAGCAAGTTGATATCAGTCATATCTGTGAAACATATTTCCATGTTAGCCATATTTCAAAAGGAAATAGACAAAAATAAAGTTTTTTTAAAGTATTCATTTTTAAAAAAGATTTCAGTAGTCTCTCTTCTGAAGAGAAATTCCACAGTGATAAAAGAACTATCTTGTGATTTTACTAAATAAATTGTTTTGGCTTTTCTTTTTTTCTCTTAGCTCATAGAGCTTGGATATATTACTTCATCCTAACATGGCTGAACTCCTCTACTTCACAGTGATCATACACATTTAAGTGTTTATACATTTGTATATAATACACTTGTCAAGATGTGTTTAGGTATGAGTCATCCCCAAAGTCCAAGAAATGGCCAAATCTTTTATTGACTAACTTTTGTTTTTCCTGATTTGGTTTCTTTGACATGATTTGAATGAGCAGCTTTTATGCTATAAATTTCACCATAACTTCAAGTCAAATTGAAAGCTACCATGCGTTGACTGCTACTACCTTGGTTAGTTGTAGAAATGGGAAAAGACTTGCTTTCCTAAATATTTTTTCTGTTGGTTTTGGGGCTCTGGTCTGATGAAGTGGAAAAGAAGGGGAATTTTTTCAAGGTGATAATGACTAACCTCATGTTCCTTTTTTGCTATTCAGTGTCATTCCTATAAGATTTTGCACATTTTTCTTTGGTGGAAACGTTTACTTTTAAGACCTGTGCTACTATTTTTAGGTTTTGACTTATTACTTATAGTATCTATAGACTTTAGTAACAGGTCTTTCTTTGTGTTTGTGTTTGGTATGTGTGTATTCTAGCTGAGATCAGGAGGTGCCCAGGTGTTAGAAGGCTGCATTGCTGAAATACACAACATCACCAGCCTAGACATTTCAGACAATGGTAAGTACACAACAGAAGAAGGGATGTGGTTGAGGGATGAAAGAAAAGATGAAAGAAAAAAAATTTCTTAGAGTAAGAAGAGATAGATAAGAGGAAGAAAACCAGGTGGTCTGAACAAGAAACCCTACTAGGTAGAAATGTCTGACTATCTTAAGTTAGGGACATTTTTTTTTCCAATTTAGTAACAGCGTATATGTAAAAAATCAGAAAAAATGTTTAGCTCTTGCAGAAATAAATATCTGGCCAAACCCACATGATGGGAATGAGATGAGTGAACATTTTCCTTCCTTTCAGAAAATTTGGAACTGTCATGTTTATTCTTGGTAGGACAGAAATTGTGTTCTCCATTACTTTATTCAGGAATTGATTTCATTAGCATGAACTCTTTACAAAAAAAAAAAAACAAATCTCCCTCAACTAATAGTGAGATGGCAGTTTTGGTGGCTTGCTGGTTATCCTAGTGAGGATAAGGGACTAAGCTTCTGCTCTCCTCTCAGTCTCCTCCCCATTTCCTGCTGACTAAAGGATATAGATAGCCAATGGTGAGGTCAGAGATTGGGATGAATCACTGTAGAGAATGAGGTTATCTCTCTGAAGTAATAGAAAATGAAAGGAGAGTAAAAAGCACTTTGAGAATGAATGGTTTAATTTGCCCATCTGAAAGTAACCTTCCATCTCTTTTGATTCTGAATTTAACTTGTTTCTTCATAGGATTGGAATCTGACCTCTCTACCCTAATAGTATGGCTTAGTAAGAACAGATCAATACAACATCTGGCATTGGGCAAAAATTTTAATAACATGAAATCCAAGTAAGAGTATTTTCTTTTTTCAAAATGACTTGATCTTGATAAAGCAACGAATCTTGATAAAGCTGTTGATGTGATTCAATTGTCTCCATTTTAAAAATCTCTTTAGAAATCTTACACCTGTTTTGGATAACTTAGTACAGATGATTCAAGATGAAGAATCAGTGAGTATTATTTTTAAAACCTTTTTATTTATGTCTCTGACTTTATTCTCCTCACAGACTAATCCCTAAGTACTTTTGAATACCTCTGAGCATATAGATAAATCTGCTCTTGTGTACACTTTAGAAAATGTGACATATACTTAAAGAATAGTAATGGTTTTAATTAGTAAGAAAAATTAAATATACCTACAATTCACTTCCTCATTTTTATATAGACCTAATTCATTGATTGCTACTGGAAAGTTACATTTATAGATCAAAAGGTCAATGAATTTTGACTCCTAGGCCCCTCTCTGCATTAACCTTATTTCTTTAAGGTCAAGTAATAACCCTAGATTCAGTTTTTGTGCCTTTTGCAAATAGATGGCCTTCGGACCTTAGCTCTTGCCAGGAAACATCAAATTACTCATTTGAATTTCATTTAGTTGTGCAGAATTGTAAGAAGCATAAAAAGCCAACCACATTTTCCTAAGTTTGTCATTATGTTTGGTAAATCCTACCTACTCGTCTCCTTTTGGTTGTCTTTGACTAAGACTCCCTCTGGAGAAAATGATCAAATTTAAAATGTCTTCACATGGTACTTTGATTTCATGAACACCAGAACAGAAAATGATCTTATAGTAGATTGAGGGAGGATAGTGGGAGGAACCATGACCAAAGCTTGCCTTTTAATCCTTTTAATTTGGTTCTTAGCACAACCTGTATTTTGTATCCTTTCGAGTTTAGTCCCTTCCTTACCATAGTCCACATTTGAACACTAAATATGACTTTTTTTAATTATAATTGTTTTTTTAAAACTCCCACTAAACTCTGTTGTATGCACACCCATGCACATATGAACTGGATGTGGGGAGTTCCCCAATGTTCATCAACACCTTTTGTTTTTTCATAGCAAATTGGAAAGTTCATGTTTATGATTTCCTCTTTTAATCTGGATAAATATAACTTATTTTAAAAGGATCTTGCTTGTTTTCTGTCTAGCTCCCCAGAGCTAGGCTAGAAAAGGAAATTCCATCTGACATCCTTCCAAAGTTACACCCTGGTTCAAACTGTAAGATCATTCATAAGTTAGCCAGAAATGGGCATGCAATGCCATCTAATAAGCTTTCTTAAGTACTTCTCAAATTGGCTAAGGAAACTAGTGGGAAGCAGAAGGGACTGGTAGAATACTGTGGATTAGAATATTTCCTGGATTTCTCTGTCTACTCAGTACTTTCTCTCTTGTTCTTGCCAACATCCCATCACCCTATTCTGTGGCTCCAAGCTTGGGCAACTGTGGGAGGCTTCCTACTAGCATAGGAAATCAGGCAGGATTTATCCCTCCATGTTTCTGTATACAACTTGCCTTCTTAGGGCTTATACTAATCTAATTTTCAAGCTGCAGTTTAGAGAATGGGATTTATTTATTATTTAATGAATTTAAAAGTACTTTAGTATAACTGACTGCCTTGATCCAAATAATATGTCCTGTTATTGAATCTAGAGATATCCTTGGCATCTAACATGCATTTTCTAGCTCTTCAGTTTTATACATTTAATTGACCCTTTTGTCAATCAGCTTTATTTTTGTCTTAACTAATATTTAGTGATTTGGAGATCCTAAGTAACCTGAACTACCATAGCTTTTTAAGGCTTGAAAAGGCAATATTTAATATCTATTCTAAAATAATCATTAAACTATATACATTTAACATTTTACAAAAAGAATAGGTAATATATTGTTAGGTTTTACTTAATCCTAATCTGATTTTCTGATTCTAAAAGTTCTCTTTACTTCCACCTGAAATGTATCCTGAAACTATTAGCAATTATTTAAAACCTGTCTTGAGGAGAATGCAGGTATGATATTTAAAAGAAAATTGTATCATGTTAAAGCACACACAGTCTTGTTACTAACAGCACCCTATAATTAAAAGATTTTTTTTTACTTTCATGTCATTGAAAAGTGGATGACTCATAAGAAAAGCAATTAACATATTGCTTTTTCCCCCTACTACTGAATCAGTAATGAATAGAATGCTTTAAATGATCAGTACGTGCATCTTATTACTACAAAAATACAACCAGCAAGAAAATCTGGATTCGTTTGATGGAGTTGTCGTTTTTTAAGTAGTTTTAAATATACATGAGCACTTCATTTGCATTTTACAGGGGAATGTTGTTTTTAAAGGGATTATTCTTTGTTAGTTCATGAAGCATTTTTTGCCCCCAATATCATCTTACTGTTCATTTCAATCAAAAATTTGGATGTAGTGATTTGGTGTACATAGCCCATATTTATCTCTACTTATGGTTGATACTCCTAAATTTAGAGCCACTGGAAGAGAATCAATAAGTAAACGGTGGAAGGAAAAGACAGAAAAATAGTACTTTTGTCTGAGACACTTAAATTTTTAAAATCATATTGTCCCCATTGGACCTGAATGTGTCTAACTTAGAAACACATAATTAAATCCTGATTTTTAAAATGTTATCATCTAAAAGATAGATTGGATTGGAAATAACAGAATTATTCGTTAAGATTTTGTTTTTTAAAGATGACCCTATAAATATGTATATAATTTAGATATTTTTGTTGGAATTATTGACCTTGTTTATTACTTTAAGTGTTAACTAATATATATTTTATTCCAAATACCAAAAGAGAATTACCACTAGACAGATTATAGTATTAGCAGTTTTCCAGCTTTAAAAGAAATTATAATATTTCATTTTGGGGAGCATCAGTGACAAGAGATTAATGGGAAGGTCAAAGGTGTGATTGTTGATTTCTAATAAGAAAACAGCAGTGCATTTGTTTTCATTTAGATATTAAATTATCCTGTTTAGCCTGAGAGATTTTAAGGTTAATCTTTTTCTCTTTATTTGAGCACAGCTTTTGAATGAAATTTTGAATCAGTCAATCCCACTAAACCCATGATTGTTGTAAGCATATGTGTGTGATAACTGGCACATCTGCTGTGGAATTGATTATGTGACGAGTATTTATTTTCCCCATATTTCAAATTTTTCATAATGGTATAAAACTAATATTACTTTTTGTAGTCACAGATATTTTGATGTCGGAAAAAATTATAAAATTCGGAGGATTCGCCACGTTACCTGACTCCCATCCTGTAAAATAGACTGCTGCTCAGGGAGAGTCATTTTCCTCAATGCACACATACTTCATGGCAAAAGCATTTCTTAGAAACAAGTTCCATTTGGCAGATGAATGGTGATCTTCAGCACTTTTGCCAGCATAGTACATTTCCACAATTAGCTTCTTTGGGGAGAGAAATGTGTTCATTCTCATAAACATCTGGATAGGAGGAGCCACTTGGCTTTGGGAACCTCGAGTGGTTAAACTAAAATGAATTCTCAGGGTATATTATCTCTCAGGTATGGTGTGAAGATGTACAAATTCATAGGAAGACTTCAAATTGACTCTCAGAATGGAATCTGGTTCTATACCACTTCAATAATTAAATAGTAAAATACCTAATTTCTTCATGGTAACTGTAGTATTAACTGATAGAATGCTTAGCTTAGAGTCAGGAAGACCTGAGTTCAAATTTGATCTCAAATACTTTCTAGGTTGTGTGATCTTGGGCAAGTCAATTAATCTGTTTTCCTCAGTTTTCTCATCTGTAAAATGGGAATACTAATAGTATCTTCCTCTCAGCCTTGTAGGAAAGATCAAATGAAATATTGTTTCTAAAGTGCTTTGTATACCTGAAAGTGTTATATAGATGCAAGCTATTATTAATCATTAAGAGCCTTGACATCTAAAGATCATATTTCCATGGAGGTTATATTTCATGCTAAATAACAAGTTATATTTTAGGGTCATGCTATCAATAAATAGAAGGAACTAATGTGACTGTAGCAATTTATGATTTGCAAAGTGTTCTACATACATTCTTAGTTGATCTTCAAAACATTCCTGTGGGTTAGGGATTGCTTAATGATCACCATTTTACACTTTTAGTCGCAGGCTCAAATAACTTAAATGATTTGTACTGAGTATCTCTAAGGTGAGATTTAAACCCAAGTCTTCCTAATTTCAAGTCTAAAGCTTTGTCCATTGTGCTTTGCCACCTCCCTTCATGTATTGGGAGGCAGTGGGGTGGGGGCTTAAAAATGGTGGAAGTTAGGCTCCTCTTTTGGACATGTTGAAAGACTTTAGGGATGAGACAGACTATTCGCTTTTATTGTAGAATGTCTCCACGTCGAAATTTTTTACAAGAACAATACCCTCAAAACTTTTAATTCTTAAACAATTTGAATCATACAGCCATTGACTTCAAAGAGTATTAGTCGACTTACTCAACTGGATGATAATTTAGCTTATTTCAAAGCTATTTTTGTGTACTTTTGTAAAGGAATTTTCCAACTCAGCTCAAGTTGATGTTTTCATTCATTTTTCTGGTTTTATTGTTGGAATTATATATATTCCATGAGTGTGCTTCAGAATTAAAATTAGATGAGATTCAGAAATGCATGATTTATGTTGGTCTTTTCTTTTTGTTTGTTTACTATCTATAGGTTTTATCTTATATATGAATAAAGATAGACACAAAGAAAGAAGTTTAGCTTTTGGTAGACATTAGAAAATTTTGCTGCACAATTTCTTCTGTGGGGTTGTCCATTAATAGTACTGCAGAGATTCTTTCCTTACATCTCTACTGGTGACTAACATGTTATTGCCCTACCACTCTCTAATCCCACTGGCCTATAGGTCAACTGCTTTGCAGTACAGTGGTGAGAATGTTGGAGTGGTTGGAAAACATCCAACATCAGATTGTGCCTTAGAAACTTACTAGCACTGTGACCTTCCATTAGTCACTTAACAACCGTCAACCTCCATTTCCTCATTTAGGGATAACACAGGGTTAATAACAACAAGTCTTACTGGACTGTCACGAGTATTAAATTAGATTGTATATGTAAAGTCCTCTTTGTAATCTTTAAAGCTATATATAAAATCTAGCTATTATTATTTATTCTTAGAAGAGATAAGGCTCACTTATTGTTATATTTTTATGCTGACTCTATTGTATATTCTCCCCAGATTCTTCTATGTTATAAAACTCCTACCTATATTTTATCATAAATCTCCCATGGAGAACTAATCAACTATACTGGAAACATCCTTTTTCTTCTGGTATTTTGAAAGAACCAGTGAAATACTAAAGTTGTCTCCTTTTGTTTGTATAATTCCCTATATGTGACTGACTCCCTTCTATTTCTTTGAGATTTTTTTTCTTTAATGTTTCATTACAAACAACATTAAATACTAACTTGCCTTCTAAATATTTACATTTTACTTACTTTAAGGTTAATGAATGAAGCCTGACAATTTTTTATTCATTTATTTCAGTCCTTATTAAGATTTTGTTTGTGTCTTCACATTTGCTTTTTTACTTGTATATGGTAGTAATTGTAGTGAATTATTGTTGTTTTTGTTGTTGGGAGGCAGCTAGATGGCTCAGTAGATGGAGGGCTGGACCTGGAATCAGGAAGACCTGAGTTCAATCTGGCTTCAGACACTTACTAGCTGTGTGACTTAGGGCAAATAATTAAACTATATTGAACCATTCCATTATATTATTAATACATTGTAATTTATTTATCAATTCCTTTACTCTTGGAAATTTAGGTTGTTTCCAGTGTTGTTGTTTTTTATTTTTTGTGATCACATATTATTGCTATTATGAAATCTTTGAAGAGAGAGGGTTTTTTTGTTGTTGTTGCTTTTGCTAACACTTTCAGGGCATCTTTCCAGCATTGGAATTGTTGGGTCAAAGCTATGTTTATCTCTGTAACTTTTACTAGTTACTATAATTTTTACCAGAAAAAAATTCTGCAAGTTTGTCATTCCAGTGGCAACAAATGATTGGATTTGTTCCTTGATAACCCTGTCAGCACTAGGATTTAATAGTTCTTAATTATTTTTGCCAAATTGTATGTATGAGATGGTATCCCCAAATTTTCTTCATTTGTTTCTCCCTTCAGTTTTTAGTAGAGTTGAATATTTTTAGTAGTAGTAACAATTTATGTTTTCTCTTTTCTGGTACCCAGATTTTAAATTATGTCTTTTACTCCATTTCTCATACTTGAATCATTTTTTGGTAATCCAATACATGTTCATCTGAGATATGTTGCTTGACTGGCACTAGGAATTGAATAAGGGTTACTAAGAGACATTCTGAATCCAGAATTCAAATTCAGTTATTCAATTCTCTCTTTTCTTTTTAACAACACTAAAGAAGATCCATCTTGAAATTTAATAAGTTCTTTCCTACTTTCATTTGATATGTCTTACTGAAAATAATTACAAAGTCAAGGAAATTACTGTGACTTGTCTGTGTTGTTCAATCTACAGCCTTTGCAGTCCTTATCCCTTGCAGACTCCAAACTCAAAACAGACGTAACCATCATCATCAATGCTCTGGGCAGCAACACTTCTCTAACCAAAGTGGACATCAGTGGGAATGGAATGGGAGACATGGGAGCAAAGATGTTGGCAAAAGCCCTACAGATCAACACTAAGCTCAGGTATAGGGAAAAATACTGCCCTGGAGTGTTTTAATTCTCTAAATGGAATTGTGAGATGTTTCAAATCGGCATCTCTTGTCTAGGCTTACCCACTGGGATAGTGATTGCTTTATTCAGATGGTGGAAGGGTTCCTTCCACTGGTCTTTTGGCAGAATCTCTATATTACCTGCTATCTAGAGGTGAGTCTAACATCTACATACACTCTCCTACTTCAATATTGAGACAAGATGAAGCACTTAGAAATCACTGAACAAGAGGAAGTTAACTTTGCCCCAACACAGCAAGGAAATGAATACAACTAGAGCTTCTCTGGTTATTATCACTCTCATCACCATCTGGAAACCCATCTGGTCAGCAGGGCAGGGTACCAGGTCAGAGTACCTGACTGAATAGTTTTCAAAAATTAAAAAAGTTGGAGAGACCCAGATTGCAGGTGCCCTTAGATGACTTGGGAGCTATATCAAGGTTAGAGAAGCCAATCAGAGCATAGGATCATTTATCTCCTTTTAATAAAAAAAATCCCCTCTTAAAGGTAGAAATGAGAAAGCATTGATAAGTACTAGTCCTATCATACTTGCTTCTTAGTGCAATAATTTCTGGAAATCACATTTTAGACAGACCCACATCTTAAATAGACCATCGTGTGTGAAATCCTAACTGCATATGTATGTGTTTAATCACATGCATGCACCCACAGATATAATATATACAAGCTTAAATGTGCACCTAGACTTTGGGGCTGCTATGTATATGTATATGTAGTTGCTTGAAATTAGGTATCTTCTTGAAATTAAATGAATGAGTAAAGGTAATAAGAAGCAAAATAAAGATGTTTCTAGACATCTGTCATTGAAGACAACAGAGAAGTGTTAGCCATGAAGAATTGGGTCGTTACTTTCCTGGAAATACATATTAGTATAGGCAGCTTTATTTTCTTCCATTGTAAAAATGTAATAAATTTGGATCACAATGCATTGATTCAAGGACAAGGTAAGATTAGGGAAAGGTAATTGTTAGAAACCTAAATATTTATAAATTCTCAGCATTAATCTTGCATGAACATAGTTCTACCCAAAGGAACATAAAGTTTTTTAAGGCATAGGAGAAAGGGAGCATTGATTGGAGGGAGTGCTGAAAATTCCATTTAAGTAAATATTAAGCCATATTGTCCCTTAACCCTTTCATTGATTCCCCCAACTTCCTTTATAAGAAGCCAAAAACTACAGAAACTTTTTTGAAGGGTAGTATTAAAGTAAAAGAATGCCATCAGTGTTAGGAAAACAAAAGAATGTATGAGATAGGAAGATATCCTTTGGAAAAAACAAGTGGTACTTCATGCATCAGGGTAAATATCTAAGCCCTTAAAAAAAAAGCCCTGAAACACACAAAGACTACATTTAAGTACAACTTTATGCTAATTCTATACTTTGAGTTAAAAAATAAATAAAATAAATTCATTTACTAGAGAACAAATAATTTCCATCTCTTATGATTATTCATCCAAATATCATGAGTCATTTGGGCAATTTATACAATTTATGAAATTAATAGAGCCCTGGGTCTAGAATTAGGAAGTCCAGAATTAGAATGTGGCCTCAGACAGTAGCTGTGTGACCCTGGGCAAGTCACTTTCCCTCTGTTCCTCATCTATAAAATGAGCTAGAGAAAGCAATGGCAAACCACCATCTTTGCAATGAAAATCCTATATGGGGTCATAAAGAGTTGAACACAACTGAAATGACTAAATGATAACAAAAAAACCCCAACAGTATATGAAATAAGGTTATATGTTAGTTCCCTAGAAAAGATGGAATCTCAACACCTAAAACTTTATGTTGTTTTCTAGGCTCTTTTATGTCTAATTCTGGATAGCCTCAATGTTGGTCAAAGAGTACAAGATTGAAAAATATATTTTGGAGATGTTAGAAATGTCAGTGTCTAGAGTTTCTCGTCTACAGCAATTCAAGTTATACCTTTTTACTGTTGCTTTTTCTCTTAATGAGCATGTTGATGCTTTTAAGTCACATTATCTTTTTTTTTCTTCTCAACTTCTATATGCATTCTCAGGGTAGATATGATATTAAAGTGATATAAAAGGAAAACCAACATTCTTTATCACCTTTTTTTGTTCAAACATAAGATCAACACCAGTCCCGTGTCTCATGACATCACTGTCCAAGGAATTTAGAGTGTATTTAGGAATGGAAAATTCTTTCTCTCAAATGCTTATGGCCATTTATGTAATTTGTTTTCTCAAACAGAACTGTCATCTGGGACAAGAACAACATCACTGCACAAGGTTTCCAGGATATAGCTGTTGCTATGGAGAAGTAAGTTTTAGATAAAGGTTCTTTTCTAAAAAAACAAAACAGAACAAAAAGTTTCCATTTGGGGGCAAAAGAATAACCAAGCAAAGTGCCCTTACTTTTCCTTGATAGCTGTCAGTGTTTTCCTTTATAGAAGAAAGAGAGAGAATTTGGTTTGGGAATCAGAAGATTTGGGTCTGTCTCATCTCAAGTATCTGATAGCTGTAAGGCTTTGAACAAGTCTTTAAATCTCCATTCTCCCAATCTAAACCGCCTTTCTTCCCTACGTTGTGATATTGCTGTGGCTACTAAATTATTTCGTGTATATAAAAACACTAGGAAAACATCAAAGTACCTTGTAAATGTAAGAAAGCTAATGGCACTGTGGTCAGTTAGAGCGTAGAAACTGGAGTCTGGAAGACTTGAGTTCAAATCCAGCCTCTGAAACTTAATAGCTGTGTCGCCCTGAAAGTTGTTTAAGCTCTCTGTCTGCCTCAGTTTCCTCATCTACAAAATGAAAACCAGGCTAGCACTTACCTCCCAGGTTTTTTGTGAGGATCAAAGCAGATATTTGTAAATGCTTATTAACTCAGTGCCTGGTATCTAGTAGGTCCTCAATAAATGCTTATTTTCTTTTCCCTTCCCCACAATTGATAAGGTAAGGTTCCATTTGGAATGAGAAAGACTTCCCAGAAGTTAGTGGAGAATAATTTCACAGTTCCTTCATCTTCCTAATAGGGTGCATGCAATTTATACCTGAGTGTGCTATTAGGCGCTACCCCCCTCATTTGGGGTACTCTCTTTTCCTTTTTTAGATGAGATTTCAAAAGTATAGTGTATTAAAGTGTATTTATGCTTCAGGTTGGGGCTTGGATTGTGTGACCTCTAAAGTACCATATCATTCTAGCCTTCTAACTCATCCATAATACTGGATACTAAGATAATAAGGCATGATGTGACATTCCTAGACACAGTAATAGTGTAAAATATTTGTGACCTCCTTCTCTAGCAAAACTATTCTGCTCATTTTGAGAAGCTTAATGTGAAGTTTAGTGCTGAACTGGAGGGAGAATAAATCAAAACAAAATGAAGAAATTATGAAAGTGGACCTGATATTAATTTACTCTTTTAGGAGGAATAATATTGTATTTTACTTTGCAGGTCTGAGTCTACCAGAAACAATTTTTATTAACTTTATTCTAAATTGAGGGATTTCTTGCCATGAGAAATATCTAAACTGTCATCGTTCTCTGTGCCCTTGGACATGTCTACCCTAAGACAACCTGAAATAACATGTAGAAAAATCTTGAACAAGAAAAATGTCATAATATATCACATATAGTTTTGGTTCAACATTCTATACCAATAGGCATAAGTCAGTTGCTTCTTTTTCCATTCTCCCAAATGTTAACCTGGAGAAATCAATGAGTCTCCTCTCTGATTAGTAGCCTAGATGCTACAGTAGATAAGCTACTGGGCCTGGAGTTAAGAAGACCTGAGTTCAGGGGACAGCTAGGTAGCCGAGTTGATTGAGAGCCAGACCTAACAATGGGAGGATCTGAGTTCAAATGTGGCCTCAGACACTTCCTAGCTGTGTGACTCTGGACAAGTCACTTAACTTCAATCGCCTAGCCCTTAGCCTTTCTGCCTTGTAACCTATACTTTTAGTGATTCTAAGACAGAAGGTAAAGGCTTTTAAAAAAACAACAACCATAAAGTACAAAATCCCAACTTTTACATTTTGAGATTTCTCTTTTATGGATCCTTAAAATACAACTATCATCTAGATTTCATTGTAAAGAGCCAAGCCAATTGTTTGCACTATAAACTCCCAAGTCAGTTTAATGTCACAGGGCATTCTAGTATCATGATATAAAAATATATTTCAGGCTTTTCTTGGTATATGTATCTTATCATTTTGATAAGATTGATAAGAGATTAAAAACTCCTTTGTGCCTTAGTAGTTAATTGTCATGAATTGCAGTGATTGAAAAAAGAAAAAATCAGTTAATGGCCAGCCTTCTGGTGATGTGCCCATCCACATTTAGCCAGGCTAGTTTTGGGGTGACATACACACATTATTGTGCCAGGACTGTTTCTGAAACTTTTCCAGCTTTGGTGAATCAGCCCAGGGTTTAGACGCTAACATTTGCTGACAACATTTGTTTTAAACCCACTGTGTTGGTATGTAAAGAATTGTATGTGGGAGAAGAAAGTCACAAAGATTGTAAAATAAACACATTGTCTCCTATTTTTGTTTGGTTGATTATTTTAAGCTAAATGAAAGCATTTTGCTAAAATACAAAACAAAATTTAAAACTTCATGAATGAATATGATTAGCTTTTTCTACCTGTTTTTTTTTACTAAATCATACCAACACAGACCACAGTAGTATTTTTCTTGCAATTCTCCTTATCTTAATATCTGTTATATCATATCATAACATAATGTAATAATGTTACATTATCTAATACCATTTCCTAATTAATATCTACTTTTAGGAATTAGTTGAAAATGTACTGTTCTAATAGAACTGATTTAAGTATGATAAAGGATGTCCACTGGGTTCCCCTTTCTCTCTGAAGCTTCATGTAAAATGAACTTGGCTGATAAATGGTACTAATGAAGAGGGACTTTTTACAGTAGCAAATAAACATTCAGAATAAGATACTGTTCCTCAGGTAAGAGTTATGGAAAGACTTCATCACACAGTGTACACACACACACACACACACACAAGATCACATAGCAGATAGTTTGAGGAGAAGACAGTACAGGAGTACAGTTATAGCCCTGGAGCTTCTCAATGACCCAACTAATCGAGATACATTTACATATTATGTTAAATATGAGTACACCATATTACCGTGTCCAGTATCCATTTAAATGGAGGAGTATCTTCCATAGGAATTTAACCAAAACTAAGTGAATTAATTGATATGTTTCTGGGCATTTTGAGAAGAGGGTGACATCATCTCCCTGCTTTTAAATAGCCTCTCTAAGTGATAAACAATCCCATTCTAATGTCTCGGAACAAAGCCATGGATGAATTTTGCTGCCTTTTTTGAAATTTTACCTAAAAAATCTTTACATTTTTCTCATCTTTAACTAAATTAAAATATAGCCTCCAAAACTAACTAACTAACTCTACCTACATCATATGGGGGAAAAAAAAAACAGACTAACTGCATTTTGCCACCTGTTTTTATCAGCCTAAAAGTCATTAGCATGATCACTCTCAGATTAGAGGTAATCATCTCATACTGAACCCAGTGGCAAGCATGAAACCACACTAAAAAGAGTCATGGAAACAAAAAGTGACAAAGTATACTGGATATAGGTTCACAGTGTTCTTTAAAAGGTAGCTTAAATTTCAGTACTGGTCAAGCAATTTTTTTTTCTAACTAGTCAAAATTTTAGAGCAAGGGAGAGGAACCTTAGAATCATCTAATTCTACCCACTTTTTTTTTCCAAATGAGAAAAATGAGGTCCCCTGAGGTGAAATAACTTGTCCAATCCAGTATGCCATAGATTATCAATGGCAAGGGTGTTTTAGGATTTCTGACTTTCTCCAGAATTTTTTCCACTGTGCCACAGTCTTTCTGATTACTTCCTTTCTCACTTGGCTATTTCATGTTTACCAGTTTGAAATTTGACTTTTGACTAGTCATTACAATGGTTAATACCAACAAATTCAATACTTTTTTCAGAACTTGTGTCTGAAAGTCTAATAGGAATGTCTTTCAGGCTTGATTTGACTATCCCAAACTTCAGAACAATATTCCAAATCTGAAAGTTCTACTTATATGATAGAGAACAAATTTGGAAAAGAAATGTTGATTGCTATAAAGTCAGATAAACAACTTATATTTATTGGTACATTCAAAAAATGGTATTACATGTGCAGCTCCTAGAAAATATTTGCCTTTGGCCCAAGAGTCTAAAGTAGATTTTTAGCCTGCAATGGTTTTGCTTGTTTTGCTTACTAATGAGTAGCATTCTTTAAAAGCAATTGATTCATTAATATGCCAGGAGTTTATTTTGTGATTATACATTTGTCCTTTTACTTTTAGGAATTATACTTTGAGGTTTATGCCCATTCCCATGTATGATGCTTCCCAAGCACTTAAGACTAACCCTGAAAAGACAGAGGAGGCACTGCAAAAGGTATTGCATAAATGTTTCTTTCTTAGAAAAAGAATTAATGAAAATAATTATTATAGTTCCTCGCATTTAAATCATACTTCAGGGTTCACAAAGTACTTTCCTTGGTGTGTTTTTTGGAGGTGATCAACATAGGTAGCATCTAGCATCATTACTATTTCCAAGATGGAAAAGGAAACAGAGAAGGTAAGTGGCTTTCCCAGCATGATAGATTTTGGGAGTGAGAACTTAAGATAGAAATCGTCTGACAGTGAATTCATGTCATAAGAGTGTTATATGTATCTATATTTCCTCGTGGTTATTACAATCACAAAACATGGCTAAAAGAAGGCTACTATGGTCATCGAAAAAGTGTATCATTAGTGTATCATTGAATATTGATGAAGTAATGGTAACCAAAGATACCAATCATGCATCAGAGATAAAAACTTTAGTTTTTTTCATTCATACAAATTCCTAGAAAGAGTGTGTGACTATGAAATGAAATGTGCAGTTCATTGTGGATGAATCATTTCATCCCTTTGTGACCATTAGGAGGTAAATTTGTTTTAGCAAGTGTTTATTAATAAATATTCGACAGCATATAGCCTCAAGAGTTTCTTGGTGTTCAACTTTTAACAGTAATTATGTTTAATAATTATTAAGTACCTACATTGCTCAAAGTACTTGATATTGAGGAAGCAAAATTATATATGGTCTGACTCCTGCCTTCTTGGATTTGGAGGCAAATAGGAGGATATAAGCCCAAGAAAAATAACCATACACTAAATATTCTGTGATAAATACAAGAGAAAGTAATAAATCCATCAATAATAAGTTATTACTCAAGGCTTGAGGAGGAAAAAAAATCATTTTTATCATGGGAGAATTGGGGAATTTATACTCATATAGCTTGCCTTTAGTTTGATGCATTATCCTCAACTGGTTGGAGAAATATGAATATTTTGTCTTTTCATAAGAATTATTTTATTGTCTTAATGGAAACAATCGATCAGTATGTAATCTTGCTCCCACATTTATCAGCTTAAAGAAAAAACAGAAATGTGATTGATTTAAATCAAGTCAACAAGCAGCTCGCTTGTGGATTCTTTCTATTACTCCAGGACACCCCACCCACCCACCCAATCTCTGCCCCTCGTTACCTTTTCTTTTAAAATTGTGAAGCACTCGGTGCATTATTCAGCACTAACTACAGAGAAAGATCTCAGAGCACCCCCTGCAGTCAGGGATACATGAGAGGTATGGTCTTGGACATTTCCCCTTACTACTGAACCTTAAGTAAGCTTTCTTTTCTCAAAGGCTAAGACATTTAAATGTACTGTCACTGACGTTACACATATACTTCAAGAGTCTGACCTGGAAGTTTGCCATGGCATCTCCAGTACTGATCCCTTTGATGACGGTGTGTGCATTTGTAGATGACAGAACTGTTTGAAAAGGGTTATTATCCTTCTTTCTTGAACTGGCTGCCCAAAAGGAGCTTTACTTTTAATGTTCTAGATCATTCCTGCCCTGTTTAACCTACAAAGTAACAGTCTTCCATCTGTGGAGTGATCGTAGACTCAAGGCACCTTTCAAAAGATGATAAGATCTCAACAATTAGAGCAATAAGTCCAGCCCCCTGATAGAATAAACTCTGGACCCTTGTTCTTAGAAGCAAAATGGGGCAGAACAGACAACATAAGGAAAGGACTTGAGCCTATTTTTCACTTTGTACTTAGGCTAGAATATTTTAATGTGAGAATCTTTATGGAGCAAACATTTTCCATTGTTAATAATATGACCTTGGAAAGACAGGACTTATCATTGAAGCATTAAGAGAACCATAATGTAATGTAATGCAATAGCATTTAATGATGCTTAATTTCCTTTTTGTAGACGTTGGGATTTTTATGATTTCTCCATTTCTTTTGTGACGATACATTTTGTTCTCCTTTTGCATTTCCAGGGCTTATGCTAATGATCATCTTCATTTTAATTGCAACTAATTGATATTAAGTAGTCATTTTAGCATATGGAAAACTAAGATGAAAATCACAAAAACACTTAAAGGCTCCCAGTTATTGTAGGTTCTAAATGAGGAAGTAGCAGCAAATTAAAAAATAAAAATGGTTAAATGGTATAAAAACCAGATGGTGCAACTTGCCCATCTCAGATAAAACTTACCCAAACATTCATCATTATCAATCAGTTCCAATTATCAACTGGAAAAATTTCTTTTGAATGAGCTATTAGAGGCACATATGTAGTTTTTAAATGATTTAATCTACTCAATGGGGTTTATTAAAGTTCTCTTCTCATTTATATCATAGGAGGTTGTCTAGGAAATACAAATATCTACACAACTCGAAGATCTTTCATCTCCCACACAAATACATTCCTTTGCTAGCTGAACAATATAATATTAATGTTATGGCAGAAAATTCAGATTTATTGCAGAGAAACTGAGGTTTGTTCAATCGTTATGAATATTTCCCAGCATTTATTAATCAAGAGACCCTCTGATGTGCTACTGGTTAGTGTATGGGACTAAAGAACTGAGAGTCAGTAAGACCTGGCCCCAAATCCCATTTCTGACTCTTAGTATCATGTGTCACCAGAGATCACTCCCTTTTAGTCTTATCTGTAAAATGCTATAATAATAACAATTGTACCTCCTCATAGAATTGTTGTGAGCCTCAAATATGATGGGTCTTAAGTATTTTAGAAGCTTTAAAACTCTGTACAAATGTCACTATTATTAGTATTGCCATTTTCATTCTTATGTTATATTTCTAATTATACAACTCTTTTGATTTTACTCTTTTCCTCTAGAAAATGCTTATCAAGAGCTCATGGTCCTGCCTTTGGGTTATACTATGGAGTGTCCTCATCTTAAATTCTTTTTTTTCCTAAAGCCTTTTGTAGTTAAACATGTATGAAAGTGTGCACGTATGTTTGTGAGAATAAGGAAAGAAAAGATGGGAATTCCTCAATTAGATATGTAACCCTACAGGCAATTAAACATTGCCTTCTTCCTGTCAAATATTGAATCTTATCAAAAAGAGACTTCATGTCTTCTCAAGCTGAATTTTTGACTAAATAGTTCTAAATCATTATAATAGTCCTCCCCCACCTTTTTGTTGTTGTTGAGTCAAGGCATGGGTTTCAAGTTCAGCAAAGATCTTTTATAAACTTGGTTTGGGGTCCCATTGAACTGAATGACATTTCTGACAATCACCTTTGTTTCACTTTCAGATAGAAAACTATTTGCTTCGGAATCATGAAACAAGAAAATATCTCCAGGAGCAAGCCTATCGACTACAACAGGGCATTGTCACCAGCACCACACAGCAGGTATGAGAACCTTAGTCTTGAGTAAGAACTGCTCATGTTGTCTCTGTTCAGCATTATTTAATCTCTTCACTACAGATAAAAGGATTTTCTTTGCTTGCTTCTTCTGTAGAATAACAGAGGGGAAAGGTTTTCTTCCCTTTTTGTAAAGAAGAAATAAAAGAAATTATTAAAGGTAAAATTATGGTGGAAGAACAGGTCAACACTGTTACCACCCATGTTAATGATTTATACATTTAAAGATCATCAGCAATCTGCTCAATTTATCCTGTATTCTATTCTCTGATATTATTACCCTGGTGTGGACCCTTATCACTTCATGTCTAGACTATTGCAATAGGTTACAGGTTGTTCTCCTGCTTTAAATTTGTCGCCACTCTAGTCTATCAAGTTGATCTTCCCAATACAGAAGTCCAACCACATCATGCCCACCCTTCCTACTACCCCATTCAGTAAACACCATTGGCTCCCTATTAACTCCAGGATCAAAATTTAAATCTTTCATTTAGTTTTTAAAGTCCTTCATAACTTTGCTCCTTCCTATATTTTCTCTCTTCTTACATTTGGCTCTTTCCCTTGTATTCTAGGATTCAATGGCAATGGCCTCTTTGCTATTTCTAATTTAACATATTCCATCTCTAAACATTGCACATTTTTTACAAACTCTACCCATTTCTGGAATGCTCTTTCTTCTCATCCCCATCTTAGCTCTGGTACTACCTTTCTGATTACCCTCAATGCCATTGCCTTCTCTCTGCCATTATTACCATTTTATCTTGTATATATCTTGTTTGTAGATAGTTGTTTGCCTAATAATCTCCCCCATTATGGGTTGTAAGCTCCTGGAGAATTTACCTTCTTTTTTTTTCTTTAGTATTGAGCACCATGTCTGGCACATGATACTGTTATTCTTGTTCAGTCTTTCAGATATGTCCTATTCTTGGTGACCCCATGGACTACACCATGGGGTTTTCTTGGCAAAGCTACTGGAGCATTTTGCCATCTCCATTAGATTAAGACAAAGGTTGAGTGATTTTTTTTTCCAGGGTTGTATAGGTAGTAAGTGTATGGTACTAGATTTAACTTCAGGTCTTCCTGACTCCAGTCTCAATACTCTATTCAATCTAGCCATCTGTTATTCTTAGTGTTTTGTTTAACACTATGTCTGGCACATTAGTAGACGTTTAATAAATTATTTATTGTCTTGACTTATATATGAAGATTATAAAAATTAAAAATACAACTGAGAATCTCAGAATCATGAATCTAGAGCTAGAAGAGACTTTAAAGACCATCTTGTCCAATCTTATTTTTTAGATTAAGAAACTGAGGTCCAGAGACATTAAATAATGCATCCAAAATCACATAAGAGTCAAGGTTAAAGTAGATTTTTGAACCAAGTCTTCTGACTCTGGACACAATGCTCTTTGCACCTTAGCAATGAAAATCACTCTTTCTAAAAAGTTTATTTTTTTTACCTTGAAAATGTTGATAAATTAATCCCACTTCATGAATAGTCTCCTATAAAAACAGTTAAGTAAAACTAATAATATACTGACCTCATCTGAATGTGGCATTTATCATTTTTATGTTTTTTCAAATAAGTGTTTATTATTGTCTTTTGTGTTTTACATTACTATAGTTTTCTCTGATCTCTCTAGCTCTTCTCTGAGAGCCAGCCCATATAACAATGAGAATAAGTAGTTTTTTTAAGACAAAAATAGAAAAAAAGGAAAAATAAGCATAATTGATAAGTACATTTAAAAAGTCTAAGAATATGTACAACTTGTGACACTTATGTACCTCTGCAAGAACTTGAGGTGGAATTTTTTTTTATTATTTAAAAAAATGCTTTTTACCAATTACATGCAATAGCAAATTTCCACATAATTTTTCTGAAGCTATAGGATCCAAATTGTCTCCTTTCTTCCCCCCTCCCAGAGGTGGCAAGCAATTTGATCTGGGTATACATGTATTATCATGCAAAACATTTCCATGTTGTTCATTTTGGTAAATGTATAATCTTATAAAACCAAATCCCAAGATAGAAACCCAAATAAACAAGTGAAAAGTCATATGCTGACTCCAAATATTCTTTCTCTGGAGGTGAATAGCATTCTTTGTCATATAAGTCCCTAAGGATTGTCCTGGATCATTGTATTGCTGAGAGTAGCTAAATCTATCACAGTTGGTCATTCCACAATATTGCTGTTACTGTGCACAGTGATCTCCTGGTTCCACTCTGCATTAGTTCATGTGGGGTTTTCCAGCTTTTTATGAAATCATCCTGCTCATCATTTCTTACAGCACAACAGTATTCCATCATTATCATAGACCACAATTTGTTCAGCCAATTCCCAATTAATGGACATCCACTCAATTTCCAATTATTTGTCACCACAAAAAGAGCAGCTATAAATATTTCTGGACAAATAGGTCCTTTCCCTTTTTAAAAAAATCTCTTTGCAATACAGACCTAGTAGTGATATTACTGGATCAAAGGTTATGCATTGTTTTATAGCCCTTTGGGCGTAGTTCCAAATTGCCCTCCAGAATGGTTATATCAATTCACAACTCCATCATTACATTAGTGACATTTGTGTTTTTTTTAAATTAACAAAAATTTATTTTCTCTCCTTGCCCCCCACTTTATTGGAGGGAAAATAAAGAAAAAGAATTCTTAGAACAATTACATATTGTCAAATGAAACTAATTCCTTCAATAATTGTTTAACAAATCACACACAGAGAGAATTCTAAATTGTTCACTTCTCTATAATGTATAATGTTTGATAATATGACCTTTGGAATTATGAATGTTCACTGTATTAATCATAATTCTTGCATTTTTCAGAATTATTTCTTTTTATAATGTTGTTAACTCTATAAATTGTTTTTCTGGTTGTAATGATTTCAGTCTTTCTCAGTTTATAAATATCTTCAAAATTCATTTTTATAATATTGATGTTATACTACAAAGTATTAAAAAATACAATATTAGTTAATAAAAGTCTTTCCATCTCTTTTTAAAATTATGCATTTTCTTGATTTCTAAAAGCTACAGTTTATTCATCTCTAATTTAATGGATTTCTGCCTAATTTCTATTTATTTTTTTTTGCCATAACCGAAAGAGCTGCTATGAATATTTTTTGTATATTAAAGACCTTTTTCTCTTTCTTTGATATCTTTTAGGTATAAACTTATTACTGGTATAGTTATGGCAAAGGGCATGTGTTGTTTAGTGTCTGTATATAATTCCAAATATCTTTACAGAACAATCATACCCATCCACAAGTCCACCAACAGTATATGATTATACCTGGTTGCCAACAGCCCTTACAATATTTATTATGTTGCTTTTTTGTCATCTTTGCCATTTTGATAAATATGAGATACAGTCTGACTTGCTCTATTTTGTATTTCTTTAATTAATAATTATTTGGAGTGTTTTTTTTTTTCAATAGAGCTACAAATATTCTTGATTTCTTCCCTTGTTAGCTATATATTCATATTTATTTAGATCATTGTCAGTTAAGAAATGACTCTTTTTCTTATAAATTTCAGTCCATTCCTTGTATATTTTGGGAATGAGACCTTTATCAGAGAACCTTGCTAGAATTTCCCCCCCTCTAATTATTTCTCATTTAATCCTAGCTTTATTAGACTTATTTGTATAAATTTTTTTAAAATTTTACATCAAAATTACTCATTTTATCTTCTGAGATCCTCTCTATCCCCTCTTTGGTCATGAATTTTCTACTATCTACAGATCTTATAGGTGATTTTTTCCCATATTTTCTCTAATTTATGATGTGACCTTATTTATCTAGATCATATCCATATTTGGAGTTTATCTTTGTATATGGTATAAACCATTCTTTAAAATGACAGATAATGAAATATATTTCCCTTGACTATCTGTATAATAAGTATTGAATTTCTTTCCTTCTAAATTGGTGAGGGAAGGAGAGAATTTGCAATTGAAAATAAAAATTTTATTAAAAGTTGTGGATTAAAAAATTACAAACAAAAAGATGACAAATCTAAACCCAAGAAACCCAGAAGAAATAGAACTAGAGTTTTCCAGTAAATTCAATAGTGAAGTAAAAGAACAACTAGGTGGCTCAGTAGATAGAGGAGGGAACAGGAGGGCCAGTGTTCAAATCTAGCCTCATACTTCCCAGTCATGTGCTTATTTATTGCTATTCTGCCTTAAAACCAATACATAGTATTGATTATAAGAGGTAAGGTAAGGTTTTTTTTTTTTTAAGAGTGAAGCAAGAATGTCTGTTATCACTTCTTTCTAACATAGTACTAGAATTTTTGACAATGGCTATAAGAAAAGATAAAGAAATTAAGGAAATAATCATAAGTAAAGAAAAAATTAACACTTTTGCAGATGATATAATGGTGTACTGAAAACTATAGTCAACTAAAAATTAATTGAAACAATAACTTTAATATATTTGCAGGTCATAAAATAAAACTACACAAATAATCAACATTTTTATAGAATAACAATAAGGAAGAATTGAGAGAGAAATTCCACTTAAAATTACCAAATGTTTAAATTATTTGGAAATTAATCCCTGAGATATACATGAGAACTATATAAATATAACTACAAATATCTGTTTATATAAATACAGACATAAATAATTAGAAAACTACAAATTCTCATGATTGGGACAAGCCAATATAATACAAATGATAATATTACCTAAATCCATTTATTATTCAATTTCATGCAAATCATACTACCAGAAGGTTTCTTTATGGAACTAAAAAAATTGAAAAAATCATAATTATAAAAGACTTAGCTAAATGCCTGGCAAAGAATAACTGCTATATAAGTGCTAGCTATTCTCATATGGAGGTCAAGGATCTCAAGAGCAATAATGAAAAAAAAATAGAAATAAAAGGAATCTTTGCAATGCAAGATTCAACACTAGTATATAGAGTAATAATTACTACAACAATTTATTACTGGTAAAAAATGAGATTAAATCCATGAAGAGATTTGAAAGAGATATGAAAATAGAATACAATATATGTATGACTATATAACTGAATTATCAGATAAGGTAGAAATCTTAAAACTAATCTTGAGTATGTTTGATATGAAAAGAAACAAGAATGACCAAAATAATAGATTGTTGCAAAACAGAATAGTAACTTCAGAAACATACTAGAGCAGTGATGGCGAACTTATGGCACAGGTACCAAAGATGGTATGCAAAACACACTCTGTGGGCACACGTCCTTTCCCTCCCAATTCATTACTAGAAACACAGAGGGACCTGGGTGGATCTGCACCCCTCCCCTTTTTCATTGTGCCTGACTACATTTTTCCACAACCCTCACGCCTCTCCCAATGAGAACTCACAGAGGGTAAGGTGGACAGCTTACAGGTGGTAGAGCTGGAGGGTAGCCATGTTCTTGGGCCACTTCCCTCCCCCTCTCTACTGGGGACATTCTTCTATTCACCTGCCCCTCCACCTATCAGCCCAATGGGAGTGCTTCCTCCCTCCCCTATGTTGGGTAAGGAGCGGGTGGGGTAGGGCAGGCTGGTCACTTGCTGCAGGGGGAGGGGAAACTCCGTCTCTAAAAGGTTTACCATCACTGTACTAGAGTATGGTTTGTGCTGGATTTTGGTGTCAATTGCTGTTTTTTCCATAATAAATACAGATGTAGGAAAGAACAAATTTTATCTTTTTTTGTTGGATCCTTGACTGCTCTAACAACCTGTGGGGTTTTTTTCCACTGAATTTTAAATGTTAACAAAATCCTAGAAAATCCTGGAAGTGATCCAGTTATAGTTAATTTAGAAGAAAGAATATATTACAACAGGGAAGAGAAATAATTTTAGGTATGTTATTATCTTAATATGCTAAAACTGAATACTAAATGGAATCTTCTGTTAAACAAATCTTTCTTTCCCCTTTATCCTGCTTAATCCACTCTAATCTAGTAAGCACTTATTAAATGTGAAATGTTGCAGGGTATTATTCCATACAAAGAGTTTACAAAGATAAAACTCTAAAAGAGCCCTAATTCTTCAGGGAGCCTGACATGATAGGGATCTAGCATGTATACACATATATGTATACTTGATTATTTAAGGAATAAAAGAGTACTGAAAAAGAAAGGGACGCAGGCAAGACTTTCAAGAAGAGGAGGCACATGAACTCAGCACTAAAGGAAGTCAAGGATTTTGAGAGGTAAAGGTGTCAAGGGAGTACCTTCTAAGCATGAGGTTCAGTCCAGGTAAAGGCACAGATGAGGGAGAGAGCTAGGATTTTTAGTATATAGAATAGCCAGTTGACCATTTTGCATGCAGTATAGACTGTGATGGGTAATAATGTGCAAAAATGTGGAAAGATAGCCTTGAGCAAAATTATTAAGGGCTTTAAATGACAGCCAATGGGGTGATATTTTACCTAGAAGCCAAAGGGAGCCACTGAGGGCTTTTAAGGGGAGTCAACAGTCAGATATATGTTTGTTTTAGGAAGATTCTTTAGCAGCTATAGTAATGGACTGGACAGGCAAGAGGCAATTCAGAAGTAATCTTATGTTAATGTAGTGTTTGATAACAAACTCTGAGTCCAGCAACATTCACCCAGATTTATTTTTACATTTTCTCCTGAACTTGATTCTCCAACAGGAATTGATGCTCCCAAAGGATGACTGAGGAGTTGCAAGTTCTTAAATGATTAAAAGAAAAATTCAGTTTTATTTGTTATACCATCATTATTAAGACTGGCACATGAAAAGAGGAAGGGACCTATTTTTTTAAGAAGTAAAATTTAACTGCAACATCCCTGTTCACCTATAGTTCTGCTTAATTGATTTTCTTTTCTTCTTCATTCTGTGGTGTTTTGCTTATTAGTTGTATCTAAATATATTTTGCCAACTCAGATGTATGCTATCCTTTTTCCCTCCATGGTATGAATTAGATGATTGACAGAATATGTGTGAAAGTACAAGACCATCTCAATTCTTTACGAAACTGTGGTGGGGATGCCATCCAGGAAGACCTAAAATCAGCAGAAAGGCTTATGCGTGATGCTAAGAACTCCAAAACGGTAAGCATCACTTGAAACCATATTAAAATCTTCCATTAAAGAAATAACTGTATTCATGGTATAAGGGCCTTCATGGAGTACACCCAGTTCTTTGTTATCTGTGTTGATAAGAAATTGATTCTCCTTTTGCATGGATAACTGAAATCTATCTATCAATAACCCCCAGATTTCTTTTTGGCAAATGATTTCAGTCATCTTTCCTCCAGATTTTATTAGAGCCACAAATAATAATCACAACGGACCTCTTTGATTTCTACTTTCTTCTCTTGACTAATGAGTACGAAATGACTAAAATGGAGGTGGAAAAAGAAAATCCAGAGGGTTTACATGAACTACAGTGTAGATAACCAGGCCTTTATTAACTAAGAGTCAACTCTAGTTTGAACTGAAGACTTGAGGAACATTATTCTTCTGAGAAGTCATAGGGTAGTAAAATTTCAGGACTGGAAAGAGGCTTTAGAAACCATGTAGCATAGTAACGCCTCATTTATGATTGCCCTAGTTATAGCTGACTTTACAATAGAATAAGCTTGGATATGGGAAATCCTGGGTTCAAATCTCATTTCTTCAGATACTTTCTAGCTATGTGATCCTGAGCAAGTCACTTAACTCCAATTGCCTAACTTGTATAACTCTTCTACTTAGAACTGATACTAAGACAGACCATATGGGTTTGAAAAAAAAAGTGGGATAATTAAAACTAGAACTCTGGTTCAGAGTTTCACTGTACTACTGTCCCATAGCATCACACCCCTTGGTGATGGGTGATGGCCCAACTTGGCCCAGAGAGAGGTTTTCCTAAATTAGAATTTGGTTCAGTAATGTGGTATCAAGGAATAATTCCTGAAATAGGAGTTAGAAGACCCATGTTTTAGTCTTACTCTGCCATGGTGGTTGTGTAATTTTGGACCTAAAAAAACTTCTTGGGATTTCCTTATTCTTAAATTGAGACAGTTAAACTGATGATGATGTTTTTTAGCCCCTAAATTTCACAATTGTGGAAAACCATACAAAAATCCATTGTAGAAACCCTCTAAAAACTTGCAAAGATTTAAGGACTCTGATCAATCCAGTGACCAATCACAATTCCAGAGGACAAATGTTCATGGTACCTGCCTCCTAAAGGAAATAATGAACTTAAAGCGGAGCAAGGCATTTATTTTTTGTACTTGACCATTGCAGGATTGTGCTTTACTTTACTATGCTCATTTGTTACAAAGGGTTTGTTTATCTTTTTTACCCCCAGTGGAGAGGTTAAAAAGGTGAGAAAGTAAATTTTGTTCAGTGAAAAATATTTTAATTAGATAATTAAATTCTTGATTGAATTTTAAAAATATTTAATAAAAAATAAAATAACAACAACAAAAAAAGACTATCACTCCCAGGATCAACCTCAACCGTTGAATTGTTTTTCTTATAAAATATGTGGTTTGAGAAAGATATAATTCTAGGTTTATTTATGTAGTGATTTTTGATATTTATTTAAGTATTTTATTTGTTTGTTTTTCAGTTGCTACCAAATTTATACCATGTTGGTGGTGCATCATGGGTAGGAGCCAATGGCTTATCATCCAGTCCAATAGAGGAGACATTAGAATCAATGGCTGGAGAAGTTACAAGGGTTGTGGATGAACAGCTAAAGGTTAGACTTACTTTTTTTTTTTCATATTAACTACAGTGGTCATAAAAATGTTAGTAACAGAAAATTAAAATTTTATTAAGTACTTTTTATGTTTTAATATTTTTCCAGGAATCAAAAATGAAACCCATTGTTTGATTATTTGCATTCTCTGCCCAACTTCCTTATTGAAAATTGTGCCTCTTGGCCCATTTTCTATCTTGTGTCACTCCTCCCATTCTTTGCACTCTTTAAAAGATCATCAAGGGTTCAGAACTCACATTTGCCAGATCTTTTCAGAACATAGTTTTTCAAATCATTTGATTTTACAGATGAAGAAACTGAGACCCAATGATCTTATTAAGTGACTTCCACAAGGTCACACAGGTAAAGTATCAAAACAAAGTTAAAATTAGAACTTGGTTCTCTGACTCTAAATATAGGCTTCTCATCATAGTGCATTTATTGAGCTATAATTGTAGCTATTTATTGATCAGTGCCCTCCCTAGTCTAAAGATCCTTTAGGAAAGATCTTTGCAATCATCCATTCTAAATGATGGTTCACTTTTCCTGCAACCTAGAAGAATAATCCATAGGAATTGCATAACCTCTCTACTGTTGAGCCTAATAGTTTCTCAGTCTCTCAGCATAAGGAGCTCTGGAGGAATTCTGCATTTAGAAAGCTCCTAGCTCACCTGTTTAAGTATTCTTTCTATGTACCTGTATGAAAATTTTAAAGCATTTAGCCTGGGGAACCAAATTGCTCCCACATGTGAAGATTTAGGGCAAAACAAGACTAATAATGCAATATTTTAATTACTTTCTTCCTTAGTAAATTAAAAAAGTTAATGAGGGAGAAAATGCAGATTTTATGGGAGGTAAAGCCCTTGTCCTCTTTACACATAATAAGAGATTCTTATGTGTTATTTTCAGATGCACTTTTAAAAATGAGTATAGTTTTAGATGTCTTCTGGGCAGAAGCAGAGAAGTGTTACTTCTCCCGAAGCCTAATTCTTGATTTAAGATCTCTGCAGTTATCTTCATTGAAGAGATACCACTCTGATTCTGTCACCCTTGGATTACTAGTCCCATCAAGAATATTTCTTTCAGAATAGCAAAATAAACCTGATTGCTTTATGATTACAGTACCTAACCTTGCCTCTGGAGAAAAGTTAAGAAAATGTACTCCCTTTTCATCAAAAAAATGGGAGAACAGGGGGCAGCTGGGTAGCTCAGTGGATTGAAAGCTAGGCCTAGAGATGGGAGGTCCTAGGTTCAAATGTGGCCTCAGACACTTCCCAGCTGTGACCCTGGGCAAGTCACTTAACCCCCATTGCCTAGCCCTTATCACTCTTCTGCCTTAGAACCAATACACAGTATTGATTCCAAGACAGAAAGTAAGGGTTTAAAAAAAATGGGAGACTATGGGTGATGTGGAGGAGAGAAATTATAAGGCATGCATGCAAAGGACAGAAGCTGGAGATTGTTCAGCTGTCAATCAAAGGAAAATTCCATTTGGAATGTTACCGGAAAAGCAGTTTGGAGCCAAGCCAATGATGACTTTGGGCTGGTGGTGGTGACCCTTAAGGAAGAAACTGGGTTTATCTCTGGGACTTGGGATAATCAAGTTGGAGGTGACCTGGCTGATTGGAAGGCAGAAGAAGGACAATAGTCCATATCTCTCTCCAACTGGCTCTGTTTCATGCTAGTGACTAAATTGCTATTTCTCAATATCCTCCAACCTAAAACCCAATGTAGATAATAGGGAAATCCCACCCCTCTTACCTTATCCTCCATCTTTCCTGTTTTCCCCAATAAACCATTACTTGAGATAAAGAAGAGAAAGGCTGTGTTTCCTCTGAAACATCATAGCTCACCCTGAGTGACTTAGAAGGAGGCTGAAGAAGAAGGGGGAAGGAGAAACTGAAGGGAAGAAGAGGGAAGGAAGGGAAGTATAAAAGGGAGGAGGGTAGGCAAAAAGAAGACAACTACCTGATCCATTAGTTATCTAGTATACCATTAAATATACCCTCCAAATATCATCTATTACAGTGTGGAATGTTGTTAGTGCTTTCAGAAAAGGTTGAAAATTTTGGTTGTTTTTACTTAACTGCCTTTAAAAAAATAATTTTTTTAAGACACTCTTATTTGAAGGGACAAGGCAAGGTTTCATATAGAAAGTGATTCTTGAGCTGGGTTTTGAAGGGAATTGGGAATTCTTTGAGGTTGAAGAGAATAAGAAGTACCCTCCAGGTATGAGAGATAGAGACTGATGGGAAATGCCCTCTATGAGAATGATGGGGTCATTATTTAAAACTGAATAGGACCTCAGAAAGCATCTAGTTCAACTGGCACATTTTATAGATAAAGATACTAAGGCCCTGATCATTTAAGTGACTCGCCCAATGTCATAAAGATAGTAAACAGCAAAAATGGGTTTGAACTAAGATTCTCTTACTCCAAATCCAGTGTTGTCTTCACTATATTCTACTGATTTCCAGTATGAAGGTCAGTTTGACTGTATTTACAATGTGGAATAAATTGTAATCCCACATAGTTATAGCTGGTATGGGTCATCCACAAATTCTTTCTCTCTGTCTCTCTCTCTGTCTCTCTCTGTCTCTCTCTCTCGCTGTCTCTCTCTGTCTCCCTGTGTCTCTCTCTCTGTCTCTCTGTCTCTCTATCTCTCTCTCTGTCTCTGTCTCTCTCTGTCTGTCTCTTTCTGTCTCTGTCTCTGTCTGTCTGTCTCTCTCTCTCTGTCTCTCTCTGTCTTCCTGTGTCTTTCTCTGTCTCTCTGTCTCTCTCTGTCTCTGTCTGTCTGTCTGTCTGTCTCTCTCTCTCCCCCCCCTCCCTCCTTCTCCTCTCCCATCAATCTCCCTTCCCCCCTCCTTAACTCAGGTTCAGGATTTCAGGATCACTTTGTTTATTGTCTACACTCACAACTCTTCACTCTTGAACACCCATTTTTTACTCAGCATAAAGCAAAACAGGAGTCATTCACCTAATAATCCTCTCCCCTCTCCTTTCCACAGGCCATTCTGAAAACTTAAAACACTTTCTCCTTACCTTTGCCATAGAATCTTTGCTTTCTTTCAAGCCTCAGCTTTGATACCAACTTCTATACAAAGCATTTCCTGTTGTCTTCCCCTCTTCACCCTTGTTCTTAATATCAATCCTTTCCCTCCTTAAATTAATTTGTATTAACTTACCTGTGTACATGTTGTACCCCATCTCATTACCCCATAGTAGACTATAAACTCCCTAAGGATAGCAGCTGTTTCTGTAGCAACAACAGAAATGCTCACAAAGCTTTACGCATGGTAACCTCCTAATAAATATTTGTTGACTTGAATTTACTTATTAAATACCCAACAGTCATTGTCCATACATAGTGGAACCATGCATTCTTGAAATCATGAGTGCCTCCAGTAGATAAAACTATCATAGGCAGTATCTATCCTAAAAGCCTTTGGGAATTACAAAGAGAAGGTAAACACTTTCCTGGCTATTGTGAAGTATCTGGGATTTATCTTGCTTCATTTTCCTTCCACACTTCTCTTAGTGGCTCCCTATTAGTGGAATGGGAGCTCCCATATCTATCCATTGACATTTCAGGCAGTTATGTGTTCAAATTATGTAGAATTGTAGGGTGTAAGATTGGGGAAGGCTTTCAGATTTGAAAAGATAAAAGCACAGAATTATATAAATATAGAGAAGAATAAAAATATGAATCTACAATAATTATTTCCAATGACTTCTGTTTTTGACTTATTTGACACTGAATGAAATGTCAACAAACCCCGTTTATCTGTTCTCCTCACCTCATGACCTACAAATAGTGGTTTATTTTACGTCATCCATATTTTTTTAAAATAGATTTTAGGGGGAATCTGGGTGTCTCGGTGGATTGGGAGCCAGGCCTAAAGATAGGAGGTCCTATGTTCAAATCTGTCCTCTGATACTTCCTACCTATGTGACCCTGGGCAAGTCACTTAAACCTTATTGTCAACCTTTACCACTCTTCCCCCTTAGAATTGATTCTTTTATTCTAAGACAGAAATGTGGGTTTAGGAAAAAAAGAATAAGGGGAAGAAACACAACATATACAGATAAATAAAAAACATTCAAATCCTATTGCTGTTATTTATTAGTGGTGTAACCATAATGTAAAGTGAAGAAGAACCATTTGTATTGAAAAATATTTGATATAAGAAGCAATTTGATTAGTGGAATCATTTAGCTGTACTAAGTTAACATTTGTGCTACCCAAGTTCCACAGTCCTTTTAACTTCTTTGGTCCTCAATTTCCCCATCTATAAAATGGGAGGTTTGACTTGATGATCCATCAGGTTCAAATCTTACCTCAGATTTGAATCAGACCACACATCTAGGAAGTGTGGCCCCAGGCAAGTTACTTAATGCTGATTGCCTAACCCTTACCACTCATCTACCTTAACATCTATATTTAGTATGATTCTAAGAAGAGGCTAAGAGTTTTTTTAAAAAAATAAAAATAAATGTTTTAAAGAATTCTATGGCCAGTAATAGTAATGTTTGGGGGATTGATCAGGAGTAAGCTTCAAATAACACTTTAAATAATCTACTAAAAATTCTTTTTTAAAGGGGGATCATGAAAAAACTTTCAGGTAGACCCTACTGTTTTTGTTTTTTAAATCATCCTTTTCCAGATGGCAGTGAGTGTAGGGAAATTTTTGTTTTAGAATAAATACGTTATACTCTGAACATCAAGCCTTGTAGGACGTAGGTGATTCATGTTGTGTGTTTAAAAAATTTCTCTTTCCCTTCTGTAATATTTTCCTCCTTGTTAACATTGACTTGCACAGTCACTGGAGACAAATATAACCTGGATGTTTTAACATAAGAAACATTTTTCATTTTTCCCTTCTGGATACTTGAGTTTTAGGGTTTGTTT
Source organism: Monodelphis domestica (assembly GCF_027887165.1). NCBI lineage: Eukaryota > Metazoa > Chordata > Mammalia > Didelphimorphia > Didelphidae > Monodelphis > Monodelphis domestica. The sequence continues at coordinate 223,292,923 of NC_077229.1, forward strand.
TAAAATCAGAAATTTCTGATCCCATTTGGTGTTTATTCCATGAAAAAACTTCCCTGGTAAATTTCAAATTCACTTGGAAAAGAGACTTGTGAGAACAGGATAGCAGAAAGGCAAGTGCTTACTCAGTATAGCTAAGAGATTCCACTAATCAAATTCCTTCTCACATCACACATTTTCCAATGCAAATGGTTCTTCTTCACTTTATATTAAGAAAGGGTTCCAAAGCACCTTAGCATGTTATTTGTGTGTGTGTGTTTAAGTAGATACAGTAAAAGTCATTGACTTTCTTCACATGCATACACCATCGGGTAGCAAATGTTAGAGTTAAGGCTATTAATCCATTTTCATTACCAAGTACTACACAATTCTCAGGAGCTTTTCCAGTCTTGTAAACCTAGTAAAAAGAGAACATTCAAGAAGGCGAGTGGGACAGCGAGGTGGTTCATTGGATTGAAAGCCGGGCCTGGACACAGGAAGTCCTGGGTTCAAATCTGGCCTCACAGTATTGATTCCAAGACAAGAGCTAAAGGTATTTTTAAAAAATAGATTGCATGTTTTTAAGGTATTAAAACAATAATCCTGTAAGGTTTAGACATCATATCAGTCAGAGTTCAAATTTCATGTTTCCTGATTCCAAATCAGGAATTGGGATATACCAGGAATTTGGTTATACTTACTCTTCTAGAAATTGCTCTTGAGCTAGACATGCTACCTGTTAGATTGATCCTGAGGCAGGAATGACAGCAGAGGGATGAATGACTTCAAGGTTTCATTATCCTTTCCCTACCTCCTCTTAAATTGAGCCACTAGTATAGTTGCAGGTTCCAGCCTGTTATAGCATTGGACTGAGAGAAAAAGGAAGTTAGGAGAAGGATCAATCCCCTTGCTAGGCAGCAATAGGTTCTTTACCTCTTTGGAAGGGGAAAGAGGATAGCAGTAAACATGAAAGCAGGAAGGGATCATCCCTCTAAGGCTGGAGTAGCAGTTCAATGTCATCATTCAGTTCTCAGGTAGTGGATAGAGTCTCCCAAAGTCTTAGTGGTTTAAGTTGTATTTAGACTTTTAGAATACCTTCCATAAGCCCCAGGATCAGCTCAGGAACTTGCCAAGAACACGATACTTCAGCACAGTTTGTGCTCTATTAGGCATTTTACAAAGAAAGAGGAAAAATGTTCCCTACACTTTAGGACTTAATGGTCCAGTAGAAGAGGTGTTTTGTGTGTATGTGTCTGTCTATGGTAGATTGATACACCAAATGAGAACTGGGTTCCAGTTATTAATTTAGAGTTGGAGGGACCTCAGAGTCTAATTTGTTCCAACACTCACTGTACAGGTACAGAAGGTAAACTTATATGGAAAGCATTGCTGCTAAAGGGACTTAGTTCAGCCCCATTTCAGAGAAAAGCCAATTCAGGGAATCTAGGAAGCAGAGGATAGGAGTGAGAGTTTTCTAGGTATTGGGAATGCAAGTGCAAAGAGATTCCAGAGATAATGGAAGCAGAGATTTGCGTGAAATAGCAAGTGTCAGTATGTCGAGTTTCTGGAGCACATAGTGGGCAATAATGTTGTAGGAAGGGACCAGGTTATGAAAAATTTTACATGCTCCAGAGAAGGGTTTATATTTGGTCTTTGAGATTATAAATAGCCACTAGTGTATGGAAGGTGGCATTATCCCTATGAAATAACACTTTGGCAAATGTAGAAAAGATGAATTAGAGTGGGGAAAACTCTTGAGGAAGGCAGACTAATTATGGGACTGTTATAATAGTCCAGGCTAGAGGTGATGAGTCCCTGAACTAGGGCAGGTGAGTGAGGAAAGGCTGAGAAACAAGAGATGTTGAGGAGAGAGTAGCTAGGTGACTCAGTTGATTGAGATCCAGAAATGGAGATGGGAGGTCCTAGGTTTAAATCTGACCTCAGACATTTCTTAGCTGCCTGACTCTGGGCAAGTCAGTTACACTTCATTGCCTAGTCCTTACTGTTCTTCTGCCTTGGAACCATTACACAGTATTGATTCTAAGATGGAAGGTAAGGGTTTGTGTGTTGGGGGGTGGGAGGGAAGATTTGTAAAGGTGGAAAGGAAAAGATTTGGCAACTTATTAGTTGTGTGGTTAAATGAGATGAAGAAGTCAAGGATGATAAGAAGGTTTTGAACCTGGATCCCCAAAAGGATGGTGGGAAGTTCTGAAGAGGGACATGCTTCAAAGGAAGGAGGAGTTCATTTTGAGGCAGTTTGAGTCTGAGATGCCTATAAGACAGGGATGGTGAAACTTTTAAAGACCAGGTCCCCAAATGACAACCCTCATACCACCTGTGAGCCCCACACCTTACCCCAGACAGGGAAAGGAAGAAGTGCTCCCACTGGTGGGTGATATAAGAAATGTCCTCAGGCACATGTGGAAAGGGAATAGCAGGTGTGCCATAGGTTCCCCACATTGGCTATAGGACATCCTTTTTAGGAAATCTACTAGCCAGTTGATATTATGGGCCTGGGACTCAGATGAGAGACTTGAGCCAGATATATAAATCTGGGAATTGTCAGCATGTAGCTAGCTGATAATTAAACCCATAAGAACTGATTAGAGACCTACAAGAGAGTGTTGAGAGAAAAGAGAGTCCAGGACAGAACTGTGGAGGGCTTTCTATAGTAGTAAGCATAAAATTGAAGAAGATTCATCAAAGGAGCCTGAGGAGTGAGGGAGAGAATAGAGAGAAGTGTGACAAAAAAAAAAACTAAAAAGGAAAAAATATCTAAGGGGAGAAGATGAAGAATCAGGCAAAAAAACATTTAATTTTGCAGTTACAAGTGACAATTGGTAACTCTAAAGAGAGACTTCAGAGGATTTAGGAGAGAATGTGAAGAGAAGTGGAATCATTTAATGTCAATAGTTTTTTTTTTTCCAAAGAGTTTAACTGTGGAAAAAAAGGACCAAAGAATAGAAGGTCAATAAGGGTGTTTCTTTTTTTTAACAACAATTTGTAGTAGCAGAGAAAGAACTGGGAAAAGTTGAAGATTATAAAGAGCTTGATGCCAGTGGAAGCAATCTACTGGAGAAGATTGGAGGGAATGGGATCCAAGAAGATTACCTACTCATCAGAATGGAGTGAAGCAGGAGATAGTTTGGGATGTTATTAAAGGGAAATAAGATGAGGAGGGAGATGAAGGAGCTCTCAGCAAGTGACCTCAATTCTTTCAGTGAAATACAAAAGGAGATTCTGAGCTGAAAGATGGATGAAGAGGGTATTGTAGGATGGAGTAAAAGGTTTCAGAATAGCTGATGTGGTTAAAGGGACAGAGAATTTAATAAGAACGATCATGAAGTTACCTTGCTGCAGTGATTGGTGATAAGACCAGGCAGCAAGGTATTTGATTGCAGAAGATGACATAAAGTAGAACTGGTTCTTCATGGTGTCAAGATTGGAAAGAGGAGGAGAATATAAATGATTGCCTATAAATGCTTATTTATTTACTTTTGAATGCCTTTTTTAGGAGTGCCTATATTGCATCCTACTTATATGGCCAATCAGAGATAAAAAGGACCTTGGAAATAATATAGTTGAAATGACCCTTTAGTTTTACAAATGAAAAAATTAAGGTCTGAGACATTAAGTGGCTCAAAATCACACAGCCAGTTAGGAGCAAGCTGATGGCAGAAACTTAAGCTTCTTGTTCTTCCTATATCCCACCGCCTTCCTTCATAATCATTGTCATCCATGGGAGTTTTTTGGAAAGGCATTGTAATGAGATATGATGACAACAGCACTGAAATTGCAAAAAGAGAATCTAGGTTGTAGTCTTGGCTCAGTTATTTACTACCTTCAGACCTTAGAAGGTTACTTTGATGATGGTGATGGTGGTGGTGGTTATAATGATCATGGCTGACATTTATGTTGTTCTTTAAGATTTGCAAAGTACTTAACTAACATCATCTCATTTTATCCTAACAGCGGTGGGAAGTAGGTGCTATCATTATCCCCCTTTTAGAGATGAGGAAGTTAAGACAGTCATTTGCCTATTTAGTCCTTGAGCCAGAATTTGAGCTCCAGTTTTCCTGATTCTAGGTCTATTATACTACTTAATTGCCTCTTAAGAGATATTTGAGTGGGGACAACTCTGTAGCATAGTGGATAGAGCATCAGGTCTAGAAGTGAGAGGACCTGAGTTCAAATGTGGTTCAAATGTGACCTCAGGCACTTCCTAGCTGTGTGATCTTAGGCTAGTCATTTATTCTCAATTTCCTAGCTTTTACTGCTCTTCTACCTTAGAATTAATACTGGGGGAGGAGAGGGGACTAGGTAACTCATTGGATTGAGAGCCAGGTTTACAGACAGCAGGGCCTGGGTTCAAATATGGCCTCAGAAACTTCCTTGCCTTGTGACCCTAGGCAAGTCACTTAACCTCTATTGACTTGCCCTTACCCTTCTTCAGCTTGGAATACAGTGTTAATTCCAAAATGAAAGGAAGGAAGGAAGGGAGGGAGGGAGGGAAGGAGGAAGGAAGGAAGGAAGGAAGGAAGGAAGGAAGGAAGGAAGGAAGGAAGGAAGGAAGGAAGGAAGGAAGGAAGGAAGGAATACTTAGTATCCATTCTATGACAGAAGGTAAGGATTTAAAAAAAAAATACTGATGCTATTCTAAGACTCAAGATAAGAGTTGGTTTTGTTTTTTTAATCTTTAAATATCCCTCCAGTTCTAAATCCATAGCTGAAAAACTCAGAACAAAGGGAGAGAGTAGTTACCAGGAAGTTATTCTGAAGCAAGATTTGTTTCTTCCTAAAGACACTTTCTAATGTTCAGTCCTAAATGGCAAATACTAAAAAGCAAAACAAACAAAACTACCCTAGCCTTTTCTTTTCTTCTTTGTTAGGAAGGTTGAGCTTTCTTGGAATAGTATCTTGATTTCTTTCAATGATATTGCTACTTTATAAGTGGAATTTAGATTTTTAAGCCTCTCACTGTTCTAAATGAAATGATTATAAAGATGAGAATCTGAATCCCTAGAATTCTCATTTTATTTTACAAATCATAAACTTGGAAGCAATTTTTCCATTTTCTGTGAAGCTGCTTGGCCACAGGTAAAGAATGATTAAACTTGCTTTAATGCTATGTGGGATTTCCATGAGAGACCTATCCCAAAAGATCTAAAATCATGTTTATACTCTTTGTGTTTATATCCAGTAACGTACTTTTAAAGTATCCCGGAAAAAAAGACTAAAAATGCTAAGGTGTGGGATTAATGCTGCTTTTACCATTTTTAACATTTTCTGTCATAAAGTACTGACAACACACCATTTTTAAAACACCTGTTTAAAAATGCCACTAGCTTGTTTAGTTCTGGCACATGTCAGATTTAATCTAATTCCATGAGATCAATGACCATTTGGAAGTAATGATCACGGTGGAGCAGCCAGATTAATACTTCTCCTAGCAGGGTTCCATTATCCTTTTCATTTGTGACTTTCAGTCATATTGCTGCTATCAAAAATCTTCCCAGTCACACATAATGACTTTTCAGTTTTATGGAAGTTCTGGTGTAGCGCATACTGATAGCATCCTCCTCTCTTTCCCCTCCACTTGTACTGCATTGCAGGCATTACTTGAATCCATGGTAGATGCCGCTGAAGATCTTTGCCCCAATGTGATGAAAAAGGCGAACATCCGACAAGACCTGATTCATGCCAGCACTGAAAAGATTTCCATTCCACGTACCTTTGTGAAAAATGTCCTATTGGAACAGTCTGGAATCGATATTCTTAACAAAATTAGGTTGGTTAAAAAGTTGAATTCTTAGATGTGCAGTTTCTCATTTCTCTGTGTACAATGAGCAAGAAGGTATTTTAAAAATCTTTATGTGTGCATACATATATGTGTACACACATCCACACTCATAGATGACTCATTATATGTCTAATATATATTAGATACATACACATGCACAGGTATATATGCACATATTGCATGTTTCTATCATGCAATATGTTTATATACACATATTTCTTGGGCTTGACTAATAGCCCCAGTCTGGATACTCATATTGTTACACAAAAATATATGGGTCCTATATATTTCCCAAAGAGGAAACTACATGAATTTCTGTGTCACATTTAGGTTTGCCTTAATCTGCTCGTCTAGTTTTTGGATTTTATATATGTATCCCCTATTTGCTGCTTATGAGCTTTTAACATTTTGCCATCATAGATCATTAGCCTGATGAGGACCAATCAATTTGTCCTCTGAGACTGCAATCCACTAGCTATAAATGTGCTTTTTGACAATGAATGAGAGGCCACTGCGGTAATGGTGTGGCCTCGGCTCTTTTAGAACATGCATAATATTAAGTCGCTTCTGATATCACATATATGCTAACATGACCTTTTGGGGAATTTACACAAGTTTCCCTTTGGAAATTTAGAAGCTTCTTTTAAAAGCAGCTCTCACAAAGAAATTCCCTTTTAGTATCTGCAATCACCACTTCCTTCCTTCAAGTTGTTTGCTAAGAGATCCTGGTGATTATCACCTGGTCCCAATCAATTCTTAGTGGTCTTTGTTAAAGAGTTAATGGTCAATGAAAATCATGGGTGACTTTAAAAATAAGTAATTATTAGCTTTTAGACATTAATTACAAACTTCACCACCAATCCTTTTCAAGAAAGACTTAAAATTGACAGGCTTTGAGTTTTATTCTCTTCTGGTAATTTATATAGGCCTTTTATTTATATAATATATATTAATTATAATGATATACAATGATTACATATTATATAAAATTTATTACATATATATATAGGGAGAGAGAGGGTAGAGAGAGAGAAGCAGAGAGAGAGAGAGAGAGAGACAGAGACAGAGAGAAAGAGAGAGACAGACAGACAGAGACAGAGAGGGAGAGAGGGAGAGAGAGGAACATTTATATAGGACTTTATCTGTATATCATCTTGGTCCTTAACAGCCTGTGAGCAAGGCACTATAAGTATTCTTATTCCTATTTTTCAGGTAAAGGAACTAAGGATCAGAGAAGTTAAGCCATTTGCCTGTATTATGTATTAGAGGTGGGATTTGAACCCAGGGTCTCACTCTTTCTCTTACATATTACTGCTTCTCCTTCCTTATCCTATTTAGTTGACTAGTTGCTTGCTAACAAGCAATTGCATCACCAAAAGATACAATAGAGAAAAGAAATACAAATAATTCACTGATTAATAATGTCACATTTTTAAAAATTTTTTAATTGTTTTTATTTTTTTTAACCCTTATCTTCCATCTTAGAGTCAATTCTGTTTATTGGTTCCAAGGCAAAAGAGTGGTAAGGTCTAGGCAATGGAAGTTAAGTAACTTGCCCAGGGTCATACAGCTGGGAAGTGTCTGAGGTCAGATTTGAACCTAGGACCTCCCGTCTCTAGGCCTGACTCTCAATCCACTGAGCCACCCAACTGCCCCCCTAATGTCACATTTCTATAGGGCTTTAAAATTCTTTCCACATAATAATTCTGTGAGGTACATGGTCCCTATATTATTGTCTCCATTTTGCAAATGAGGAAATTGATGTTCAAAAAAATTTAGTGGTCACATAGGTAATGTATTCCAGAGACAGAATTTGAACTTAGGTCTCTGCTATGTTTTCTACTATACCAGGATGTTCTGGCCCATGATAGTTGAGAAGATAGTATATTTATAATTTTAAGTCATCCAATTTGGGAAAAACAGGAATTCTGTGGTTTTGAGAGTATCTCGTATTTAATATGCTACTTTTGATGACTTCTTCTGGTATCTGATTTTGAACAGTAAAGAAATAAAATCTAAGGTCAAAGAAGAGATTTCAAAGAAGGGAGAAATTGAGAGACCTGAGTGGAGCTATAGACTAACTACTGGTTCACTCAACATTTCAATGAAATCCCTCCAAAATTCCTAAAAATTTCCCATTAAAAATGTCATTGCTCCATTTTCTTTAATGATTGTTAATCCAGCCTCCAATGTGGATATACCAAAAGTTATATCTTTTTCTTAATCTTTACTTTCTGACTTAGAATGGATTTATTTTATCTAAGTATTTATTCCAAGGCAGAAGAATGGTACGGGCCAGGCAATTGGGGCCAAATGACTTGCCCAGGGTGACATACTTAGGAAGTATCTGAAGGCAGATTTGAACCAAAATCTTCCTGACTTCAGGTCTGATGCTCTTTATTATATCTTGATTATCTCTAGTAGGATGCAAAATTTCAAATTTGGTCAATATCAGTCAAATCTCTGGAAACTTGTGGAACAACCACCACCAAAAAACACCCCACAACATGTTGAGCCAGTTGGGTCATGACAAATTTCATTTTTTTTTAAGTTTATTATGTAATATTTTCAGATTCCCAAGATTGGGAAGCAGGACAACATAATGGGGGAAAAACTCTCTCAAGTCAGAGAACTAATATTGAGTTCCTATCACTGAGGCTCATTTCTTCTATGACCTTGGATAAAGTCTCTGTGGGCCTAAGTTTCTATACCTACAAAATGAGTGTTTGAACAAATGTCCTCTGAGGTCCCCTCCAACTCTAAATCTCTAACTGGAACCCAATTTTCATTGTGTGTATCCATCTACCACAGACACACATTTCTCTGATCCATTTTCTATAAAAATCTTACAAGCTGAGGCTAGCTGAGGCAAGTAAATGATAAACTCAGTGTCCAGCCTAGTAGAAAAGTAATTACTGAGGTATGCATATAAATGCATTTCTTACAGAGACTCTTTCCTTTTCAGAATTGCCATCTGAAGGGTACAAGCAAACGAAATTCTTTTTTACCTCAATAAAAAAAATAAATAAAAAGCTTTCTTTTTCACGTGGGATATCCCCATGTGCTGAGGAGAAAGTAGCAAAGGGTATAACAAAGCAAACAGAAAGACCTTACAGGGGATACTTAAGGAATTCTTTGTTTTTTAACTTAATCCTTAGCCTGGGAAAACTTAATATAAAACATCAATCATTTAATGCTTTCAGTTTTCTCCCTTTGCACTACAAATGCACTTTCAAAGCATACATGTCTTTGGTTACATTACTGCCCTTGGGTTAGAAGAGATTTTTCCTGATGGGCAAGGTTGTGTTCCATTTTAGTTTTAAAATATACTATTTTTATTATTGTTTCCATATCTCCTTTGCCTTGCTAGTGAGACTGAAACCCTATTGATTCAGAAGCTGCTGAATTTATTCAGTGGTGTTGGGGTGTGGGGGCTACCCACATCTGGGAATGTATAGAATCATTCACAACGGAAAACACTCATGGATGTATACTCCTCATAAAGACCAAACTATGAAACTGGTACCTAAATTATCAGCCATCCAACAGAAATCCAAAGGATTAGGCTTCCTTGTTACTGAAATATACAAGCCATGCTCTGATGCTTCTGAGCCTTCCTCTTGAGGACAGAAAACAAGAGACCCGCTGAAATAGAACATTTGTGCTTTCTCTGAACATCTTAGATATTAGGGGGGGTGCGATAGTTGATGCCTTCTTGTAGGGCTCATAATATACTAAGGCAGGATGGGGGCTCTGTACCCCAAGCTCCTCTTTTTGTTTTATTTCTTTTTTAAACCCTTACCTTCTGTCTTGGAACCGATCCCAAGACAGAAGAGTGGTAAGGGCTAGACAATGGAGGTTAAGTGACTTGCCCAAGGTCACACAGCTAGGAAGTTTCTGAGGGCAGATTTGAAACTCAGACCTCCCATCTCTAGGCCTGACTTTCTATTCACTGAGCCACCCAGCTGCCCCCAAATTTCTCTTTTTTTTTTTACATTAAAAATAATTTGTCAAATATGATCAATTAAAGAGAAAACAGGTCCAGTGAATTGAAGTGACCTGTCCTGGGCAACACAGAAGCTAATAGTAAAGGCAGAAGGAGAACACTCATTTCTAGACTGAGCCTGGCTATGGAAATGCCCCCAATGCAGGTGTGCAAGATAGCTGAGATTAGCAGGACTGGAATATAGTATTATTTATTTTGTAAAGCTGAGCAAAACAGAGGCCAAGGAGGAGTGTGGGTATTAAGGTAATAACCGAGGCTTAACAAAACCAGACTAGACTTTCTTAATTTATTCCAGACCTGATTTGTTTTCACTCTTGTCAATGGATGAATTGTTCCTCAGCAAATTGAACATATGGTCTCTATTATGTTTGCCTTTAGCCAGATGTTTTTTTTTTTTATTTCTAACATTAGATCTTGAATTTTGAAACTGCAAAGGCAGATTGAAATTGGTAAAGGGAGTCTATTACTTTTGTGTTTACTGCAGTGTTTAAAGATTATTTTTGGAAGTCCCTTGCCCTGATCACAATTCATATATTCCATTTTCAGAGATAGTTACTAGGTCACTGATGATCTTATCAACCTAGAATCAAAACTGGAAGGGAGTTCCCTTGTACAAATTTAAATGCGTCTATATTCTTGTTTCCCTTTTTCACACAGTGAAGTGAAGCTGACAGTGGCCTCTTTCCTCTCTGATCGAATTGTAGATGAAATCTTGGATGCCCTTTCACACTGCCATCATAAACTGGTGAGTGTTGGCAGAATTTTGAACTGAAAATATAACCAGGCTCTGCATGGTTATAAGATGCTCTTACAATACATGTTACTTTCTTTAAAGCTTCATAGATACTTTCTTTCTCTCCTTCATGATACTACTAAATCTTGGTATCCAGACCTCTGGCTTTTGTTTTCCTTCTGCTACTCATATTTCTGGCTCTTCCACTGATTGTTAATGCCTTAACTAGAGTAAATCTGGGGAGAGGAAAGATGAGATTAGATGAAATCCAGAGTTAGTGCTACTTGTTAGTAATCTAAATAAAAAGTGTTTGGTAGGGGATGACCAAAGCTAGAAATCAGCCTAGTCATCTTTATTTCATTAAGCTTTGATCATCTCATTTTACACATGGGTATTTGAAAACAGGCTATACTTTAAAATAAAGATGTAAATAAAACGTTTAGACATGAAAAGAAAATGCCTAAAGTAAAATGGATATATTCAAAGGATTGATAACTTCAAGCTTCTGAGGGGGACCTTAGGAGATGCTACAATGGTAGAAAATTAAACTTTACTTATAGAAACTAGAGTTCATAGCAAAGTAAAAGATTTTACTTCTAATAGTATAGAATATGAGAGATGATATTTCAGAAATTTTGTGTCACTGCCTTAGTGCTCAGAAAATCGCATAACTGAAGGTTTCACAACTATGGTTGTAGCCTGACACTTGACTACTGAAGGTAAAATAATGAAATGGAAACCTTCCATGCAAGTTATGGATTATAATAAAGGTTTATTCCAGTAGAGAAATTTCAACTGTGTATAGAAGAGTTGATTAATAATCAACAGTGTAGGACAGCTAGATGGCTCAGTAGATAGAGAACCAGGCCTGGAGACAAGAGATCCTGGGTTCAAATATGATCTCTGGCACTTCCTAGCTATATGCCTGGGCTAGTCACTTAACCCCAATTGCCTAACTCTTAATACTCTTCTGCCTTGGAACCAATACTTAATATCAATTCCAGGACAAGAAACTATGGGGTTTAAAAAAGAAAAAAAGAATTAATAGTCTAGGAAAGACTCAAACCATAGGGTTTTTTTTGTAAAAACATACAGATTTCCATTATGAAAACTCCAAGGGAGCTATATGTCACATATATTTTCTAGTAAGAAAAAAGAGAGTAAAATTGAGGGGTCCGTATCAATCTACCATACATAAGAATATTTGCTACTTGGCCTCTCTAAGTTGAATCTATTCTCCATAAGCAAAGAATAAGCAAGCAACACACTCCAGTTACAAGCAGGTTTTAAGGAGGCGTGTGTATGTGTGTCACCTTTCCAAAGCATACCTCCAAATTTATTTATGACGCAAATCTAATGTCAACAAACATCCAGATGAAAAAATGCCATTCATTTTAACACTGGACATTTCATACTATGGCATCTTAGTGTTTGACCACACTTTTTACTTTTCATGTGGATTTTTGGTAGCCTTTTTTCATGTGTGTGTTTTGGCATTAGGTCATGTTCTAACCACTGAAGAAATGTTGACCTTTCCACATAGTTCAGAAACATTTTTTTCCTTTTTTTTCCCCTCCATAGAAAAATGATTCTTTGGAAATGTTTTCACTTTCTTGAGTTTCAATTTAATGTCAGTGCTGCTGGATTTGGAGGATGGCTGGGGAGAACGTAATTGCTGCAATGAACAAAAAGTAGTTTCAGACCGAAACTTAGTTGTTGCAGTGAAGTTTGAAAAGCTGTGAAATTCTCTTTACCTTATCCCAAAGTACCCAGAGAATGGCTCGGAATTGCTTTCCTCTACTTCAGGAGAATTTGCATCAAAATTCCACAGAACAGACTAGTCCTAGTTTCAGTCTGAAGATCAGCTCAGGGCTGGTGCATATTTCTTATCACAATATCTTCCGCTTCCTGCTGTTTGATTACACATTTAGCACACTGAACCAAAACAGAACACTGGCAATTCATGGTGCGTATCTCAAATTACATTCCTAACATGAATTAATTAAAACCAACAAGTAGTTTGTGAACTAACAGTAGTTAAAACAAGAGTTGCTAGTGATTTTCTTCCATTCGGGGTCTTCCTTTATTGAAATGAGTTGAGCTCATTTTTTTCCCTCAGTCAACTTTTTTTATTCATCATAGAGATGAGTTGTCTCCCCGCAGATTCCTCATAAAGTCCCTAAAAGGAGAAATGGCATTTGTATTTTTCCTACGAGAGATATGGGGATAGCAAAAGGGAAAACCTACCCTACCGGCATGATAGAAATAGCCATGACCACCTGCCAGCCTTGCTCGCCATTGCGCCATCTGGTGGGCAATGGCCACAAGCGTACCAATGGCCAAATTTTCCTGCTCCCATCTTTCAACCTCACCCTGTGCATATTTGACATGTTTTCCTCTCTCCCTAGGCTGACCATTTTACTAGGAGAGGCAAACCACTTCCACATCAAGAATCCTTGGAGATCGAATTGGCCGAGGAAAAGCCAGTTAAACGCTCCATCATCACTGTGGAGGAGTTGACTGAGATAGAACGTTTGGAAGACTTAGATACCTGTATGGTAAGACAGCCCCCTTTTAGCGCCGATTGTGCTGCTCTTTTGCTCCATTTGTTTGGCTCTTTTTACTGGTTTAGAATTTCATCTTTGCAAAAGCAGGGGGGAAATGGCTATGGAGAATGTCTAGCTTATTTTTGTGGTAGATCTATTCCTAAATTAAAGAGTGAAATAAATGGAGATGAGAAGATTTGACCCGAATTAAGTATGGCAAATGAACCTTTCTTAGCTCTCAAATTCCTTCCCCTGAAGCTTGTTTCTATTCAAAATATTTGCAATTCATATGGTCGATTTACTCTCTCATGTGGTCCATCTAGTTCAATTACTATTGCACAATTGTCTAAGTGTGCTTTTGAAAGCAAGTCATTATACTATGGGGGTGATGAGATTCTCTCATAAAGTCCTAATATTTTATCTGCTATCTTAAATTCAATGGCTACATGACTAGCTATATAATTGAAGTTTATAAGTGTGTGTGTGTGTAGTTACTTTTATCATATTGCATTATATATTATTTGAAGAAAAATTTTCATTAATGATTAATATATTTATTATACTATAATTATTATCAATAAAAACAATATGATCATTTCTAATCCTGAGGTCCTTTTTAATTCTGAGATTTGAATATGATTTCATTTTAAGCTAAAACCATTTAGCTCATACATTAAATGAGAAGATAGTATAAAACTGATATTACTACATCTCCCCTATATAGGTGTGTACATTTGTCCTCATAAATTAAAACTGGCTTGTACTAAAAACTGTTCCCTTCCCCCCCCAATCCATGCTTTCTCTCTTAAAATCAATATTAAGTATTGATTCCAAGGCAAAAGAGTAGTAAGGGCAAGACAGTGGGGGTTAAGTGACTTGTCAAGAGTCACAGAGTTAAAAAGTGTCTGAGGTCAGATTTGAACTCAAGACCTCCCATCTCTCTATCCACTGAGACACCTAATTGTCTCTATGTTAACTTTTAATTCAGCATATTCTTTTTATTTTTTTTAGCTTGAGAAAAAATCCTTTCTAATGGGTTAGTATCATTTATTTAGTTATGAGAACTGGTAGGGTTTATGTTTTGTTGTATATTAGTAATATAATCCTGATCTTCAGTAAAGATTACAATATAGAGAAAAGATGGATTATTCTCTTTATACAAATTAATATTTATAATTATACATAGAATTAAACAGAAGAGCAGACTACATTAAGGAAATTGATCAAAGTGGTATGAAAGGCTTTTTGGAGTGCTGCCTCTTCTGGCCAAGGCGAGACATAGACATATGTGCGGTACATGTATGTACACACATGCATATATGTTCGTGTGTACATATATGTTTTGTGTGCGTGTGAACACATATACATACAGTTAGTGAATATATACATTTGTTTGCTTGTTTGTTTGGATGTGAATGTAAGGACTTTTGGAGATAGTGTATCTCACCATCTCAATTACCTTGAGCTCTAAGGACCTGAAACCTATAATGACAAGCAGCAACTCTTACACATCCCTATCTTCCCCACCAAAAAATGACAATGAAGAAGTGAGGATTTGAATAGATGCTCAAAACAAGCCATATAACACTGCATGTTCTCTTCTGTAATTATATTTACCCTTCAAAGTCTGGGAAGAATGGGGGGAAAGTTTGTGAGCTGGCCAATGTTTTATCAAGTCAAATGATTTTTTTATGGGTTTTTGTTGTTGTTGTTGTTTTAAGCTTAAGTGGAAGCCTATTTAGCTTTTATGAAGAATCAACTCTCACTATAGGTTTGTTTAAAACAGATTCTGTTTAGTTTGGCTTTAAAACATAAAGAAAAAAGATCCATCCCTCTTTAGAAAATGAGAAGATTACAAAATACAGACATAAGACACATCAAAGCTAGGGGGAATTCTAGCCAAAAATGCAGCTATTTCTGTTTTGTCTGGGAGTACGTTTCCATGAGACAGATAAAATAAATGCTTATTGTTTAATTGAATGGTAAAGAATAAGGTAGGGATAAGAGGACTATCCGTCCTACCCCACTCTGGGAACTCCCAAGCCTATAAAGTTGCACAACAGTGGCTGATTTGCCTTGTTTTAGGAATTTTGCTCACTTAGAGTACTACACACTGACAAAATGAGAGCAGAGCATGACTAAAAGATGGAGAGAGAGGGAAATGCAGAGGGAGGGAGAAAAAGTACTTGAGAGCAATAGCATAAAAATGGAGAAATTGTTAATAAATAGAATTTATTATAATTAAGTAAAAAAGTATACTTGAGTAATTTTTTTTGTTTTTTATCCTTATTCTAATTTAAGATGTTACATTTATAACTAGAAAATAGAAATTGAGGATTTTCCTGTCAGTGGTACAATTAATTCCATCTTCTATGAAAAGTGGAGTCTCAGATTTACTTTATCCACAAGGTATTCCATAGATCTTTTCATTACTGATTAGTGGAGCAACAACTCCCCCCCTACCTCAGATGAATTCCTACCAGTAGCCCAACAGTCACATATAGACAGACGAGCAAGACCCCAAAATAAGCCAGGAACCACTGCCAGGGTAATGAGTTTCTGGGCCAATAGCCCAAGTTTCTAAATTCTGGTTGAAAAATACACTTTACAGAAGGTGCAAATTAAATACCAAATTGACTCTCTAGTCCTAAAAAAAATGCCACTTCTGCAAAGACCAGTCTAAGAAACAAGTACACCTGCCCTGGAATGAAGCTAATAGACAAGGAAGCAACTTATTGCTTCTTGTAATATTTCCTTTGTGTAGATGGACTATACTCAATAGTTCTATCAAGCCCATAGGTGGAGTGCCTGTTGTCAATGCAACTTTGTTTAATTACATGCTCCTTAAGTGTTGTCTCAGAGTTTAGTATAGATATGCTATTACTTTATGGAGAAGGGGTTGCCTCATTAGATGATAAACTCCTTGTGGGCAAGGACTATCATTTCATTAACGTTTTTAATCCAAACTTAACAAACATTGAAAAAAAATGCATTTCCATGTACAAAGTAAAACAGGAAAAAAACGAGGATTTTTACATGAAACCATGAATCTCTATTGGATGCAACTTGCTTTTCTTTTTAAATTAGTGTCTTATGATGGAATTCACAAAAAAAAAATGTGGATAGATCAGGGGATCACTGGACTTGGATGTTAAAAGAAAAAAAAATTTAACATTAGCATTTCCATTATAATTTTTTTAAACCTTTACTTTCTGTCTTAGCAACAACTCTAAGACTGAAAGGCAAGGACTAGGCAAAAAATGTAGAACACTTCACAAATATGTGTATCATCCTTACCCAGTGACCATGCTAACCTTCTCTGTATCATTCCAATTTTAGTATATATGTTGGCAAAGAGATCACCCTTCTATTGTAAATTTAAATTTAAAAATATTTTTCCAAGAAGAAGTCTATAGACTTCATCAGATTGCCAAAGAAAGTCTTTGACACAAAAAAATGCTAAAAATCTTTATTTGGGGCATATAAGTTCAACTTATAACTAGTTTACAATTAAATGGCACCTTAAAGTTTTTAATGTGCTTTACATTGACCAAGAGGATTGTAGATTTAAAGCTGGAAGGGACCTAAAAGGTCCCTTGGTTCAGTCTCCTCATTTTATAGGTAAAGAACTATGACCCAGAAAAATTGTGACTTGCCAAAAGCCACACAGGTGAGTGACTGGGTCACAATTTGAACTATGCTTCTTTCAAAGCTACCAGACCCTAGTCCCATATGCAAGACCTGGAAGACTGGGTAAATAGACTAAATCTTAAGTAACTATAGAGCTTAAGTTATCTTGTCTAATTAAACTCATAATAGATATTTTGTCTAGATCAGCATTGTTGAACCTTTTAGAGGTTGCATGCCCAAACTGCACCTTCAAGCTGCTTGTGAACACTCCAAAGAGTGAAGGGAGGAAGTGCTTGCATTAGTCTGCTGGACAGAAGGAGGGGCATGCAAAAAAATATCCTCAAACACAGTGGAAAGGGGGAATGGAGCAGCCCCCTCAGGCACACATGCCATGTCTTCACCAGCACGTATCTAGACCTTCTGTAGGGCAACCTCTGTCACAACATTCTAATTCTGGGAAAGAAACAATTTATTTTTAGATTTCCCTTAAAAAATTTTTTTTCAAGTACATGTAGAAACAATTTTTGACAATTGTTTTCTGACATGTGCTGACTCAGATTCTCTCCCTTTTCTCCCCACTCTCCCTAACCAGTTAGTAAATAGTCTGATGTAGGTTATATTAGTGTTTTTGTGTAATACATATTTCCATATTCCCCATGTCATGACTGAAGATATAAATCACATATATAGTCAAAGGCTCACAGAGGAAATAAAGGGATGAATGGTATGCTTTGATCTGCAGTCAGATTCCCACAGTTCCTTTTTTTGCTGAGGATAGTGGGGTTTTTTGGTCATACGTCCATTGAGGTTATCTTGGAACCTTGTTTTGCTAATAATCACTTAGTCCTTGGGTTCCCCTCCTTCTGTACACTTCACTTTGCATCTGTAAGTTGAGGAAAGCAATCTCTAAAAAGAAAAGTTGAGAAAAATAGATCTAGCAGGTTAAATTTAGAAAAATTTGGGAAAACCTACATGAAATAATGAAGAACAAAACTAGAAGAACTAAGAGAACATTATTATATACAGCAACAGAATTACTATTGGAAGAATAACTTGTGAATATCCACCTCCAGAGCAAGAATTGGTAAATAGAATCATGAAAGACAATTTGTGTGTGTGTGTGTGTGTGTGTGTGTGTGTGTGTGTGTGTGTGTGTGTGTGTGTGTGTGTGTGTGTTTAATAGGTAGGTTGATACCTTCTATGGAGGAAGGGGGTAAGATCCCTAAAAATTGATTTTTTACAGTACAAATGAAGGTAATTTAAAGGAAAAACATATTGAGAACAGAAGTTAGTAGTGCTACTATAACCTTAAAATAGGTAAGATTCTAAGAAATGAGATAATTTAGCACTAACTTCAGCAAACATTTATTAAACACTGACTATTGCTAGGCATAGGGGAACTAAAGATAATGTGGACAGTCTTCACCCTCAGCTACTTTACAGGCTTCAAATTTAACTGCACTGGAATTTCCAAAATACCCTAAGGGTTTTCTATAGTACCTGGAGTCAAGGCAGTGGCAGTATACTTGTTGGTGTGACCCTATCAGTTTGCATTTGCTTATTAGCACTGTTTCAAGTTTTAGTTCTGGATGTTGTGAGATTTAAAATGGTTGAGGTCTTAAACTATAGTGAGTTAAAATAGTGGAAGATATAAATTATGATAGATATAAGAGAGGGTGAGTAAATTTGACCACAGAAATATGTTTCACTACAGTGTCTTGGGTTTTAAAATCAAATATAAGGTGGTCACCAGGGAAATATTCCCAATTATTCAATTACCCAAGTCAATTGGGTTTTATAGAGATTTTAATTAACAATACAATGAGTAATCAAAGAAAGAGAGAGAGAGTAAGAAAGGAATAAGTATGAAGGGCCTCAAGCCAATATGGCCTAGACCTGAGTCTTAAAAGAGAAATCAGTCAGTTTTTTTAACACTCACCACAAGGTCTGACTAAACACGGATACTAGTGACACCAGGCCAGCGTCCTTCCTCAAAGAGTCTTCCAGCCAGACATTGTTTCAAAGGGCCTCTCTCAAGAGCCTCCAGAGCTCCTACCCCAGAGGAACAGAGCCCCTCAGAGGAGCTCCTCAAGGAGCTCTCCTTCAGAATGAGATTTCCTCCAAGAGCACTTCTCCTCAAAGAGATCTATCTCCAAGGAAAGAGCCCTCAAGCATCAGTCCTCAAGGAAATGAGTCTCAGAATGAGATCCTCCAGAATGAGAATCAGAAATTGAGAATCCCTGAATGAGATCCAAGTTCTTATTTTTAAAGCCAAAATTTCCTCTGTCACCTCCCCTAAGTCCTTACATCTACCAATCACTGTAGATGTTTCTAAAGGACCGCCCATTTTGAATTCACAGCTGAGTAGTTTTAATCTCTTTAGTAAGTCAGAAAAAATGCTGCTGTGTCGACAAGTTTCATTAAGAAAAAACCTCTGAATAAGTTATCACCCTTTTAGGTTTAAGTAGTTTACAAGTTGCCCCACCTATATGGGTACCTAGTATCCCATTGTATCAATTTTAAAAACAGGCATGACTCAAAGAACTTCCTGTCCTTTCCATAAGCATGGGTCAAAGCACTTTCATTGTTCAGCAAGGAGTTTTTCTGTCCTAAAGCAGTCTTAAGTAGGGTGGAGTAGGGATATTCCCAAGGCAAGGAGTTTTCACATTCAAGTAGAAGTCTCACTATCTGCTAGGGAATTTTTTTAAGTAGAAGATTCCCCAATGGGGAAATTTCCAACATTCATAAGTCTGAGAAATTTTAAGGTTTACAACGTATGGGAAAGAGGGAGTAAATATATCCCATTTTTTTTCTTGTTTGTATTTAGTTCTATGTATATTGTCTCATTAGATTGTGAGCTTTTTGAGAGCAGGTACTGCCTTTTTTTCCCCTCGGCTCTTAAAAGGTGCTGACCTATAGTAGAGGTTTAATAAATACTTCTTGAGGGGACAGCTGGGTGACTCAGTGGACTGAGAGTCAGACCTAGAGACAAGAAGTCCTAGGTTCAAATCTGGCCTCAGATTCTTCCTAGCTGTGTGACCCTGAGCAAGTTACTTAACCCCCCATTGCCTAGCCCTTACCACTCTTCTGCCTCAGAACCAATATATTTATTCTAAGATGGAAGGTAAGGGTTTTAAAAAATAAAATAAAATAAAATAAAATAAATGGCTTTCTACTTGAACTAAAAACTGCCATAAATAGGCACCATTATTCACCTGGTAATATTTCTCCAAAACACAGGCTGAATATTTACAAAGGGAAATAAGATTGCCTTTATAAGCTAGCCTTTCATCCATACATGAACTCAGTGATAAAAATGTCTCATTTAGGGGCAACCAGGTGACTCAGTGGATAGAAAGTTAGGCCTGGAAATGGATAGTCCTGGGTTTAAATTTGACCTCTACCGTTTCCTAGCTGTGTGACCCCAGGCAAGGCACTCAACCCTCATTGCTTAGCCCTTACCTGCCTTGGAACTGATATTCAGTATCAATTCTAAGAAGAAAGTAAGAGTTTATTGGGTATTTTAAGTCTCACTTACCTTAAAATTAATGGGTCATTATAGAAAAAGCCTCCTCAAACTTCTACTTACATCAAAGAGTCAAAATAATGAAACTTTCTTTGTTGTTGCTTTTGTTAACACCCTTTATCCAATAGATGTGTCATCATTAGATATCCTTGACAGTAGTACAAGTAAATCAAAGCCCAGTTTTGAAATATCTAAAAAGCATTTATTAAGCACTTATTTTGGGCAAAGCATAGGGATACCAGTAGAGGAGCAAAGCAGTCACGTATTTTCAAGGAATTCATAGTCCAAAGGCGATGACAGCACATGTAGGACATTTCAAAACTGCAAGTCTAACAGAAGGGTCTCATGCTCCCAAAGATACAGGAACAAAGTTGATGGCAATGCACATTTAATGTTATTTCTACTAATAAAATCTCACCAGTTCTGATATTATTTGATAGTACCTTAGACTTTGATAGCAAGAATTATTAAGCACTTGCTATGTGCCAAGCACTGTGCTAAGTACTAAGACTATAATATAAAAGGGAAATAGTCCCCACTCTCAAGGAGCTTCCATTCTAATTGGAGAGACAACATGCTCATATCTTAAGTGAGTATGTAGGTATTATAAATACATATAGGGCAATGTTTTTATGTAATGTGTGGAATATATATGAGTTATATATACATATACATACAGAGAGGGAGGGACAAAGACAGACAGACAGACAGACAGAGAGTGAGTCCAGTTAGGTGGTGCAATGGGTAAGAGTGCTCAGCCTGTAGTTGGGAAATTCATCTTCATGAATTCAAATCTAACCTCAGACCCTTATGAGCTGTGTAACCCTGGACAAGTCACTAAATAATTTGCCTCAGCTTCCTCATTTGTCAAATGAACTGCAGAAGGAAAAGGCAAAACCATTCTAACATCTTTGCCAAGAAAATGCCATATGGGGTCATTGAGAGTCAGGCATGATTGAAAACAACTAAACAACAACAACAAAAATACACAAAATGAATATATAATAGTTTTGGAAGGGAGTATACTAGCACCTGAGAGAATTCAGAAAGTTTTCACATAGTAAGTGACATTTGAACTGTGATTTTAGCTCTTAAACTGAATAAAGGCTTCTTGCCCACTTACAAACCCACTTTTCTATTTTCCTCATATCGCCTCAAAAAAAGTCAATTCCATTTCTAAGCATGTGTTTCCTTTCATAAGTGATAAATACAACTGTACCCTGAACATGGCTTCACAGGAGACGTCAAGGTGGGGAGAAATTTCCATGACAGCTTTTAAATTGTCTTTCTGGCAACAGAGCTAAAAATCTATATGATTAAGTACTTTACAAAAAACAAAAGTTGGGTCAACAACTCTTTTAACTTGTTGCTTGACTACATGAACCCTGAAGAACGTTGAGAGTGACTGATTAGTCAAATAGGGCATATGTTAGCTAGAGCAATATTGACCTGAGAGCTTCTCATGTGATTTGACTTTACAGTAAATTGATATTACCCTAATTAAAAGCTCTATATGGTTGTCTCCAGTCAAACTGGTTATATGTCTGAAGAACCATTTAGGAATAATCCTCATATCGAGTTTCACTTATTTGTCGCTTTTATGTTTACAAATGACTTCCTTTACAACAAACCTATGAGGTAAGAGGAATCATCATTCTCATTTTTCAGATGGGGAAGTAAAGTGCACAGTTCAATAACTTGTCCATTATCATACAGCTAATAAATGTGGAGAATAAAATCCATATTCCCTGACTTCAATTCTAGCCCTGTTTCTTTCTAGTGTTTTAAGTGTCTTCTCTTGACCAAGGACAAGTAAATACTTGTGACAGACAAATAAAAAAAGTGCTCAGAATTTAAGATCATCTTGACCAACCCAATAATTTAGAAATGAAGAAACTGAGATTCCCAAGTAGAAAAAGGATTCATCCATGACCTCTGCTGGTCAATGAAAAACTTGTGGATTGAAATGTCCAATATTGGGGACAGCTGATTGTTCTATAGATTGAGAGCCAGGTCTAAAAAGAGGAGGTCCTGGGGTTCAAATCTGGCCTCAGACACTTACTAGCTGTGTAATCCTGGGCAAGTCACGTAATAACCCTTGACTACCCCTTATCCCTCAGCTGCTTTACACAGTATTAATTTAAGATGAAAGTTAAGCAAGGGTTTGAAAAGAAAAGTCCAATACTCTTTCTATTATACCTTCCTGCTTCCTTTGACTAAAGAGAGCAAAAAAAAAAAAATAACAGACAAATAATATATCAGTTGGGTTTATTTTGTTAACTGTACACTTGGACAACATTATTCAAAAAGATGGAGTGGGCTGATGGAGTTTTGTTGTAGTTATTATCTGAAATTCTAGGATATCCTTATTTTTTTAATGGGAACTATGTGAAATTTTCAATCTTAGCATTAGATACCATAAAAGTTGGCATAAGCAGCATTGGGTATGAATAGTGACAAAAAGCTATCTCAAGATAAAAATCATGCCAACCCCAGTACCCCCCTTTTGCAGTAATTTAAGAAGTATAGGATGCCCCCTATAAAAACATGGAGAAGATTGGAAGGAGACAGGCAGGAAGGATATAATCATCCATGTCACTATTAGAGAGAAAGTCTAGAAGGTGGGTCATAGAAAAGTATCTTGGGGCACTGCTAATTAGCTCAGTGGTTTGAGAACCAGACCTAGAGGTGAGAGGTCCTGGGTTCAAATTTGGATTCAGACACTTCCTAACTATGTGACCCTGGGCTAGGCACTTAACCCTCATTGCCTCTTAGTGCTCTTTTGCCTTGGAAACTGTAATCAGTATTGATTCTAAGATGGGAGATAAGGGTTTAAAAAAGTGAAAGAAAAAAAAGTATCTTAACCGATGCATATCATTGACAGATGCAGATATGTATAGCAGGTGGGTATATGTATTTGAGAGAGAGACAGACATGAAATGACATGAGATATATGTAAAGAGTTCATTTTTGAGTAAGGATAGAATACATATAATTTCTGAAATTATTGGAAATCAGCATTTCAGAAGTTTTTTATATTTAATATGTATTTTAACTTATACTTCAAATGAAATGGACTTTTTGCCGAACTAAAACATTCAGTGAATCTACAGGTCATTTTATTGGTGATAGAAATATTACTTTTCACATACTATTCATGTATTTCTTATCTTTTCAGTATACATGCCTTAAACATTATGAAGAAAAGTGGACCTATCTAGGATCATTGTTTTCTTTTTTCATAATGTTTTAGTTATTATTTTCACCTAATTGTCAATTGCCAGTCTTCTTCCCAAAGAAACTTCTGAACAAAAATGTAGTCAAACAAGAAAAATGTAACACATGAATAATGTCTAGTCTGTGGACCTTATTCTATACCTATAGATCAATTCATCTCAGTCTTATGCCCTATAGTGCTGTTTTTCCTGTATGCTGTGGTCATTTTATATTGTGTTGCATGTGAAATTTAACAAAAAGCTAAACTGAGGCATGCTCCTCTGAGCAAGGTATCATTTATTAACATGTTCATGCTCCTTGCCACTAAAAGAGTCAATGGTTGCCTCAGTTTCCAGCCACTCACTCTAAGCAAAAGAATTCCACTCTTATAAGGAAGTACAGAACAAAGAATAGAACAGTGTAGGTCACATCATGGGGTTCAGGACAACATGACTAGGGAATAATATGATTGATTATAAGATGAAAATGGGGGCTAGCAACAGTCTCCTTTCTTCCCTCCTATAACTAAGAAGTGTAAAATATTCATCATTCATGTCTACCTATGAGATAGTGAACGAGACAGTTTTGGAAAGCAAATCAGACATCCTTGAAAGATAATTTAGTGGTGGAGAGATATTAGATCCATGTCCCTTATGGCAAGCCACATCCCCCACAGTTAGCAGATTTTGTTAAGGCAAAAATAGAGCAGTGATTTAATCAATCAAGTGATTTAATCAAGGGAACTAAAACTCTAAACTTAACACATTACAAACCAGTTGAATTTCTAAACTAAATGACTTATGCAGTTACAGGATAAAAATAATTACAGAACCAAATCAATTCATTATAATTGTTCTCTGATTTGTGCTTACTTAGGTAAGTACAACTACATCAGTTAATTTTAGTCTATTTTCTAAATCTAAAATTTCTAAATCTAAAAAAAAAATGAGATTTTCTAAATCATTTGTATGCTTCCTTTACTGAAGTATGATAATGCTATTTTACATTCAGATACCACATTTTATTCAGTTATTCCCTAATCATAAAAATAGCATTTTACAAAGAGCATTCTATGTTTCTAGTTGTTCTTTTTTTTTTTAAGATCAGTATTTGTAAACCATATTGGTCAAATCTTGAGCCTCTCTGATCTTAAGTATCTTAATCTTTTTTTTTTTAATAAACCCTTACTTTCCATCTTAGAATCAGTACTGTATATTGGTTTCAAGGCGGTAACGGCTAGGCAATGGGCTAGGTGCCCATTATGTATGGCTAAGAAGCATCTGAGGTCACATTTGAACCCAGGACCTGCTGCCTCTAGGCCTGGCTCTCAATCCACTGAGCAATGTACATACCCTTTAAGGAACTTAATCTTAAGGATCAGAAAAATATCATTCTAAAAGAAACTATCACCAATGATTTTTTATGGATATATATTTCATAACTCATCCATAGATATTTTTATTTTATTTTAATATAAAATGACTATAGGATTGTGACCTTAATGTTTACAGTATGTCCATATTTCACCAGTGATGATACAGCTGGGAGTTTATTATATTTTCAATAGTAATCAGAATGGAGTTATGAAAATATTTCATTCCAGATGAGTGAAGCAATGGCACTTCAAAATTATCTAGTTATTAATTTTCCCCTTTTCCCTTCAACTATAACAAATTTCACACTGATTTTTAACCAAGTATTATTAGTGCCTAGAAATAAACCATGTATTTAGAATTATTTCCTAAAAATAAAAGAATAAATTATTTAATTTATGTAACATACCTTTTTATCTCTCTTCCTTCTAATATCAAAAATCACAATTTTTGCTTTGTTTTCAGCTAAGGATATTCAGCATATAATGTTATTGATTTTTTCTAATTCAAATGGACTTCAAGAGAAAAATTCAAAATATATTAACAAAAAATTTAAAGTATTTAGCAGATTTTTTTAGTAAATGTCTTTTTTTCCTGACTAGCAAGCAATAGACACAATATAGCAAAGTGTTGCTACATAAGGTTTTAAAAATAAATATGCAGGGGTAGCTAGGTGGCTCAGAGGATAGAGAACCAGGGCTGGCTGGTGTCAGGATAACCTGGATTCAAATGTGGCCTCAGATATTTTCTAGCTGTGTGACCCTGAGCAAGTCACTTCACCTTAATTACCTAGCCATTACTGCTCCTCTGCCTTGGAATCAATACTTAGTATTGACTCAAAGACAGAAGGTAAGAGTTTAAAATTTTTTTCAAATATGCAACTCATTTATGCTTTACCCTATTCATAGCTAGTTTTGCAATAGAACACAGTGAATACTCTCTATGTCCAAATTATCATGTATATTTCTTGTTAGTTGATAATTATTTGCTTATTCCCCCTCCCCCATTAGATTGTGAGTTCTTAAAAGCAGGGGATGTTTTCGCCTTTCTTTGGTCCTGATACATAATTGGCACCTAATAAACACTTGTTGACTAGACTTCACTTGTTTATGTACTGCAGTGATTTCAGCTTATTAAAGTCACTTTGGAAATCATTTGAGTCTACCAAATTGATTCCATTAAAAGGAGATAAGTAAGCAAGATTCGGATAGGTGCTCAATCTCAGAACTACAGTGTAGTTTCTGAATTTGAATAAAACAGATAGAGTGGAGCTAGAGAGCCAGACCTGGAGTCGGGAGGCTCTGAATTCAAATTTGTTTTCAGACACTTCTTAGCTGTATGATGACCCTGGAAAAGTCACTTAACCCCAATTGCCTAGCCCTTACTGCTCTTCTATTTTGGAAGCCAAGAGATGGAAATGAGGAGAGCTTTCTAGATAGCCAGAGAAAATACTCAGGGCCTAGAAATAGGGTGCTTCGATCCTGGAGCAGCTAGGAATTCACTGACATTGGATTGCAGAGAACATGATGGGGAAGGGCATAAAGCATAAGAAGAATGGAGAGATGGAGAGGGAAGCTAGTTTCTGAAGGACTTTTGTTACTAAACAGTGGATTGTGTTTTTGATGCTGGAGGTGAGTGAGAGGGAGCCACTGACGTTTATTGAGTAGAGGTGTGACATGACAGAGATGCATTTTAGAACAATCACTTTGGAGAATGAACAGAGAATAGGCTAAAGTGGGGAGAGATTTGTAGCAGAGTCCTCCCACAGTCTATTGCTATAGCCCACAAGAGAGAGGATGGAGACCTGCACCAGTATGATTGCAATATCAGAGGAAAGAAAGAAAATGTTACACAAGCATCATCAACAAGCTTTGGCAACAGATTAGATATGAAGCTATGAGAGAGAATGAGCAATCAAGGATGGCACCTAGAGTGTAAGCTTGAAGGGCTGGGAGATTAGAGGGGTCCTCAATTGTAATAGGGAGGTTTAGAAGGGAGGAGAGATTGGACAAAAAAATAAATTCAGCTTTTGATAGGTTAAATTGAAAATGTTTTGTGATATTATGAAGACTTTTTTTGCAAAATGAAAAGCATTATGTTAGTGTTACTTTATTTTCGTCTTAGGCAGATAGATAACATGGGACATAGAGTAATGAGTCCACAATCAAGAAAACCTGAGCTCCATGACACCATTTGGGGTTTCCTTGGCAGAGATGCTGGAGTGCTTTGCCTTTTCCTTCTCCAACTCATTTTACAGATGAGGAAACTGAGGCAAATACAGTTAATTGACTTGCTCAGGTTCACATAGCTACTAAATTTCAGAGGGAAGATTTGAACTCAGGAAGCTGAGTCTTCCTGACTCCAATCCCAGTACTCTATCCACTGTGCCACCATACTGCCCCAGGGAGTATGTTACTTAAAACCTCTGTTATAGTATAGCCAGGCAGGTTTCACAAAGCTTTGTAGAAATATAACCAAAGAAGCAGATGCAAAGACTTCAAGCCCTTTGATTTCTTGATTTGTGAATTGTATTATACCAGATGATTCCTAAGATCCCTTCTAGCTTCAAAAAATTTATTGATTCTCATTTGTAAGCATTAATTTTTAGAAACATTAGTAGTTCTTAACTTTGTGCTTCCATTCTAATACAGACACTCAGAAAATTAAAATGGCCTTCATGAATTCATATTTTGGCTGCATGGAAGCGTACTGAGGAAGTCACTGTAATATAATAGAATTTGACACTCTAGAGCAATGATAGAGAACCTTTTTGAGATCAAATGTCCAAACTTCAAACTGTGTGGAGATGGGAAGTGGAGCAGCCCTGCTCTGCATCCCTCTGGCTTTCTAGTAATGAATTCTGGTAAACTCTGTGCTGGGGCAGTGCCTTACAAGCCCACAGAGAAGGCTCTGAGTACCCCACTCTAGCATGCATGCCATAGGTTCCCCAAATTGGCTCTGCAGTCTGTCTTTCTAAGATATGAATGAGCTGAGACCCCTATCACAGGTTCTGTCTTTTAAAGCAAAGATGAAAATATAAGAGATTTTTAGTTTAGGTTTTAACTATTACTGTGAGGGGGGGGTGGGGAATCATACTGAGATTAGCAAGCTTAGAAACTAGAGCAGGAAGTACTTCTTGGTCTAAGGGAAATTGCAGACCGTCTTGTTTTTTTTTTTAATTATTCATTTTTAATTTTGTTTTGATTTCAGTGTAATCTAACTTAACAAGCAGATGGCAATGATGTAGAATAAGCATGAGAAGCAAGCTAGTTGGTACAGTCTATAGAGTGCTATATCTGGATTTAAAAAGATCTGAGTTCGCATCTAGCCTCAGACATTTACTAGCTATCTGTTCAGTCATTTTCAGTAATGTCTGGCAATTTGTGACCCCATTTCAGGTTTTCATGGGAAGGATACTGGAGTGGTTCGCCATTTTTTCTCTAGTTCACTTGAGAGAGAGAGAGAGAGAGAGAGAGAGAGAGAGAGAGAGAGAGAAGACAAAAACATATTTGAACCCCGAAAGATGAGTCTTCCTGATTCCAGATCAGGCACAATATTCACTGCAGCACCTAGTAGTCCCTAGCTGTATAAACCTGAGCAAATCACTTAATCTCAATCTGTCTTTTTTCCCTTTCTTTAAAATAGGAGGGATAATAATAAGAGCACCTATTTTGTAGGTTTGTTTTAAGGGTCAAATGATATGACATTTGTGAAATGCTTTGAAAACCTTCTTGCTATATAAAGGCTAGTTGTTACTCTTATTTTGTTATGCTGGAGTTTTGGAATATTCATCTTCATCAAACAAGCTCCAATGACCCTCCAATCTACTATTTATTTTGTCCTGAAATGTTGCTGTCATCATAAGTACAAAATATGGCCATCATGACAGAATTCTTGTGTGAATGTTCAGGAATCTACTTCTCTCTTTTTGTTTTTTTGTTTTTTTATATCATTTGTGAATCTTTAGTTGGCTGGGGTATGTTACTTAAATTCCTGGTCAAGAAGCAAAATTCATAATGGCTTCTAACATAAAATAACTAGGTGCCCAACTCTTCTTTTTGTCTTGCAAATTTCGAGCAAAGAACTTTGGTCAGTGGGAGAGACAGACAGACAGACAGATAGAAAGATAGAGATAGAGAGACAAGAGACAGAGAATAAGAACATAGAATGTTGACCATGGGAAGTCAAGAGGTTATCACTTTATCTTTGGTCTCCTATAAAATGTTGAGAATATTTATCCTACTTATCAGTCTGCATTGTTTTAAGGAACAATTAAAGCTCTTTGTAAAGCTTAAAGGACAATATAAATGTCATCTATGATCATTTTCCCACTTTATTAATTAGTCGAATCAATAAGCATTTATTAAATGCCTCCAATGTATTGGGAACTATGCTTGGTGTCAGGAGAGCAGAGACAAAAATTCAATCATTCTTCCCCTCAAGGAGTTCACATTCTATTAGGAGAAATAACTTGTTTATACACATATATCATTCACAAAGTAAATACAAGGTAATTTCACTAGCAGCTAGAGGAAAGATCTAATGGAGGAGATGGTGGCTTGAACTGAGTAATTCTAAAATATGGAGGTGAATAGTGGGTATCAACCTGTGCTAACACACCAAGTTAGGATAGGCAGTGTTGTATGTAAGGAATAGTAATAAGGCCATCTGTTCTAGTTCTTGTTCACCATAGTGTGAAGAGACGAAATATGGAATGAGTCTGGAAAAGTAGGTGAGACTCCAGTTAGGAAGACTTTTACATGCAAAGCAAAAGATTTGATATGTGTGTGTGTAAAATGAGCATTTTAATATTAAAATAGCATTGCATCAACTGTATGGCATCTTTGTCACTACAGAAAATTTTCATTTTAGCATTTTAATGCCATTTAGCCTCCTATATGATAGTAGTACACTTCGACAAACATTTTTTACTAGTACAATATCAACAAGTAGGTGTAATTTTCTGTTTCGGAAGGATATCTTATCTTATGTGAATTACTTAAATTTCCCTGAAGAAATATAAGTTTTGGCATCATTGTAGGATAAATAGCCCATATTGATATTGTCCTTTCTGGGTCCCAAAGGGTTTCCTTTCTTTATTCTTACAACTTCTCTGTGAGGTAAATAACTTTGAGAATTTCATTTTTCAAGGGATAAACCTAAAGCTTAGAAAGGTTATAATTTGCCCAGGGTCACATAGTTAATAAAACAAGGTATTCTGAGGACAAATTTAAGTGTTCTTCTATACCATGCTACCTACTTTTTTTTTTACTTTTACCTTCTATCTTAGAATCAATTCTGCTTATTGGTTCCAAGGCAGAAGAGTGGTAAGGGCTAGGCAGTTGGGATTAAGTGACTTGCCCAAGATTACACAGCTGGGAAGTGTCACAAGTCTTCCCATCTACAGTTCTGGTTCTGCTACTACTAATGCTGCTGCTGCTACTACTGTTAGTTATTGTTGTTTTGTTATACTATTATTGAGTTTTTCTCAATAGTACCTGTAGGTCCTGGCACTTGAATTGTCTTAGTAAAAATTATTTAGTACTTTTTCATATTCTATTATACAAGTTGCCAAAGACAACTTTAAAAATTCATTCATTTATTTGTTTGTTTGTTTGTTTATTGTTTTATGAAAAAAAAAAACCCTTACCTTCCATCTTAAAATCAATATCAATACTGTACATTGGTTACAAGGCAGAAGAGTAGTAAGGGCTAGGCAATGGGGGTTAAGTGACTTGCCCAGGGTTACACAGATAGAAAGTGTCAGAGGCCAGTTTTGAACCTTGGACCTCCCATCTCTATGACTGGTTCTTAACCTACTAGGCCACCCAACTGCCCTCCAATACCACTTAGAAATAAATGCATAGTGTAATTTTTTATGATAAAAAGAAAAATAAGTCAATAAGCATTTATTAAGTTATTACTGTGTGCCAAGTACTGTGCTATGAATTAGGGGATATAGAGTGAGGGGAGAAAGAAGCTATCCTCTCTTTCAAAGGGATTACATTCAATTTCAAAAAAGATAACATGTACAAATAAAAGTATTTACAAAATAAATATGAGGCAAGTTGGTAGGAAATGTACTAGTAGTTAGGTTGAGGGTATCATTAATGAAAGGCCTCATTGAGGAGGTAGTATTTGAGCTAACTTCTGAGGGAAACTAGGAATTCCAAGGAAGAGGTGAGTGGAGAATGCATTCTTCAATAACTGTAACTTGACTAGCAAAAAACATCAATTTGCTGTTTAAACCATGCTCTTCATACTGTTCCAAATGTATTAAATATGTGTTTAAGATACTGAACTAGAAATCATGTGTAATTCCACCTATCTAAAATTCTGTGGATAAGATGGAGTTTTATTCCTTTTATAACTTGGATAGTGCTTAAATTGAACAGGACAGAAAATAAGATACTATTAGAGAATAGGAGGCTTACCTATTGGGGGCATATTTTACTTCTTTTTAGCCATTCTACTTCCTTTTAGCAGATTTGTAAAAAAAAAAAATGCCTCTGTGTGAAAACCAGCCCATTCCAACTTAAGGGGTTTTTTCCCTTTCATTTGGCCTTGGACAAGATGGTAGTGAGAATGACTGAATTGGGAATTTTTCTATATAGTTTGTAACTTCTGAAAGCTCTGTGGAAATGTTCACCATTTGCAAATTCAGTTAATTTCTTCTTGTCTTCAGAAATTACTATGTGTATGCTATGTTCAAGGGAAGTCAGTGGTTTAAGTCGGTTGTATGTTCTATCTTTTTGGTAGGGGAACTTTAAAGAGTTTAATAACAAAAAGGATGAAGTGAAGTTTTTAGCCTAGCTGAAGGATTTACTCATACTTTAGATAGGTCTTCATCTGAAACTCTTCAATAGTAATACAAAATGTATGGAGTAATTAGTTCCAGTATCAATCCTAGAACAAATATACAGGAATATAAGAACAACTCCATATTTCAATATTAATTCTGTCTCTGCTTGGTGTTTTGACAGTCTATGTCCCCAAAGCATGTTAAGCAGTGTGTTGTAGTGGGCAGAGGGCTGCCCTTGGAGCCAAGAACACCTGGTTTCAAGTCCCACTGTTGTAATCTACTGACTCTGACCATGGGCAAGTCACTTACTATCTTCATGGGCCAAGCAATTTCCTAAAACTAAGTTACATATAATGTGTGTGTACACACACACACACACACACACACACACACACACACACACGCACACGCACACACACACAACCAGTGGAGAAAATATCTACACCACCACTTCCCTGTACTGATGCAATGTCAAGTCTAGACCAAAAAATAAAATTAAACAGCTATTGATCATAATCATCTTTTTCACAAATCTTCTATTATTATCCATCAGTAAATCAGTCAAGTGCATTAATGAATGAATGAGTAAGCATATATCAAGTGTCAGAAAAAATACAAACAAGCAAAATAGCCCCAGCCATTAAAGTGCTTATGTTCAAAAGGAAAAAAGGCAACACATAAATGGAAGGTAGAAAGGTGGGAGGGTAAGGGTCAGTCAGGAAGCAAGCTTTTTCAAAGCATAAAGCACTATGTGTTGGTACTATGCCAAGTACTGGTCATTCAAAGCTCTCAAAGCAGTAGGTAGCAGAATAGATAGAGTTTTAACCAGAAGTCAGAAGAACCTGGGTTCAAATTTGGCCTCAGACACGTCCTAGTTGTGTTACCCTGAGCAAGTCACTTAACCCCATTTGCCTAGCCCTTGCCCTTCTTAGAGTTACTAGGACAGAAAATAAAGATTAAAAAAAAACCACAAATTTCTCAGAAGTTATAATGAGAGAGATAACATACAAATAGCTATGTACAAACAGCTACATACAAAGGCATTAAAGATAAACTATAAAGGGAAAGTATTAGAATTGGGACACATGGTTTGAAAATGACAAGAAAATTATTTATATTCCTAATTCTAGATTGAATAAGGAGAAAATTTACATATTAGAGACCAGAGGTCAGGGATTTGCTCAGAAATGAGTAAGGTTAAGCTTAAATTAGTGAGCCTTTTTCTATGATGAAGCTAAGTAAATAGTGAACACCAAATATTTAATATTTTTCCAAAGTTTTATTCTGAAATAAGCTGCCTTCTTTATTTTCTCTATTCCTCTTCCTCCCCTATACCATGAGATGTAGCAGATGAGGATGACTTCCTCTTGATCACCAGAAGTACTTTACTCTTTGAAATAATTAGCTTCCACTAAAAGCCCTAAAATGAGTAACTTTCAAGCAGCCTTTGCCCAGATGTGTTCTAAAAACTGCAGAGAGAGAGACAGAGAGAGAAAGACAGACAGACAGACAGAGAGAGAGAGAGAGAGAGAGAGAGAGAGAGAGAGAGAGAGAGAGAGAGAGAGAGAGAGGAAAAGAAAAATGAGAAGAACGCACGAACTAATGGCTTTTGATCTGCTAGAAAGGTAAAAGTTTACTCGAGTGTTGCCATGGATACACCATCTTGTTAAGAAGAATCTTCTTCACTGTCACACCAGGGCTAGAACCAGTAGAAAGGTTTCCTGCCTTGCCTTATAATGATCCATTAGGTACATAATTATGTCTGAAGTACTTTTCATTATACTGAATCAATCTTCCATTGAGACAGAAAAACCTCAAATATAGAGGGTTTTTTAAAAAGGCTAACATCTGTAGTAGTTAATCCCTGCCTGCTTGTTTCAGTATATCCAAATATTCAGTATATTCTGTAGATCTTTATAGGCATGCCCTTCCCTAACGTCATTAAGCTTTCCTGAGTTGCTGTGCCTGGGAAGATCACTAATGACTTAATGGTCACAGTTTCCTGGTGATGAGCTTCTCTAAACCTAGCTAGATGGGTCCTTTGTTGGCAAATATATAGTCCTTCCTAAGCCTGAATTCACTCTTCCTAGCTTGATAGAACTTACTTGGGCTTTCCATCCTCTGACTATGTATAAACCTTTGAGAATGAAATTTGTGTATCACATGATAAGTCCAACTAACACTTTGGGGAAGAAAATACTTAGTTTTGATATAAAAAGATTCAGAGTCTAGCCTCTCTTCATTTCACTGATGAGAAGAACATCTATTGTCTTTACTTTTTTCTGTTTTCACTCAGAAAAATTGTCATTTTCTTCTTACATTCCTTTAATATTTCATAAAGATGTCTATTTATCAGACTGTATAGAATTAGAAAATTCTGGCTTCTCCCAAGTTTACCAATAATTTTCCTTATGATTTTAAGGAAATAGAAGTTGTGAAAATAATACCACTTTTTTATTTATATATTACCTTTTGTTTGAAGACTCTAAAGACATCCATAGCAGTCACATAATGAATCAAGAGAGTAATATTTTTATCATCTGGTTTTATAAGTACAGAGATGAATCTACCTAACAGCCCTAGTTTTTTACAAGGGGTCTCTGTCTGCCAAGTATCTTTCCCATGTGTTCATGTGTTTAACAGAAAGCAAATATTTCCTTTTCCCAGTTAGTTGATTTTAAAATTACATTGATAAGTTCACTTCAAATGAACTTAGAACCATGAACAGTCCAATATATGTAAGGCACTGTGCTATGTGCTAAAAATCAGATGTTTTTCTTGGTTCAGGTTTTAACAGGAGGAAGAGGGTCTGAGCATACTAAGACTTTAATCTTAAATAATGCAGAGAATGGCATAAAGATTGCAGAAAGCACAGACTTCAAGATCCCTAATGACATACTAACTGCTTCACAATTTTGTCTAGTTGATACTGTTGTACAAGGCCAATACTGAGTCATGGCCAGAGGGTAGCGCATGAATTCAAATATTCTGGTGACCTATGATTCAGCCTCCCTACATCTTTGATGGTTGGAGTCTCTAATATCTTTAGTTTCCCCATTCACCAAAAACAAGTTAATAATTTTCAGGGTGGGGGGAGCAGTCAAGGAGGGAGAGAAGGGGGTGTACCTTACAATCAATTCTTCATAAAAGTAAAGGCACTTCCCGTATTTAAATATCTCTCCTATTTCAAAATATTTCAAGGTTTCTAATTTAAAAAGTTAGTACCTGCACTGCCTTGAGCCAATGAAATTTTTAGTTCATTCTTGCAACCCTCCTTTTCTGTTAAGACTTTTTTTTTATAGTTTTGGCTTTGCTGTTTTCTTTGTGTTTCTGAATGGTGCGCCTCTCTTTCCTTTGCTGAAAACTGCTATTGCTTTATCTTCCTTCTATTCATATTCTTTTTTTCCCTTTCTTTTTGCTGCATGGAGACTCTCTGCTGTACAAGTGTAAGTATTTTTGGGGGGTACCCTTGCAGTTTCTGGCCCTACTTGTTTACATTCTCGTGCTCCATTTGATTCTGTGCTGCCTTCTAGTCTCCCAGGAGACTGGATTGTCATCCATCCGTAGTTACTGAATGAAATAGGCAGCAATTTAGAGTCAAGATTGAATTTTACAAGAAGGTTCAGCCAGCATAACAGCTGATGAATTTAAAATATCCCAGTCATATGCCTGAAAGCAAGCAGAGGATGTTGGTGAAAGAGATACAATCAAAATGTCACTTGGGTTTAAAAAACACACACATAACAAAACATATAGCTTTTTATGTAACAAAATGACAGGTTTGTTTAAATTTGCCAGTTTTTCTTTGTATCTGTTTTTGTACTATCATATCAAATCTATTAGTGGAAAGTTGGCATTATGATTAATTTCTTACATTAGAAGGACATTTACTCATCTTTTTCCTACTTGCTGATGATTTTTAAGGAAAAAAATCTATTTGGGTTTTTTTAGATTTGAAGTTGAGAAGATTGTTTTTTCATTCATTGAACCTACTTGGTAAAGTTTATGTAGTTTGAAGTAGGCAGTGTTTTAAACTGTTCTGAATATTATCAGCCTTTCCAACTGGTACATGACACATATTCCTCAGTGCTTTGGATGGGTATCTAGAATAACCATGGCATGCTTGAGCCTGATTGCCTTTGAAGCACAGGTTCTTGAGATCCAGAATTTTTACTGAAATTGAGTAGTGTAAATATATATAAATAAGTATATAGCATATATATTTATTTATGAAAAGTTCATATGAGAGCTCTATCAGTGGGGCTTAGATCACCGTTCCCTTTCATTTACATGTAATTAGTTTGCAGTCTCCTCACCAGTGGTTCCAGAACTGAAGATTTATAGACAAATAACCTATGAGAATGAATAGATTAAAGGGACAACTAGAAATAGTGAACTTCATCCCTTAGGTTGGTTTGGATAGAGTAATAGATGAAGGATTCTGGGGAAGATGTTCAAGTGAAAATATTTTTTTCAAATACAACTTGCCTACAAAAGTAAACAGATCAAAATGAAATGGAAACTCAAGAACAACAGTATAGATCTTCACTTGAAAAGTTATTTTTGTCAGTACCCATGCCTCTTGCATATGCTTCTGTTTCAGGATTTTTATGGCTGCCAAGTGTGCATGGTTGATTATAGTGAGACTGCTCACTGTGGGACAGTGGGGAAAATATATGGAAAATAAACTTTTACTTTCAGTTAATATATAAGGCTCTATAGTGAATATAAGCAATATGAGCTTTTAAAAATGTAATAAGTTAGGGGTCAATTGAAAAGTCATATTCTTCCAAGAAGATGTTAATTAATCTATAGAAACCAGGCCATTTGCAAATGGACAGTTGCCTCTGACCAAGTGAGTGAAAAAAAACTAGTAAGGGTTCTTCAAAATCCAGTGAAATGTCACCATGTTTTGGAAGATGGTTGTAAGAGACAAAGATGTGATATTGTTACCTGCAACTGTAATAAACATAATGAAGCAAAATAATGACACTTATTTTATTCAGTCTTCAAGAATTTAACTTTGACAAATTAGGAACATAAAGATGGCCCAGTATATAGTACTTGAAGAAGGATTTCTTTTTCTTTTTTTTTTTCTTTGTAAGATCAGAACCATTGATCCTAATAACCTTAAAGATTTGTTATGGAATTGGACAGGACCATTAAAGACATAAACAAATCTGTTTGCAAATGGGGCAGTTTCTGTATTTGGCATATAAATTATATACACAGTCCTCATTTTATGAAAATTTGCATTGTACCAATTTGACTTTACCAAAGAATTCTGGTAGAAATCCATATTCCAAAAAGTATTATGAAAAGTCCTTACACAATAGATAGAGATAGTGTAAATGGTGGTGGAAAGATGAGAAACAGTTCTAACTCAGTTCCCACATGTCTGCAGACAGTGAGTGATACTGTGTCTCTCCCTCTATTCAATAGCAATTATTATATTTTTACCATGGGCTGGCTGTAAATATACTCTTGAGGGGGAAAGTGAACCATCTCATAAGCATAAGCCAATAGACTTGGAAATGAAAAAATTCAGAGGAGGACAAAAATTGTCAACTATAGCACATGAACTTGGTGTGTGCACTTTAGACTTGGTGTGGACTGTGATCATAATAAGGGATACATGAGTAAATGTGCATACAAAAGGTAGTGTTTGCAAGAGGTTGACTTATCTGTCAAAACAAAGAGAAGGTGTTACTCTAGAGGTGGAGAAAATATTAACTATGTGGATAGAAGACCAGATTCAGAAGAATATTCCTTTAAACTTTAAGATAATTCAATCCAAGGCTCAAAATCCCTTTGAAAAGGTAAAGTACCCTGAAAGACCACAAGTATTTACAGCAAGTGGTGGTTGGTTTGCATGATTTTAAAATCGTGCAGGATTTCATGTGTCAGGAGAGGCTACTAGTGCAGGTACTGAAGCAGCAAAAGAAGATCCCAGAATTTCTGCAAAAAAGTAATAAATGAAGATCTCTACCGGTAGGCCAGAGCCAATGTTTAATGTTGCTGAAACTGACCTGTTTTGTGAAAGAATACCATCTTGAACCTACATCTCTCAGTAGAGGAAAAAACTATGTTGTGGGAATAAAGCTTCAAAAAATAAGAGTTATTCTTCTTGGAGAGAATGTAAATTTAATTGCAAGTTAAAACCTATTCGTCACTAAAAACTTATTTCCATATTATTCATTTTTGTAATAGAGTAATATTTTAAAACCAAAACCCCAAATCATGTTTTCTTCTGCATTTCTCTTCCCACTGTTCTTTCCCTTGATGTGGACAGCTTTCTTTCTCATAAAGTTTTGAGTGATAATACTGTATAACCCAGTGGAATTGCTGGTCAGCTAGGGAGGGGGGAGAATAAAAGGAGAGGGAGAGAACATGAATCATGTAACCATGGGAAAATATTTTTATAAAAATAAAGAGAAAAAAACCCTATTCTTGTGCACCACTCAAAAAATCCCAGAGAAGGGAATCAACAAGGCATTGCTACCTATAACCCTTACCATTTTTGAACAATGGTTTATGCATTCCTTCATTCCTGAAGTTTTGTAATGATAATACTGTTCCTTTCAAGATTCTACTTATTTTGGATAATGCATCTGGCCTCTCTTCCCAACTAGATGATTTTAATGAAAATGTAAAAGTGATCTACCTTTCCCCGACCATCATCACATTATTACAACCTTGTGAAAATTTTCAAGGTGTATTATTTATGTATTTCATTTGCCCTGGCAATTACAGATTTGAGTGTGGATAAGAATGACATTGAAAGGTTTCTGGAAGTCCCATAATAATTACAATGCAATCTGGAATGTTGCCAAGGCACAGGAATATGTACTAGAAGCATGGTATGAAGAGAGTCTATTTTATTAAAGTGCACCCACTGTTTATTCCTGATTTTCATGAATTTGATGAAAGATGAAATATTCAAAACAAGTGAATAACAAGATTATAAAATTAGCACATGAATTGGAGCTAGAAATGGATAATATTGTGGAGAAATTGATTGAGTCTCATGGAGAAGAAATATCCAATGATTGAGCTGCTAGCTGCAAAGATTGCAGAAGAAAAGAAGCTTCACATCCTGAGGTCAAAACAAAAAGGTTCACAATGAAACAACTGGCAGAAGCATTTCATTATTTGAGTGAATTATTTTCTTGTATCAAAAAGATGAATCCAAATATTTCAAGGTTTTTATAAACTCAAAGACTAGTTGAAGATAATTTTGCTTATCATCAGATAGATGAGGAAAAAGAGAGAACCACTGCCCAAATAGCTTTCAATAGCTTCACAAAAAAGTTATGCAACCAACCACCAGTGGTTAAAGCTAGGTGCTGTGAGTGGTGAAGGAGAAACATATTCCCCATCTGTGGTAACTGTTGCATAGAACTATGCATGCTTCATCATTAACTTTACCTTTCCATTTCATTATTATTTTTGTGATTATAGTACAGTATTTAATATATCTATATTTGATATATTTCATGACTTAAGTAAAGCTATTATTTTGTGTATGTCTTTATTGTATAGGCTACATAAAAATTTTATTTTAAAAAGTTCTGTGGAATGGCCCACTTTAGTAAGGCAAGAAGTGTCTATGCATAACTCTATGCCAAGAAAATGTACATTTATGGGTTTTAAGTTATTTCTTTCTGTGGAGCATTTTTATAAGGTAATTATCCATTTTGTTAAGGTTTTACCAATAGAGAGAATAGTACCAGGTCCTTTTCCCATATGGCAGCCCTAAAGAGTTTGTCTGGTGATTCTGTTTTTTTCTACTACTAACACAACCCCCCTCAAAACAGTAATAGCAATACTAACAAAAACAGGAGCAAAATCCAAAGTCTATCTTCTTCTCCCCCTTAAACTAAACCCTCAGTTTTATTGTTAGATTCTGACTTTTCTCAGTATCCATCCTTCCTTGTTCTTGAGTCTCTGAAGAAGGTCACCAGGCAATTATGTCCTCTGCCATCTTCCAGCCAACTGCAGAGATTTCTCCTGAGAATCAACCATAGATGCCTTACTAAATAGGATATATCCAAGACACCAGAAAGTTTATCATGGTCATTGACAGGTTGTAGCTCTGAGCAGAAATACTACATATGGACTGTTTAAAGGCATTTATCTTGTAAATTAATTTCTGCTGAAGAGACCTGAATTGTATATATGCCTCTTGGGTTCCTAATCTCTGAAGTCTAACCCTGGAATGTATTTATTTACCAAGCCAAACTTCTGGGGGAGAGGGAAAAACAATTAGAATGGTTCATCTCATGACCAGCCTCAAGATAATGATGCTTTTTTAGAATCACAAAAGACTTTTCTTTATAAGGAACTGATTTGACTTGGCATCATATTGACA
This sequence comes from Monodelphis domestica, assembly GCF_027887165.1. Classification (NCBI taxonomy): domain Eukaryota; kingdom Metazoa; phylum Chordata; class Mammalia; order Didelphimorphia; family Didelphidae; genus Monodelphis; species Monodelphis domestica. The sequence goes on from NC_077229.1 coordinate 223,332,902, forward strand.
TATTTTAACAGAATAGCAACCAAAACAGCCAATTTTACTATTACTTGCCATGTTGACTGACTTATAACTAAAAATGATCATTCCTCTTCCTTCCCCACTTCTCTTCCAAATAAATATTAGCAACAAGATACACTTTTTAAAAAAGTAAATGTGTTGTTGAAGCTGAAGTTGTTTCCATCAAGCCTGTATTCAGAGGATGCCATTTCATTCAATTAAAATATTGAATTAAGAGGGTCTTGTTTTTATTGGAATTGAGGTACTAATTCTGCCGTGACATGGAAGTTCACAAACTGAGTTAATTCTTTCAACATTGAATCATCTTTTATTTCTCAAACTAATTTGCAGTTTGTCTGTGTATGGGGTTTGTTTGTTTTTTTAATCCTAAAATTCACAAGTATCTCTATAATAGTACAGTGTGGAGGAAAGAAGATTAGGCTAAGGAATTCCTTCCTACTCTTGCCTCTATCCCTTTAGCTGTGTGATCTTGGTCAAATAAAATCAGATTAGGCCCAAAGTTCTGTAAAATGAGAGGAGGACATCCAATGATCTCAGAATCCTTCCTGAGTTTTTAATTTAATTTTTAAAATTTTTTAAAATGTTTTAATTAATTTTTAAATTAATTTTAATCTTTAAATTAATAATTCTATATACTACTCACAATAATAAAGGTGATGATAAATAATTCACCCTTCTATAGCACCTTAGAGAGATTCATCAGTTTATCTTCAACTACTCTTTTGATGAGTGACTAGGTAGTTCTTTATCACTTCAAGTGAACAATGTGTTCAGAACCTGATGTTCAAATTTATCAGTTAAGGAGAAAAATGCTTGTAGGAAAAGGTGTCTGTTTTTATGGTCTTTTTGATAAAAGGACAAGGAATTAGGATAATATACTGAGCATGACAGCACATAGAAGCCATGTAATTCTAGGATGAGTTTCATTTGATTATATTACGTAGCCAAAGAAAAATGAGAAGTGCAAAAAAAAAAAAAGCCAAGGCAGAATTGAGAAAGGTTAGCTACTTAAAGATTTTAATCAGATACTCAGTTTTCTTATCTAAATAATGAGGGAGTTGAATTACATGACCTGTGAGGTGCCTTTTAGTTTGAGATGTGTGATCCTGTGATTAAGCTGAATTTATTAAATTGCTCACATGATAAGCTGTTAGTAAATGACTTTGTCTTGAATCCCTCACAATTGATTTCTGTTGTGTTTAGTCTTACACACTTTATGCATTATGGTAGTCTCATGCATAGCTTGGATTGAAAAGGATGCATCTCATTGATATTGTTCTCAAAGTTTTAGTGTAAAAGACTTCAATTCTGCTTGGGAAATATTTGTATGAATGTAGTTGTACAAATGCCTTAATACAAAGTATGGAGAGAAAATTGTACAAATTTGAAAAATTGTTACTTTTCCCCAACATGGAATAATACTTTCAGTTCAAGCAAAGTCACTAAACCATTCCCAGAGGAAACAAACAAATTTTTCTCATGAGATTAAAACTTACCAATAAATATTTCTAAACATTGTGGGATAATTTTTCTGTACTTACCTTTATAAGTGTTTTTCTCTCCTTTGGTTGCTAGATGACTCCTAAATCCAAAAGGAAAAGTATCCATAGTCGAATGCTCCGACCTGTTTCCAGGGCCTTTGGTAAGTTTATATATCCTTATTTTTATTAGTACATTAACAATACCTACTTCTTATTTATACAGCCCTTCAACCCAAGCTTCTCAAACTACTTTATAGACAGAAATGCGGTCTTCTTCATGATGCATCTTACATGTCCCTGTTTTTTGGTTGGGAAATATAGAGGAACAAGAGAAGGGCATGGGTGATTTGCCTGGTATTACATTGCAAGGTTTTAGCTGGCATTGCCACCTTTTATCAACAAATGAATGCTCCTCGAGTCAATAGAACACCTATCACTGTGCCTTGAACACAGTAAGTGCTTGATAAATGCTTGTTGAATACAATGAGAATGAATCAAAATTACTTTCTGATCTTGGTTGTTGTTTAGTGATTTTAATCATGTCCAACCCTTTATGACCCTCTTGACAAAGATACCAGGAATGGTTTGCCATCTTCTCCAACTCATTTTAAAGATAAAGAATTGGAACACAGTTAAACAACTTTCCTAGAGCCACACAGATAGTCTAGATTTGAACTGAGGAAGATGGCTCTTCTTGACAGGCGCTCTAAACATTCTACCACCTAGCTGTCCTTTTTTGTCTTTAGGCATTGATAAATGTGATGTTTAATCTTTGTTGCTTTCTTTAAGAAATGGAGTTTGATCTCGATAAAGCCCTGGAAGAAGTTCCAATTCACATAGAGGACCCACCTTTCCCATCCATCAGACAGGAGAAGAGGGCTTCAGGATTCATCTCAGAGCTGCCTTCTGAGGAAGGGAAGAAGCTGGAGCATTTCACTAAGTTAAGGCCAAAACGGAATAAAAAACAGCAACCTACCCAAACAGCAGTAAGTTCTTTTGCATAATTGTACCATCACTTCTCTTCTTTTTCACCTCAAGTATATGATATTAATAAAACATTTCATAAAGAGTTATAGGTTAAGGGTTAAGATGTAGGGTTTGGAATGGTAGAGAAGTAAAGATCAAAAGTGAGATCCACAGCAAATGAACATTCATTAGCACTTACAGGCACTTTTTTAAAAACTGAGGGAAATAAATCTTAGAGCAGCTAATTTGATAATTGAGAATTGTCTTGATCCTCTCAGCCTCCTCTTTGTCCTTACCTCAATCTCTGGTTCTTCAATACCTCTCTCTATTGCCAGTCTGTAGCATCCTTGTTCTGGGAATAACTTCACATTCCTGTACTTGTTCAGTCATATCTGACTCTTCATGACTTTTGGGGGGGTTTTCTTGGTAAAGATACTGGAGTGGTTTGCCATTTCCTTCTCCAGTTCATTTTACAGATGAAAAAACTGAGACAAAGAGGGTTTAAGTGCCTTACTCGGGATTACACAGCTAGTGAGTATCTGACACCAGATTCAAACCCAGGAAGAAAAGTTTTCCTAACTCCCCAGTCTGACACTCTACCCATTATACCACTTAGCTGCCTTTTTACATAGAGTAGGTGCTGAGTAAACATTGAATTATTATCCCATTATCCATTTCAGTTTGTAAAAGCCAGCTTCTAGAGGCTGCTTCTTTCTCCTAGATACCGCCACCACGTGGATATTTTTGCCTCAGGATCTCCTGGCTAAAACTGTGAATTAGCATAACTGCCATTGTGGCTGGCCAGCCTTGGCACTTGACAGCCCCGGAAAGTTGTAAGGGAAACAGATAATAATAACAAATCCAGTTTGTTAATCAACAATCTCCCAAGGCTCCCTATCACCTCCAGGATCAGACACACAATCCTCTATTTGACATTCAAATCCCTTCATAAGCAAGCCCTGCTCCTCTACCTAGCTAGTATTCTTATATCTTACTCGCCTCCATGGACTGTCGATCCAGTGACCCTGACCTCCTTGCTGCCACACAAACAAAACACCTTCTGTCTTAGCTCTGGGCACTTTCCCTGGCTAGATGACCACTTAGCCCAGTGCCCAGAACATCACAGGTAAATAATAAATATTTATTAACTCAGAGATATTTCTTTGATTGAGCCAAGTTGCTTCTCTGCAGTTCAAGACTCATTTGTCAGGCAGTGGATGCAAAACACAGCAGACAAAAAATTGAAGATACTTTTCCTCCACTGTTCATGTGTACCTGATATTCATGACAAATCACCAGACATTAATAACATTTGGCCATTTGTCTCTATGTTTGACACAACCACTAAGTACACATTTCCTTCATGATGCTCTCAGCTCATTTGTATGAAGCAGTAATAATGTGACACTGTCACTGACCCCAGTAAACTTACTGAGCAGAATTTGGCATGTGGATTTTCTGTAGAAGACCAGCATGTGCTTTTTGTATAATCTTGAACTTGAATCGTGCAAGGGCTGTCAATCATCTCTTCTTTCAGTGTTCCATCTTTTCCTTTGCAACCTGCCCTTACAATGGCTTAAGCTAAAGAAAGTATTTCACAAGAAGCTATTCTCATTTTTTCAGGTTTGTGCTGCTACCCCTGCCCCTCATGATGGAGAACAGAATGGCCTTATGGGAAGAGTGGATGAAGGGGTAGATGAATTTTTTACCAAGAAAGTGACCAAAATGGATTCCAAGTAAGTTTATAGCAGTCAAAAAAAAATGCACTTGTCAAGAATCACTTTAATTACCAATAATTGCAGTTAAATTTGCTGTATTCCAAGGGCAAATAAGAATATATTAATTTCTTAACCAGCATGTGACAGTAGGAATAATGTGTTTACACTACAGAATTCATCAGTGTATAATTTTTTTATAAACCTTTCTTACCAAACGTGAGGAATCTCCTAGATTGAAATACCTTTTAGCATTAGGTTAATGTATACACTGTCTACATTTTAGTTGAAAGTTGTGAGTAAGTGGAAATTTTCTTCCTTTGAACTATATTCCCCACAATTTCTTTTTTATTTCTCATCATCCTTTTCCCTTCATTTACCTGCATCTTTATGTTATTGTTTATAACTTTCTGTGACTCTTCCCTTTTTCTTCTTTCTCAAGATCACGACTTGAGTTAGCTCCTTTTTAACTCTACTTTTTATTTTAATAAATTTTATAAATATACTTGAGTTATTGTATATTAATTTTAATTCTCATAGCTGGTATACAATTGAAAGACAATTATAGAATCATTAACTTTTAGAGTTGAAAGGGACCTCAATGGAAATCTAATCCAATCTCTAACCAAAAGGAATTGCCAGTGTAACATACTTGACAAAAGGTCCTTTGCTTAAAGGTTATCTAGAAGGAAGAACTTACTACTCCCAGGGCAGCCCATTCCATTTTGGGGGTTCTCCTAATTGCTAAAAAGTTTTTTTCTTGACAAAAATATTTTTTCTTGCTCAAGGATATTCTCAGACCTGAGCACTTTACTTCAGATAATGGTCTTAATGAAGCTGTGGCTCCCCCAAAAGTGTGGAATGGCAGGAGTCGGCATCCTACTGAATATTAAATACATCCATTTCCATAGAGTTTTGTTCCTGGCATATTGCAGTCAATGGGCCTCCACTCTTCTAGTGGTGTTGGGACTTAGGGAAGGGTAGGAGTTTGGGCAGGTATGACTCCATTAGCATCATTTGTAATCATCTTGGAGAGTTAGACAATATAGGATTAGAGGGATTCAAAGGATTGGATATGGGCCCAGATGAAGATAAGGGGAGTCCCTTCCTATGTTGTAGTAAAAATAATGTAACACTACTTTACAAAGCCTTTCTTCACAATAACCTCAAATACTGCCAATATTATTACAGATGAGTAAACTGAGGCTCGAAGGAGCTAATGCCCAGAATTGCAGACCTATTAAATAGCAGAATTAGAATTAGGTCTTCCTCAGTGCTCTTTGTACTACACTGTGAAATTCAAGGGGATAGAAGAAACCAGAAGCTGAGATAGGTCAGGATCTGGAGGTTTTTGAAGTTCCAGAATGTAAAAGAGAGATACCAGGTGAAAAAGGAAGAATTCAAGCCAGGGAAATCTAAGTTAAATCAGGAATCAATGATCCCAAAATGGAAAGAAAAAATGAATGAATGAACGAAATAAAAAGAGGGTCATTGAGGGTTTTTTAATTTTTAGAGAAGAGATCAGAAGAAGGTCAATAGGAAATAGGCAAGCAGAACAGCCTTGAATATTCATTAAATATAAATTCAATAATATTGTACTTATATGCATTTAAAAGGAAAACAAGCTATATGTAATACAGACTTAAAGTTCTACTTTTTGTGTAGAAATATTCATCTCATCCAGTGTTTCAGTTTGGACATTTTTTAAACAAGCACCAAAATTCATAACTTTCTGTTTCAGTTCAGACAATGATTTTCTTTGCTATTTTAATCCTTTAATACATTTATGCCTCACTTTTCCAATCTTGGAAAGATGAAGATCTTAACTGCTCCCTATTCCTTATAACTTTGGGGGACTCACACTCCTTAGATGGAGAAATGAAGGTTAAAGGCAGTGAGGAAAGGGTTGATGAAAATGGCTTTCTTCACTATTCACAGAGTCCCTGAATTGCTTGAGGGAGATAAAATGGAAATCTCTCCTCAGTGAAGGTTTGCCCCTTGGTGGCTGTGCCAATCCTCAAGGGTGGCAGGGAAGTCTTCTACAGGGAGAGGTATGAGGGACCTCAATCCAGATATGCACTGCTTTGGGGCAATCACAACCCTCCCCATTGTGTCTTTTTGAAAACTGGCAACAAAATGGAATCTGCCAATGGGCTTACTATCTAGATGTAAATAAGCAAGATTGGATTCACTCTCTGATTGCTTATTTGATTTAATTGTTGATTGGGGCAAAGGGCAAAGGTTAGAGGGGTTGTAGGTCGCCCTAAATCTTTTTTCTAAATAATCTAATTACTGAAGTAAAAAGTTTACTTGTAGGCAGGGGAGAGGTAGAATAGAGGAGAGAGCACTGCTCACTGATTTGAGTCCAGTATCTCAATAGTTCATGGAATGAAAGTCTTCAGAGAAATTTAGGTTTGTTGACAGGAACTAGATGATGTTTTAAACAGGAACCCATGATAAGATTTCTGTCAGTGTCAGAAATCTCCACAGGTGTCTTGAAAATGGCCCAGAGAAACAGCTCCTTCTTCCACTCCCTTCTGTGTCTCAGCACTCAAGACCCCCTCATCAGGAGAATTTCCCAGAAGTCCTTGTTTAGTTTCTAACTGTTGTTTCTATATTCTAATTTCCTCCAATGGTTAATTTTTTGTTTTTTTTTTTGTCCTACTCCCCTTCATTACTCCCTTTTAAGTCCTCAGTAAAGCTGTTATGTCACCAGCAGCTTCTATGTTGTTATTTTGCATTGTACTTGAATTTTATTGTTCCAACTAACCAGGGATTAATGTCTTGGTTTGGATTTGTAGGAGATCATCTGCAAAAGCTTCAGATTCTCATGATTCAAGTGAAGGAGGAGATGAAAAGAAAAAACGGGATTCTCGGAAAAGTGGATTTCTCAATTTAATCAAGTCACGATCGAAATCTGAGCGCCCACAAACTGTCCTGGTCATTGAGGAGCCTTCGTCTCCAAAAGGAGCAGTCAAAAACCCTGCTGTGGACACCCCCAAGAAGGATATAAAGCCAGTGGAGCAGAATGGAAGCACGGAACGGACAGAAGAGTTAAAAACACCAGACTCACTTGAGGATAATCAAATGGAGGAAGTTGGAAGGATAGAACGGAGTGATAGTAAGAGCAGCCCCCAGGGAGGGCGAAGGTATGGAGTTCAGGTGATGGGTAGTGGCCTGCTAGCAGAAATGAAAGCCAAGCAGGAAAGAAGAGCAGCTTCTGCCCAAAAGGTAAGGGAAAGAGGATACCTTTTCAGCCTGATTGATTTTTCGTTACAGTAGAATGCTGAAGTTGAATGGAAAAATACAGAAATACCATGCAATACAAATCCATAAAATAAAAAGCTATATGAACCCTTAATTCCTCTTATGGATTTTGGATAGTAAGCTTTTACATAAAGAAGGGACACAGAACAGAAAAACTCCCAAAGTCCAAAATGTCCTGGTAGATCATTAGCATGTAAAGTGTGGGCATTTTCACAAGAGAATGTGTTTTGTCTGTGGCATAAGAATTCTATTCTTTAGGAACATGCTTAAGTCTTGGGGAAAGAATTTGAGAAACACAAATGGGATTATAATGGTCATCAGAGCTCAGTTATAATATAAAGATGGTTGAAACCAAGGCAATTATAATTGCAAGGGTAACCATCTGCCTTTTGGCCATTTCATAATTTCCTCTCCATCTTAAACATTAAAATTGTTTAGTATGGCCTGGATTTCAAAAACCAAAAAAGGAGGGGAGTAAGGGGGGAGTCAAGTTAAATTGTTACTAGAGTCTGGGTTAGTCAAATGATTGACAGCTGAATTTTTACTGTCCTTTTAATGGGGGAGAGTAAATTTTGTTTTCTTTTTCTTTTTTTTTAAGCCTTACTTTTTGTTTTAGAGTCAATACTGTATATTGGTTCCAAGGCAGAAGATCAGAAAGGACTAGGCAATGAGGGTTAAGTGACTTACCCAGGGTCACAAAACTAAGTGTCTGAGGGCAGATTCAAACCTTGGACCTCCCATCTCTAGGCCTGGCTCTCAATCCACTGAACCACCTAGCTGCCCCCTAAATTTTGTTTTCTGACAACTTCCATGGTGACCAGAAAAATCTCAAAATAAAACCTACATGCACTAAAGTGTTCAAAAAAACTAGCTTAAAATAGTAATTTATTTTGAAAACATTTTAAGGAAATGGATAAAGAAGGACATCTTTCCTCTGGTTACAAAAAAGCATTGAACTCCCTTTTGATAGTTGAGATGGCTCAAACTAGTCTGAGAGGTCTTAGATTTTATATTATCATTGAGTTTTTAAGTTTGTTTTTTTTTCTTGTAGTGAACAGAAGGGAATGGTTTCCTTCTACTTGACTTAAAATATCAGTAAAATAAGTACATTATGTGGTTCAGTAGAAAGAGCTTATCACTGGAAAACCTGGGTTTTGTGTCCCAGATCTACCTTTGAAATAACTGTATAACTATAAAGTGCTAAACAAATTGAAGTTACTGTTTGTTATAAACAGCTCAGTGAACAGTTCAGCTGAAGTCACTCTCAAATAAGCACCATGTATCTTAAATGGTGGTGCAATCTGCAGACAATAATAGGGATGATACCACGTGTCTCCAGATTGATCAGAATTCTGAATAAATCCTCACTTGAATGCATGTGTATCCTGGGTCAGATAGCCAAGACGCTGCCTGAATTCTCATCTATTCTCATACGTTTCTTTAAAATAAGAAGACATTTACTGTTTTCACTCACAAGCTGCTCTTGTTTCATCACAGCCGCTAATGATGAACAGCTGCACTTTGGATGGAAAAATGGCAAATGCTGGTTTTGTTTTTATATGGTTTCTGATGTGTAAATTGCCTCAAAGCTACAAAATAAATATGAATTGGTGTCTGCATTTGCATAAGGCTCACACTAATGATCTCTTGGCTCCATCTAGTGTTTGCAAAACTTACTATTTAAGAAGTAGATGAATAGATATTTAAGCCATACCTCTTCATAATTCAGGAGTAGGAAATCCGTCTTAGCATATTCACCAACAACGTAACTATTTGTAAATCTTAATATTATATGGTGTTAAGCTAGGGACATTGGAAACTTAAAGTTGTTTTTAGATATTCTAGTGAAAAAATAAATTATCATCCTCTAATATAAATATTTAACTAGGCATTCTCTCTTAAGATATGTCTGAAAATACTGAGAAATCTTGATGTTAAGATATATGTTTCAAGATCTACTTATTTTAATACTAAGATAGCTATCTGAAAGCATTAAGAAATTTTACAGAGGACAGCAAAACTGTATTTCACACACATAAAAAAAACTATTTCACTTGTCAATTAATTAATTAATGATTTGAGGTACAAATTACCAGGCACAGAGTAGCTACATATCCATTTTTCATGTTCACAACACGTAGAGAACTATATAAAGTGAAGCTATCATAAACAAAACAATCTGATTCAGGGCTAAATAGTCATTATCAAGGCTGAGTTATCCCCACCCTTCTAAGAATCAATCCTTAAAATCTTGATAATCCTAATTCTACTTGAGAAAATCTAGAAATAAAAACAGTGTTGGGGGACAAGTGGGGGGGGGCAGGTTTGATCATTCCAGGATCACTGCTTATATGCTCTTTTTATGTTAAGTGCCCATGATCCTGCATAAGGAGAGCTATAGAAATAACAACCCCTTCCATTTATAAGCTAATAAAACATTAGAACATAGGCAGGGGGGACCAAGAGACTATTTAAGCTCATTGTGTTAGGGTTTATTCTGTTCCTGTCTATTCCATGGCTTCCTGGTAGTTTTAGAACCTCAGATTTGAAAGGGTCTCAAAGCCATCTAAACCTGTTAGCTGAACAAGATTCTTCTCTACAACATATCTGACCAAAAAGCCATCTAGTTTGTGCTTCAAAACCCCATTAAGTGGTTTTAATTTAAGTGGCTTAAATTCCATTGCTTCCCAAGTCAGCCCATTCTACTTTCAGCAAGCTCTGATCATTAGAAAAGTTTTCTTTCTATCCAGTCTCTGTCAGCCTCTTTGAAATGTTTACATAGTGGAGCAGCCAAGTGGTTCAGTAGATAGAGAGCCAAGCCTAGAGACAGGAGGTCCTGGGTTCAAGGCTGGCCTTGGACACTTCCCATATATATATATGAACTTGGGCAAGTCACTTAACTGCAATTGTCTAGCCTTTTCCACTCTTCTCCCTTGGAACCAACATTTAGTATCAATTATAAAACAGAAGGTAAAGGGTTGGTTTGGTTTGGTTTTGTTTTGTTTTGTTTTGTTTTGTTTTGTTTTTTAATATGTCTACTGACAGTTCCTTTTTATGCCCTCTGAAGCCAGGTAGATCAAATCTAATCCCTCCTTTGAGTCTAACTGGCCTCCATTATATTTGGAAACCCAAAGACAATGGCAGTTTGATAAATATCATTAATGAATCAGACATGGCTTACTTTTCCAAGAAAATTATGTGGTCTTCAAATAGTTTAGTCTTTCAAAAGTAAAAAATTTGAATAAAAGAATGAGAGATTTTTGGACACAACTAATGGGAGAATGTGTTTCTCTTGGATAAGCATATTTATTATAATTTATTAAACATTTATTTATAATAAATCATTGCCAGGTTGCATATTGAATTATGTATATATAAAAAATTAAAATGCATCCATATATTTAAAAAGAAGAAAGTAAATCTTTTACTACAAATAGAATTCAGAACTGGGAATTAGCAACAACCACATGCCTTCTAGCGTCTTAGGAAGGGCTTCTCCAGAATGCTTACATTTTCAGTCATGAGCCATCTGTGAAAGCTGAGCCTGCTGACATCTTTGGACAAGCTTATCAAAGCCTGTGTGAACATCAGGGATTGTTTCTAACCTAACTCTACCTCATTTTTGTCTCCAAGCAAGGACGTGGATCATTTTACTGGATAAGACCATTGGGAATAATTATAAAGACATGGAAATCTTGGGTCATTTCAAATATTGAAAAGACAGTATTTAAAATTCTTCCATCACATGGGAGGTTTTGTGTTCTTTTTTCCCCTTTTTTGCACAATTCATTGGGCAAGACATTGTTTGATTCATAGGATTATTAGTTGCAGGTTTTGTTTTTTCATTTAAAGCAAAAGCAGTCAATGCCAGTAAGATCAAAGGAATTGATTTGGGAAAATTGACTTCTCTTCCATCTCCTCTGGCATTTATAGACTCTACTCCATGTTCAAAGCTTTTAAAAAAGCATTTAAGCAATATCTAAGATCTGTCTAGCAATTTTTTACTACCAAAAATAATACAGAAAATGTCTTTCTGTTTCTCTACAGAGTTTCTAGGACACTTTGAATACATGATCCCTAAAGCACAGTCTGTTTCTAGCTATATATTCTTTCTGCACAGTACCTCAGGTGCTGTGTCAAGTGCATAAATACTGGACTGAACGAGAAATGCAGTTAATTGTCCACAAAGCCCACCTTTTCTTCAGTGAACTTTTGTAGTTCTGTTACCATTTTGTCTATTGAATTTTTAAGGAGTTCTCTTAAAGGAATTTTTGTGCTTCTTTTATCAAGCTATTAATACTTTTTTTCATTATTTTCTTGCATCACTCATTTCTTTTCCCAATTTTTCCTCTTCCACTCATCTCTTACTTTAACTCTTTTAGCAATTCCTGTTGAGCTTGTGTCAAATTAGCATTTTTCTTTGAGGTTTTATTTATAGCTGTTTTGATGTTGTTATTTTCTTCTTAGTTTATGACTTGGTCTTCCCTGCCCTAGTAGCTTTTTATGGTAAAGTTCTTTTTGTTGATGTTTACTCACTTTTCTAGCCTATTTCTTGACTGAACTTTTTGTTAAAGTTGGGCTTTTCTCACCTTTTGGTGTAGAGGCACTGTCTCAAGCTTCAGGCTGATTTCAAAGCTAGTTCTGGAAGGATTTGTAGGTTTTCAGTTCTTCCACAGTGGTGTGATCTGGGAAGAGGGTGGTCACTGCTCTCTTGGTCTATGCTTAGACCTTTCATTAGCTCTATCACTACAAAATTTGATTTAAGGCATTATTTTAAAGTTGATTGGAGGACAATATTGGAAGAGTTCGTCTGGGTTGCTACCATCTTCGCTCTACCTTTCCCTCCCCACCACAAAGCACATCTTGCTCTACCTTTTACCACCAGACGTGGGTCTCCTGGAAGGTAGAATGCATGCAGATTTACTAATTACTGCCAGCAACAGAAATCCATTCTAAGACTATATGATAGAAAATAGGGTGTACTAGATAGAGAGTTGGTCTCAGAATCCTTCAAGATCTGTGTTCAAATCCTGCTTCTGACACATACCAGCTGGCTATAAGCAAATCACTTAATTTCTTAAGAGTCTCCAACCAACACTCTAATAATCTAAGTTGCAGAACATTTCCTGATCTGCATTGGTAAGAGGGAGTTTTCTTACCAGAAGTTCCCTAACACCAATAAAATTACAAAAAATAATTTTTTTATAGATTTCATCTCTTATTCTCATCTTCATAGGAATATGGCCTGTGAATGTACTTTCAAGAACTAAAGAGGGACAGGTTTTTTGAAGATGCTCAAAAGAGTAGAGGGAAATTTGCTAAGACTGTATATCTATTTTCTGCTCTGTGATGAGTTGTTAAACGTGATTTTGTTTTGTAATTTTTAAAAATTCATTAAGTAACTATTGGGGTGGGGGAATTTTTGTATTTTTCTAGAAACTTGGAAATGAAATCTCTACTCAGGATGTTTCTTCAACTGCTTTAAGCAATATGGAACGATCAGATGGGAGTGGAGCAGGTAAATTAGGCTATATTTCTTTTTCTTACTATGAACAACCCTTGCCCTGATCTGTTATGGTAAAGATATGGAAGAAGAAAGGTTAATGGTCAAGAAGTAGGACATAAGCTTTTGGGTGCTTGTGTACCATCTTGTAGCATCATAGAAATCTTTTGAGCACACAACCTTCCAACCCTCCCAAAAACCACAAATCTTCCACAATTAGCTTTGCTACTTTTGCCTCTTTTACAATACAGGGAAGATATTTCTTTCTAAATGCTACCTTCTTAGCAGATTTGTGAGAGGTAGATTTTCTATTTAAATACATCTGCTAAATTCTTTTGTCCTTTGAGTTATTTAAGTAGAATGATCACATACATAACTGAAATGGGAAGCATCTACATATAATGCACACCAGAAATTCATTGGGGGGTGGGGGTGAGTAATTTTTAAATTTATTTGTTTGTTACATTAAAGAGCCCAGTTGATAATGGTCAAAGGACATGAACAGACAGTTTTTAGATGATGAAATCAAAGGTAGAAATAACCAGATTTTAAAATGGTCTCTAAATCATTATTGATGGGAGAAATGCACATCAAAATTCTCTATCATCTCACACCTGCCAGATTAGCTAAAGTGATAAAAGGGAAAACTAGCAAATATTGCTATGCTAATGTTTGGCATGGCTACATCAATCAGACATTTTATTAAGGATGTATTGTGTGCTAGGCACTAGAATTACAATAGCAAAAATGAAATGGTGCCTGCCCTCGTGGAGTTTACATTCTGTTGTTACCATGTAATGCAAGTGTTGGAATATAGTTTGGAACTTTGTCTGGTTAAATAAAATATTTCTAATCTAAAATTTTGTGAAGCTTTCACTTCTAAAGTGTGAATCAGCCACTGAAAGACTGCCACCTATTTATTGTTGTGTGATATGTGTCTTTTCTCACAACATGAGCAATATGGAGATATTTATTGCATGAAAGCACTGGTTTAACCTTTATCAAAGGTTAAAGGGGGGAAGAGAAGGAAAGAGAATAGGAATGGTAAAATATCAGAAAACAATTGTCAAAAATTGTTTCTATATATCATTGAAAGACAAATAAGTGTTTGTTGATTAAAAAAAGAAAGACAATTATCACCACAGCCTCCCATCACTCCATTCATCCCAAGATTCACAAACAGGAAATTAAAATAGAACTTTTATTATAATTGTCCATAATAGTCATTTTATATTCATGAAGTAATTTATTACCATAGGCCATTTAATAACAAAAATTTAAAAAGACTTAAAATATTTGATGTGCAATATATGTATTATTAACCTTGTATAATTATTAGACAGCCTATTAGTTGACTGAATTGATGTATATGGAAAAATACTATTAGGAATTTGCTTTTTTGTAAAGCTTTTCAGGCTTTCAAGAAGAATCTAATATAAAATAACTAGGATTTAAAATGGGGGCTGCTAGTTAGCATAGTAGATAGAGTACCAGGCTGGAGTTGGGAGAATCTGGGTTCAAATCTGCCCTCAGACACTTCCTACTGGTATGACCCCAATTGTCTAGCCCTTGCTGTTCTTCTGTCTTAGAAATGATACTAAATCAGAAGGCAAGGGTTTAAAAAAAAATAAACCATATTAGTTATGTAGTAATGTCCTAGAATTTTATGTAGCATGTATCTGTTTTCTTTCTAGTACCCAAGCTGCCTCCAGGTATTCCAGAGAACCGTTTTGCTGCAAATAAAGGTGACTCCATTCCAGCAACACCAGAGAAAAATACCAAAATAGATCCCAAAATGGACATCGGAATAAGACCTCGGAGTTCCTCCAATACGCCTACCAGCCCCAAACCCCTCCTTCAGTCCCCTAAACCTGCCTTGGCAGCCCGACCCACAGTCCCACAGAAACCAAGAACTTCTTCTCGTCCTGGTAAGGGATGTCACTTGCCACTGAATCAAAATATGGTGATGGTACTGGTAGTTCTTATAAGCATGAGAAACTGGAACTTCTGAGAAATGTACATTATGGAAGAAGGCAGCATGGAAGAGTGGAAAAGGCATAGGATTTGGAGTCAAAGAACTTGGGTTCAGATCCCAGCTCTGCCACTTACTATGGGCAAACCTAATTTGTATGTATGGGCGGTAGTTTCCTCATCTATAAAATGAGGACTTTGGATCCGATGGCCTCTTAAGTCCCATCTAGCTTTAAATCTGTAAGCCACACAGATAGTAAGCATAAAAAACAGGAAGGACCTGGGCGAATTAAATTGGCTTTTTTTCATTTTATACTAAATCTGATTTATCATCTAAAAGAGTGGCAGTTAAACATGACTCATAGATAATATGTCCAGTGAGAGTACAAAGAGAAATCATAAGGAATTCATAAAATTCTATAGCCTTGAATCATATTCAACTAGCTTTTCTACATTTTATGTGGCTAACACCTGTTGTCATAACATGCATGCAAATAATTGATACAAAGTTGTCATTTTTAACCATGCAATACAAGAACAAAAATAATTTATTTTTCTCTTAACCTCAGATCAGCGAGCATACTATTTCTAAACTAGCATCTGAAGACCAGGGTGGTAGAAAAATTTCAGGACATGTTAGAAAGAAGGAAACAAGCATTTATTCCTCACCAACTATATGCCAGACCCTTTGCTAAATATTTTACAAATATTATCATATTTAATCATTGCCACAACTCTGGGAGATAGGTGCTATTATATTTTACATTTGAGGAAATTAAGGCAGAAATGTAAAGTGATTTTTTTTCCTGGATCACATAGCTAGGCAGTGTATGAAGCCACATTTGTACTCAGGTCTTCCTGACCCCAGGACCAGGGCTCTGTCCCCTGTACCCACTTCCCTGTCTAGAAACCAATTTACTTGATTCTTTATCCTTCTCTGATATCAATTCCATTTCCCCTTTACTGTTCTATCTCCCACAAGCAAGCATCTTAAGCAAGCAGAACTCTCTACCCCACCAAACAAGCAGAGTAAAAAAGTATAGGTGTGTGTGTGTGTGTGTGTGTGTGTAAATGTAAAGAGGTCAGCACCGTCAATATTTTTCCCAATCAATAGGCACACAGCATGTGTGTAATATGGAGAGTACTACCATCCCATGGCCCCATTCCCAGGCTGCTACTCCTTATATTTCTCTCCCAATTTTCTCTCATAAGCACAGCAGCCAAGCTAATCAATCTTACTTAGCCACTATAGGCCATTAGTCCCTTCCAAAACCCAGTGTGCAGAACCAGAATAATTACAGGTAGCAAGAAAGAGGTACAGCTTAAGGCAAATGCTTTTGAACTTCATTCAATTCCTGCCTAGATTTATTCACTTTTCTTCCAAATAAGTTGTGAAATTCCTCACAATGAGAAAATAGAATTAGAAAAGATGCCCTGTAGAATAGCTTCATTTGAAAAGGTAGAAAAGTAGAGTCAAGGAATTGCTAGGGTTGGAGTTACAAAAACAATGGGGTGTTTTGTTTTTTCTTTAAAAGCATGTTTTCAAATCATGATTATGATCATAGTATCTATTGGGCATCTTCCTTCACAACAAAAGAAGGCAGTGCTAGATGTAGAAAGTATAGATAGGATGCTAGATAGAAAATCAAACACCCTTCAACCCTGAAACAAAATGGAACATTTGGTTAATTTACAAATTCAGTCATGCCCTACCTCTATGAGGTTGAGTCATGTCTGTGCAAGGTTTAACCTTTTATAAAAATTTGTTATTCTTATCTCCATTATTTGCCAGTGCTGTGATTCTGAGCTGAAATGTAAAATTTTTCCTGAGTCAAAAGACAACAAAACTCTATTTTTTAAGTCATTTATCATATCAGTCTGTTCCCTCCCTGACTCATGCTCTTAGATGTTAAGGAATTTCATCTGTCTGTTTATGTCTCCATAGAGGATATCCCAGATTCTCCAACCGGCCCAGGTTCCCCTAAAGTTGCTTTGCTTCCACCTATTCTAAAGAAAGTTCCTTCTGATAAAGACAGAGATGGCCAAAGTAGCCCCCAGCCTACAACAAGGTCATTTCCCCAAGAAGGTAAGATGGTCTCTTCTCTAGGTCTACATTGCTCCATTTCTTTCCTCTTAAATGTATCAAGGAAAATCCTATACTATCTACAGCCCTGGGATAATTAAGCGGATTTCATATGGTTTGACTAAGTATTATATTCCCCCAGGTCAATTTATGGTAATTTACAATTTCTTGATTTTGCAAGCCAAGAAGCATGTGTTTTCTTAATAAGGTGTTGGAATAAATTGGACTTACAATGTAGCTGTAGGAAAAAGTTCTCTCTGACTAGTCACTGGACTCTGCATTGGAGGCTCCCCCATAAATTCACTCAAGGATAACTTCTAGGTAAATATGTTAGTGGGGTCCTCTCAAAAAAACACCTTTTGGTTTCTGGACTCAGTCATTTATCAGAAAAGCCTTCTTAGCACAAGATCCAACACATTGGATTCAAGAGAGAGCACACACAAGGGATTGAGACACCCCTATTGCTTCAAATGAGCTCCCTAGGTCTTGTAGTGGAGCTTTTCTGTGTCCAGAAGCCTACAGTATTCACCTCAATGAACACTTCCAAGGAGCAGTTATGCCCTTTTGTTATATGTCATGAATACACTTGCTATTGTATCAAAGGCGTAATAGATTGGTGGCTTGAACATCATAATCAAAACAAGAAGGATCACCAGTCTGTGCAAGGGTTCTTTCTTCTGCCTTCTCTTCAGGAGGGTTTTGTGTGTGAGATCTTTCTTGATCTCCCAGAGCTTGTCAAATTATTAAATAATGGCTGTTGGGCTCAAGTAAATGGTAAGAAAGTGCTTCTGATCCCTTTTGTGAGTTAGGAAAATCACAAATCAAGAAATAAAATAAAATGAAACCTCTGTCTTCCTGTTCCATAGTCAACATTAGGTCATTTTAGGGCATCTGGCCTCTTCTGGGTAGAGACCATAAATAGGAAAACATTGGTTGAAAATCTAGATCCAGAGTTTTGACAGAAATTGTTTAACCAATAGTCCTCAAAAAGGGCAATAAACGTCATTTGCACCCTTTATTTTGTATTATGATACTCCATGCAAGAGAAACTCCTAGAGTGTTGGCAAGGTGACAATGACATTGGTCAGTAAATAGCATTTACAAGCAACCTTTTCCTGGGGGGTAGGGGGGAGATGTTCTTCTTTCTTTTTTTCTCTTCATTTTCTATACTTTCTTTCTCTAAAACTGTGTCCAACTTTAGGCACCTCCAAAAGATAAATGGAAAATCTTGTTAGGGAGGGAGGAAGTGCAAAATGGCTCTTTGTTCTAAAACAATTAAAACTTTGAAGTAGGTAAAAGTTGAAAGTTTAGTTGTTTTTTTTTTCTTTAATGACTGAGTTCTTTTAAATTAACCTCAAGTAACCAAGAGGAGTCTACCCTACCTCAGATGTTTTAATAAATGAAATGTAGAATGCCATGGGCATGGCCTTGCCCAGTTTGAAATGTTCTTGTTTCTTTTCCAGAAAAATGGAGGAAAGAGTTGAATTGCTTCTAATACATTTCAGGGGAGCTGGAGTAGGTGTTTGGCTCTTTTCCCAGCAGCTATTAGGAACAGGTGGTGCCCTTTTTAGGGGTACATAAAAATATTATTTCTGAGGCTGGGGGTGGGGGTGGAGATGATGAAGGTCAGCTGTGCAATACACTGTTTTACAATATGAATTTCAAAAAAGACAAGTCACAGTAACTCAGATTGATAACATCACTTTGAGCCTGGGACCTAGTACATTGAGAAGAGATACAATTCAAGAACAGATTTAAACAGGCTTATCAAAGGTGGTGAAACTTTCATTTAAAGGTTTCACAAATAGTCGTTATCAGCCTTTCAACTAGAGTTACCACGGGAAATGGAGTTGCTTGTGAATAAATACTGCCTCTTACTTTAGAAAAAAATTCCTAATCATACTGTTTCCAATTTTTGTACGCTTTCTTCATGCCAATTACTCCCGTTTTCCTTGTTCTGTGCTTTCCTTTGGACTAGCATGCCCAACTAATTTCTGAAACAGGTAAATCACTGCAATTATTCCTGATTATTCCATAGTGAATGTGTTTTATTTCTTTTTTATCCATTGCAGAACCAAAATGGAAATAAGGTGCACTTTATAAGATTTTTTTGTTTTGTTTTATTTTATAAGTAACTTCTTGGGGGCAATCTCAAAGCACACTTCATTTTGCACTACATTTCCATAATGTTGGCTGTTGAATTCTGTAAATGACAGCAGATATGCCCAGGACTGAGACTATCTGAATAGATGCCCTGTTTCCCTTGAATCATGATAAGTGGGGTGGATAAGATAATATTAAATTCTTTTTCTTAATATTAGCTTCCACACATGGATTTATTTGCCAATATTGACAAGGGGGTAAAATGAATCCCTTTTCCCCAGTAGAACAAACAGGAGATTATAACAAAAGAGATTCAGACCATGACAATGACAAGTTCACCAGTGGAGGGAAAAGATCTTCAAAACTGTACTCCACCACTGCGGAAGAGGAAGTGAATGCAGTTGGGCACAGGAAGTCACAGCCAACAAATGGTTAGAACCTTCAATTTTCATCTTTCATGGAATCAATGCTTAAGAACTGGCACTAAGATTCACATTTAGCTGCAAGGCAGTTCATTGTGTTCCATTCCATGGGAGGGAGTTTGGGAAATTATTCAGATTACAGTAAATATCCTTTTAGTCTACAAACACAATGACCTCCTTCCACTTTAACCAATGCCCCCATCCAAATACTTAGGAAAAAGTGAAAAATCTGGGGTTGATACACCAACCAGAGCATTCCCAGAGGAGTGGGTTTTATTGTGGGGAAGGAATGACTTATTGCTTGGCATCCAGGCTTCCTTTCTGATGTATTTGCTATTTTTAAAAGCCTATCTCCCTACTATTTCCCTTTCTGTTCTCAGTCTTCTTGGCAGAACTATAACTACTGTGAAGGGACCACACGGTGTCCTGGGGCATTGGATTTAGAGGACACTGGCAACACTTGCAGACTTCCAGAAGGTTAAAAACAACATATAGCCATGGCACCTAGTTCTTAAGGACAATTAGTTAAAATAAGAAGCTACCAGATGGGCTAGAGTGAGTTCTTCATCTCCCTTTTCCCCCATGTAATGACCTCTCCAGAAGCAAATCTTAACCTCTGTCTCTCAGAGACCATATCTTCTTTCCAACCAAAAGATGTGCTTGGCGCCCTAGGTGCTAAATTTCCTAGTTACTGCTCCACTCTTGGTCATTTTCTTTTTAGGTATGTTCAGAGAGTTATATAAACCAACTTGAGTCTTAAGAGTCATAGGATGTTATACCTGGAAGGAACCTTAGAAATGATGTCTTCTGACCCTTTTATTCTACAGGTAAAGTTACTATCTATAGTTACTATAGTAAAGTTATTATCTTTAATTACTTTACTAAAGTTACTATCTATAGTTACTATATTAAAGTTACTATCTACAAAGGCAAAGGAATTTGTCAGATTTCACCCAGGTAAACTAGTTCCTCTGACCCTCAGTCTAGGTCTCTTTCCCCTGCAATAGCTGGGCAGTATAATGGACAGCACAGTCAGTTCAGAATCAGAAAGTCCTGATTTCAAATCCTACATCAGATATTTATTATCTGTGTGACCCTGAGCATGTCACTTAATAGTCTTCTGCCTCAGATTCCTCATTTATAAAATAGGGATAGTAATTACACCTACCTCCCAAGAGTGTTGTGAGGAGCAAATTGAAAAGCACTTTGCAAACCTTAATGCACTATATAAAGACTACCTTTTATTGTGGAAACTTAGCATAAAGTTTGAGATAGTGGTAACAACAACATGAGCTCTTTCGAGGAAAGAAATGGCATAAATCCAATAAATAATAATATGTCTCTGCCATATATGTCCATCTGGATAGGAATTTTCTGTGATTATTTAATAAAATGGGGGGAAATGCCAATTGCATTTCTCCCTCTTTGGACATATTGCTCTTTAAAATTCTTTCCCTGTGGCGTTCTAGAATGCAAGGTGAAAATGAAAGTCATAAGAAAGTTAGAAGAAGGAAAAGATTTCTATGTAAGCTTTTTTCTCTGGTTGTAAAGTTTAGAAAAGCCCTTTATTAAATAACATTTTGAGGGAGATGAATACATTTGTTCACCGTTGGGAGTATAGGAAAGGAAATGTCCTTCCTCATTTGTTGCTATTTCTTATAAACATGGCTTGGAAAATTAATGGCTGCTCCTTTTAAAGGAGATTTTAGTTTCCTAGAGAACAAAGAGAGAAAACAAATGTTCCTCTGTTTGTTCATGTTTGAGCTTTCTTAA
The DNA here is from genome assembly GCF_027887165.1 of Monodelphis domestica. Classification (NCBI taxonomy): domain Eukaryota; kingdom Metazoa; phylum Chordata; class Mammalia; order Didelphimorphia; family Didelphidae; genus Monodelphis; species Monodelphis domestica. Next base: position 223,354,201 of record NC_077229.1, read on the forward strand.
GAGGGCTTTAGATCATGGAGTGAGATGAGTTTTTACTTTCCTTTACAATGGCCATTTGGTGATTATAAATAGATGCTTAAAATTTGGTGATCTCACAGAGTGTTCATTGGTACTACTGCCCTACCTCTGTTTCTCTGATTTTTTTTTTCTAGGATGGTGGTAGATTTGCAGTGAACTTACCCACAGGCATTCCTGGTCTCCTAGCTGACCTATAACACATTCGTAAGATGTCTCTTGGGATTAGGGAAACCATCTGGACCCAAATATCCCTCAGAAATAATCATGTGGTAGTAGAATCATCAACCTTGGACTTGTTAACATTGTTTATTCAAGAAGCATTTATTAAGCTTCTCTGTGACATGTACTATGCTATTTACCAGAGATATGAAGGTAAAAGCTACCAGTGACCCTCATCTATGCAAACAGTGATAGCAAAGGACTTGTCTTTGCAAACATAGTTTCAAAACATCCCATAGCTCAAAAGTTTAAGAAGGCTTTGCTCCTCCAAGAGAAAAAGCAAGTCCTATAACCTTTATGCTTCTCATTCTAATATTGTGTCCAAAGGAAGCAGTTTTCTTCAGATAACTATGCATAATTACAATTTATCTGTCTACAAGATTCTTTTACCTTACTCTTAAATCACCTAATAGTCACAGAAGGACATCTAAGGACAAATGGCCTTTCTGAAATGATAAAACTCCTATTTATGGAAAGTACCTATAGAATCTGTATAAATATAAGCAAATTCCAGACATTTGTATTGAAATTACTGAATCGGTTTTGTTTTATGGACCTGTTTATAAAGAATGGATAGCTCAATTTTTAACAATTACAGTGTGTAGTGAAATGAATGTTCCTGTGGCCTTCCACTTCATACTTTCTCTAAAGAATGAATCAAATTATAAAATTGAAAAGTAGTAGCTCTTCCATTATCCAAAAGGTCATTCCAGTAGTCACCTGATTGGGAAAGGAAATAGTGAACCTGAAGATGGGACTAGGCTGGAATCAGAGAACTAGGAATTGGGAAAATGTTCTCAATTAAGATACCCTGCACTCTGTGACATGACCATTGATTTAATTACAATTTAGTTGTTTGCAAAATTCTCATTTTGAAACTCTAAATTCTTTAAAACCAGTAGTCTCCACTAATGTCCCAGTCACTCAGGGTTGTGCTCTCAGTGTCATCCTGGACACTGCATTGTCCCTAAAGCTCCAAGCTACATCCCCAGTCAATTACCAAGCAGTACCGATTGTAGCTCCACAATCTTTTATATCCTCCTATTTCCTTGCCCCTTTCAGCACCTACCCCCCATCAGTTTTTCTCCATTCACAGCCATCATCCTAGTTAAGACCCTCTGATCTGTAATATTCTAATTAGCCTCCTTCCTCAAGGCTCACCATTCTCAAATCTGTCTTCCACATTCCTGCCAAAGTAATATTCCTAAAGGATGGTCTGACCATGACCATTACAGGGGCTTCCTATTGCCTCTTGCCTCAAATGCAAATTACTCTGGCATTCAACACCCTTAACAACTTGGCTCCAGCCTACCTTGCAAAGCGTGTTATACGTTATTTCCCTCCAAGCACTCTTTGATCCAGCTAACCGTACATTCTTCCTATTCTTCACATATGCCATCCCATGTCCTGCCTCCATCCTTTTGCATATATACATAGACCCCCATGCCTAGAAGACTCATCTTCCTCATCACCATCTCTTAGAAAATCCAAGCTTCCTTCAAATGCCACTTTCTATGCATCTTTTCTGAGACTCTCCAGCTGTTAATGCATCCCCTCAAACATGCCATTTTTGTCTGTATCCTTAGAATCTAGCACAATTGCCTGGAGCATAGCTGCTTAAGCCTTACTTGAAAGTGGCAGCTAGTGGATTAAGAGCCAGGCTCAGAGACAGGAGGTCCTGGGTTTAAATCTGATCTCAAACTATCCATATATCTATATCTATATCAAATCAGATCTAGCTATATGACTTTGGACAAGTCACTTAATCTTCTTTGCCTAGCCCTTATTGCTCTTCTGCTTTGGAATCAATATACAGTATTAATTCTAAGAGGGAAGGGAAGGGTTTAAACTTGATTGGTTGATGTCTAATTCTAACATGGAGGTGTCACTTTATGGCTATGCCAGTGGAAGTCAAGCTATGGCAGACTTCCAAGTGTGGGCTATGTGTCATTTACCCCAAGTTTAGAGAAGTGGGCCACCTGATTCCTCTTCCCCTTACCACCTACCCTTTGGACAACACCTTAAAGCAAGCTAGTACAATTTGATGTGGTTACAATATATATATATTATTATAGTGAAATGGGTGCTCATACTCACTCAAGTGAAATGAGCAATCTTTTTGAAGTCTTGCCCCTAAAAAGAATTTGAAATTGGATCACTTTATAAAAACTGACCTTTTGGAAGCTTCCCTGTTACGGTGTCTTAAGCATTAACATACTTCATTTTATAAGCAGCAGAAAGGTGGTAATTTTGTTTAAAGGGCTTCAATTAACATATTTCTACATGAATGACTTTTTCTTTTTAGTGCCAGTTCCTAGCACCTGTCTAAACCTTTGAGAACTGAATAGCATTCTGCTTTCAGAAAGAGATTTGGTGTTCAGTTTGTAATTAATTAACAGCATTTTAAAAAGTCGTTTAAGCTGAGCTGCAGGTTGACACCCCCCCCTTAATAATTCTTTCAGCAGCTTTATTTAGACAAAACATTTTTCTTATTCCTTTCAAACTTGAGCAGTATTTATGCTCAGAAGCTATTGTTCTCAAAGCATGTTGCACATTGTTTTTCTCATGGTTATTCCTCTGTTTTAATTGAATCTGGCTATTTTAATGTTTATTTGACAGGTGTTTGTATGCTAGAATATCTTAACTTCATTTATTGAAAATATTTCTAACTGCATATCTTGTAGTTTCATGTAATTTTCTCTTTCCACTTAATTATAAGCTCCAGTTCTTCATTATGTTAAGAAAACAGGTGTATCTGCATGTAGCATAAATAGATCTTTGGAGAGGAAAAGAGAAAGTAAAAGGCATCTGATTTTGAGGCTTTTTGATATCATCTGCCCCATCCCAGGAATCAAAGTTGCATTCTGCAAATACTACAGTTATTGAGGGTCTGACATTGATTACCTGTGCTCTGTTTCTTTTCCTTTACAAGAGCAGAGTTCCATTTTCCTTCTTTGTTACCCCCAAAAGAAATGTAATTGCCTGTTGCCACTTTGGCTCGTTCTAAGAGGAGAGAGCAAACAGTTGGGGAATGTACCTTTTAGGTCATAATAGATTTAGCTTTCTAGGAATTAGTATATCATTGGAGTTTAATGGAGGAGAAAGCAAAAAGTTAGAGCTAAGGCTGCTCAAGGAAAGGCACTTTTTGTGCCTCGTGGAAATCTATATTATAACAGTGCTGAAGTTGGCCTTCAACTTATATACAAAATCAAATCATTTTGGAGAAGGAAAGGTTCCATTTTTGATCCTCTCTGTCTGAGGTCTTGATAGTATAAATGTGATTTGAATATAGATAGGTTATTTAAGTGGTGAATAAAGTACACATTCACTTAGTTTGCTTATCCATTATTTATAAATGTCTTTTTTTTCTCCCAGTGTGCTTGGTGTGCACAAAAAGCTTATAAACCCCTGGAATAGTAACCTCATGTAGGAGGATTTGAATCAGAGAGGTATAATAGAAAAAAAAAACCTAAAGTAAAACTAAATTAAGTCTGATTGACTGGGCAGGCATCATCCGGAAACTGGTGAAAGAAATTTTAGATTAATTTTTAAAAACATGTTTAATATAGGACCTTTTTATTTCAGGTATATATAATTAGTAATACCATCTGCTAACCACAGGCCTGCTGTGGGATCTTTAATAAATACATAAGTCATCTGTAATTAGCATATTATATGTATGCAAATGAGTATTACTAAAATGCTTGGAAACAGTATCTTCCCTGAGGAACATTTACCCTAAAGGTTTGTTTATAATGTTAATCTGGCATAGTGAATTAATCTAGGAATCAGAAGCTCTGCTCCTCGCTCTGCTCTAGCCTAACTACTATATGATCTCTAATAAATCATTTACCCTCTTTGCACCTTCACTTTCCCACTAGTAAAATGGGGTATAACAGCTGCTGTTCACAAAGTTGTTCTAAGAGTTGCAGGAAAAGGTACTATTATTATTAGCAAGCCCTTTCTCCATAGCTAATATCAAGGTAAAGCAGCCTAGAACTGGACACATAATCACTATTTCAGAATTAATAGTAGTATCTGAATTAGTGAAATTGTCTTCTTGGGTAGATGTTGAAATGTCCTACTATTGTTGAAAGTTTAATAAATAAGCCCCTCTCTAAAATCACTTAACCCTCATAGCTTAGCCTTTATTGCTCTTCTACCTTGGAACAGATACTTAATTTCAATTTTAAGACAGAAGGTAAGGAATTTTTTTAAAAATAGAATTTGTTGGCTGATTGACAAGAGAGAATTTTTAAGCCAGAATTGTTTCTTTGAAGGGAGATCAGTGTGTTAAAGAGAGCCTTCTGTGATGCAATTTAGAAAAGATGAATACTTTTGTCTCAGGGTGTAGTGTCTCTTTATTAATTTCATATAGATTAGCTCAGACACTTTTAATTGTAGGAATTCTATCATTAAAAAAAACAAACAAACAAGGCTGGGTCATTTTATACAGCATGAATCAAATCCCAGAACCTTCCATAAGCCACAAGTTGAATTTAATAAAAAGTAAATCATGATAAAGCAAATATATGTGCTTTAGGAGATCAGGGAAGAGTGTTCTACTAGACTGATGTGGCCCCTGCATCCTGCAGTTAAAGTTCATTATGAGGCAACAAATACAAGAAAGAGAGTTCCTTCTGGATTTTAAATTTTAATAAAGCAATCATGGCTAACACCCCTGGTGACAGCATTTTCTTATGGCAGGGTCTTATCTACCTGCATCAAAAAGCAAGGGAGAACTTTGGAGATTAACCAGTGCATTCCAACCCTTTCATTTAATGGAAGGAAAAAAATTGAGAACTGGATAAAGATCACTGATTCATCCCAAATCTCACTTGTAATGATAATGCAGATAATGACAAGAACTGAAATATCTTTAACATTTAAAATTTACAAAGAACTTGCTATCCTCTAACCTGTGAGTTTGACAATACAAATTGAAATGTATCCCCATTTTACAGATGAGGAAAGGGAAAACCTTGCACTAGAACCCAGGTCTTCTGATACCAGATCTAGTTCTCTCTACTACATTAGTTGCTTAAGAAATCAAAAGTTCTCTTACGAAATTACCATTGTATTTAGTCAATATTTAAGAGGAACTTGAAATCTGACTTCAGACACTTTTCTAGCTCTGTGACCCTGGACAAGTCACTTAACCCCATTTATCTAACCTTTGTCCTTCTATCTTAGAGTTGGTGCCAAGCCAAAAACTAAGGGTTAAAAAAAAAAAAGCAACTTGAACACATAATGCCCAGGATTATGAACAACTTCCAAATGACTATGATCAACCCTAGTCAAATATCATATCTGTTCCTTTTCTTTAATACAATTTTGTAGGTGGATAGTAGGGTTGGAAGGATGGTTTTTCTTTTTAAGAATCAAAAATCTATGATCAAAGTTATAAGCTAAAAGTAACCTTAATTCTAAAAAGACAAACATCTCACTTTTAAGAAGTTGAAATTCAGGAGGTTTAAATACTCTTCAAGTCTTCTTTCATATCATTAACTAAAAATTCAAATTTTCCTTGGCCAGAGATCAGAACCTGGAGTGACCACAGCCTTGGCAAGGGAAGTCACGATATTGTTTGCATCTGAGGCTATTAGGGCTAATGAGTCCTCACTTCCTGAACATTCTTTATTAGGTTAACTACTTAAATAGCCAAATGGAATTTGTGTGCCTAATACTCATGGAGCCATCCAAATAAGGGTTCCAATTTAATTTTGAAGGTTTTCCTGGAAAGGCATGCTTGGGACTTGGGAAGCACTTGAACTGGTGGGCTAAATGAGGCCATTGCATTTTTCATTTGAAGCATACAAAAGCTGTGCTTATTATTTTTAACTGAATGGTATCTACATAAGTCATTGTAAATAGCCTTTAGTAGCCTTTAATAACATACTGTAGTACAGAATTTAAAACACTTTCCCCAGGCAGTGGAAACTATAGTACCTTTTTTTTCCCTTCCCTTTCTTTTTTATCAAAACCATTTTGTTTCTTGCAGGAACTTTGTCTTTACATGTAACCAGAGCAAGATTTGCCAGCAATAGTACCTCTGTATGGAGAGTGGTCCAGGGTACTTGCTGGCATAGTTCATTTTTTAGAAGACTCATCCCCTAGAGAATGAAATTGACAGGTCAAATAATTGGTAAAATGTCCATCGATAAGTCAATGAGGGCTGTGAAAACACAGAAGGCCACTCTGTACTTTATTTACTATCCTCTACCAAAAATAAGAGTAAGTCCTATAGTATCTGCTATGGACCTAAAATAGGATATGACTATCTTTTCAGAAACTTAACCTATTTCCCTCTACTAGGAAATATTCAGTTCGATTCAACATTTATAAAGTGCCCAGTGTCTACAGTGCCCAGAAAGTGATGCAGTGATTATCACATGAGAATAGCTCATGTATGCATTGTGCTTTAAAGTTTATAAAGCCCTTTCCTCACAATACCTGTGTGAGGTCATTAGTGCAAGTTGTATTACTCTCATTTTGCAGATAGAGAAATCGAGGTTCTGAGATGCAGTGACTTGCCCACACTAACATACCTCGTAAATATCTGAGCTGGAATTCAAAGCCTCGTCTCCTGAAACTTCACCCTACACTCAATCAGATGACTTCTTTCTTCAAGGACCTTTTAATCTAGTGAAAGAGGGAAGATTAGATTAATTTCAGAATCATCTTCCTCCAGTTTCCAAAATGTCACTTCTCCACTCTACTAACACCTCCTAGAAAATCTATGAACAGTTTCTCTGGGAGCTTCTATATGAGGGAGCGGCCAACAGACACCTGGAGAATGTGTGGTTTAAATACCAAGTCACAGTTGTTCATAGGAATCTTCTGGGAGGTTTAAAATATGTTTTCTTGTCTTCAGGATTAAAAGAAAATAAGCCTCTTACCGCTAATAAAGTCTGTCCCAAACTTTTTCCCCTTGGGTGCCCCCATCCTCTTCCCTGAGTTGGCTAGCCATGCTAAATCACTGACATCTCCCTATTCCAAACTCTTTGAATAAGCTATTTCCTTGTTTGCTGTAGTTTCATGGAAGATCCAAGGACACCACACCCCTGAACACCTGGAGCAAAGACCACGGTCCTCCAGCAGAGATGGCTACCAGGGCAGTAAGTCCAGTGACTCTGGAGAAGATGCCGAGAAAGACTTTATTTTTGTTTAAAAGGGGATGCCTTGCAAATGACTGATTGCACAAGGTACTTTTGTAGCCCCAGATACTGTTTTCTATTGGTGCAATTGGTTTTCTTTCTCCTTTCTTCTTTTCTTTCTTTTTTCTTTGTGAATAGGAAACAAATTCTTTATTAATGGTATTCAAAGCACATTAGTTTGGTCTTTCCTTTTCTTAATGATACATTTGATTCTCCAACATCCCCTTATATGCCTTCACTAAAAGCCAGCATTCTCTACTCATGTTCCCTACTGGAATTTCTCTGAAGCAGCTATGAAGAGTACCCTACCAGAGAGTCTGGGGAAGGCAAACTGGAAAGCATCTCACATGAATCCACCGTGCAACAGGCTGTGTGTTGTACTGCTGATTGTAAATGTGTCAAATCTGCACGAGTCTGACAAAGAAATATATTCTTGCTGTATGCAATTGCACATTGTAATTATAGTCATAGAGCACACTAATAAATAATTTGTACAAATTATATATATTAGATGCTTGGGTCTGGGTTTTACGTTCTCCCAGATAGAATGCCTTTCTTCCTATTGAACTGTACAGAAAAAAATAAAACAACCCTCAAATGGTTACATTTGCATATTGTCAACAAGCACAACTGAGAGTGGAATAGAACTGTGACTCTACTAAATCCTCAGATTAATGTATATAGTTGATTGGGATGAGGCAATCAAGATTTTATGAATATTGGTTTTTGGGAGGTTGTTTTCAGCTCTGTCTGCATATTAGCTCTTAATGTGTGATTTGAGAGAGAAATAATTAGACACCTGTAAAAAAAAAAGTACTCTTTTGGGGGCATATTTGAGAGATATTCACTTACATTACAGGTTGAATTTTATTCATATGTATATTTGTACCAATAAAATGATTTTGCAAGTGGAATATTGGTCTTCTACAGTGCCTTTTTCAGATGGGCTCACTTACTGGGGAAGTCTTTTCATTCTTTCTGGGGAAAAAATGAAAATAATCACAATTGTGACACATCACAAGGAGAGCTATTACAATCAAAACAAATAACTGTTGCCTACTCTCTCCAGAGTGGGAGGGGTGGGGATTTACATAAGGATGTAGAATCAAATACTTATCAGTGCTTTACACCTGGCTGCATGACAAACAGATTTCTATATATTTTGAAACCTGGAGAAAGAAGGCTAAGTCTGATCCTCATAAAGGGTACTGGGTACCAGTGTCAATCACTCCATAGATATAGGTGAAATTCAAGATATATAAAGTGGAGAATTTGGAGAGGCAAAGACATACCCATCTAAAAGGTGCCCATTTTTTAGATCAGCCATTTTCACTTAAGTAGTATATCTCAAATTGAAATCTAATTGAGTGATTCATGCCTACTTACATTTGGCTGTGCCTTTGGGAAGCTTGACCTATTAAAGTATATCCCAAGATATGGTCATGTAAGTTACCTAATGCAGATGCTCACTTACATTTTTTAATAATACCTAAGGAAAAAGTCATCAAATTCAGTTATGTAGGCATTTCCCAAGCTGTGTTTTGCATAACCCTGACTTCATGTGATATGGACAGGAATTCTGAGAGGATTTGAGATGTGGGGGTTTTGCCTGCTAAAGTTTATTAAAATATAAAATTATATGCATGTTAAAACTACCTGTGCACCAATTTGGGGCATGAAAATGTATTCTTCTCTTAAAAATTTCTCCACTTCCCACTTTATCCTGAGTATAATCCAGATACTTGGATCAGCAGATATTTTGGTCAATGATGCCCACAGAGGTGAAGGAATTTTTTTTTTCAATATCAAATAGCTAGTTAGTGGTGTAGTAAGAGGATTCAGTGAGGCAGGCTGACAGCATGGGATGCTGCAAAACCAAGATTCCACAGAGCAAGGCCTGGGTCAACATTCTAAGCATTGGGTAGGAGAGGGACAGTTGGGGACTGACAGTTGGGAATGGAAGGAGCCACTCCGGAAGAAGACAGAGAAGGTGTGGAGGTGTCTCTCTCTGAAGGAAAACAACTTTGGAGTTGCCAGGGAATTGGACCATCTTCAAGGAGTGGTTGAGTGAGGGTTTACCCCTGTGAAGATTGGATTTGGCTCTCTCCTGATTGTAACAATGAAGTTACTTAGCTCTTCCTTGATTATGAAGATTGAATTGTAATCCCCTGTCTATTTGTTGATTTAATCCCCAGAAATGTAAGCACAATACTTAAAGTTGAGTGGGAAGATCTGCCCATGTTATATCTGATCACCAAGGGTGTAAATATCCTACTTAATCATGAGGTAGGAGGTCTATGACCCATGTGTGCAATAGTGGGTAACAAATTAGAATTGACTAACTGCCTTCCAGGCAGTCCTCGAGCAGAGCATCAGCTGTGATTGGTAGATGTGGAAATAGGGAAAGTGGAACAAGAAAAAGAGGCAAGGACCTGAGGGAGGTTGATCTTCTGGGAGTTGTTGGAGGTTGGTCTTCTGGGAGTTTGAAAAAGACACACTTGGAGTGGAGCCTGCTGGAGTTGAGTCTGATAAAAGAATCTGCTGATTGAACTGACTACGTGGTGAGTGTAAAGGCTGACTTCTTTCCTTGCCCTTTCTGGAGGCATGAGCCTCCAGGAAAGACCCATCTTCTTGAGACTTTGAGACTCCTTTCCCTTCAATGGGGCCTTAGAATTGCTACCTGGCTCAGAGGAAGCCGGAACTCACACACACTCACTCTCACTCTCTCTCTCTCTCTCCCCCCTTAATATCTTTCCTCTATTATAAAAATAAACTACCATCAATTCCATTTTACTTTAGTAATTCATTTTGGGGATTTAGAAATTTAAGATCTGGGGACCAATTAAATATTCAGTCCAGTTAAGTTTAATTTAAATTTAATACCCCACAATGGTGGACAGTGTTTGTGTGTTAATCCTCATTCCCCCTTGAATCCTGTGAAGGACTCGTCATCCTGAGGCTCTTTGACCCAAAGGAAGACTGGTGTCATGAGAATCTCGGGCCCTGTGGACTTTACGAATCCCTATTTATCTTTAATTTCTCATTTAATTAGATAGTTTAGGATAATTTAGAAAGTTTAGGGTTTAATAATTGGGTGGGGGTTAGAAGCAGGTCATTCCCTGATTCCCTTCCCATCCTTCTCTCTTTAGTTTAATAAACCTTTTATTATATATTTATAACTAGTTTGAACCCTTCCTTTTTTAACCTCCCTGTTACAATGGCTAGCCATTTAGGGCCTCTGGTGCCAAATACAATATTCTTCCCAAAGTTATAGTTAATACAGAAGGTCACAGCCAGCTTTTCTCAACCTTTCCTATGGTCACAACTTCAGAGATTGTATGCTACACTACAAAGGATTTGGGTTAAATGCTAGTGGAGGAGGGGAAGAAAGAAAAATGGTCCTGGGGAAAATTGGTTTATCTTCTACAATAGCAGTTGCAAAATAATTAAAATTTTTTGCCAGTTTTAATACTAATGCACCATACTAAATGACTAGTAAGTTAATTTTTTAAAAACATGGAAAGTTATAAATAACAAAGAGTGAAACAAGAAGGACCAGGAGAACATTATATAGAGCAACAGAAATACTCTTTGAAGAATGATATGGGATTGTCTGCCTCCAGAGGAAGAAATGATAAATAGAAATAAGCAAAATATAATTTATATATATTAACAATATATATATATTTGGGGATGTCAAATGATGCCTTCTCTAGTACAAGGAGGGGAGTGATTAATTATTATATTTATATTATAACAATATATTATATAATTATATTAATTCATGTTGTGTTAAATAATAATGGTAATGATAGCTACCATGATTTAAGGTCTTCAATATTCTGTACATTCATTATCTCATCTCATAAGATAGGTGCTATTATTCCTATTTATAGATGGGGAAACAGACTGGGGGCATGGACTTTCTAAAGATTGGTGGATTCACATGAAAACAAGGGGGAGTGGACTAAATGACTTCTCAAAGTCACTTTCTGTTCTATGGAGTTTTGTCAGACTACAACCCATTCTGAGTCAATTCTAGTGAAGATGACTTTGGAAGAACTAAAAGAACAATGGGACTAGAACAGCTTCAGAGTAGATCAGAAGAACTGAATGTCCCCCTAGAAGGAATGACCAGATATGTATAAATGCTTGTTGATTGATACATCCTGCCTGTGGAACCAGTCAGAGGGAAGTATTAGGAACTGGAATTGTGATTTCCTTGGTATAAGAAACTCCCAGATGGGAAAACTCTCCCTATAGATCAGCACCTTTTCTGCAACTCAACCTTAAGAGAATTGTTACAAGGGAATCACTTTAAAAGACTGATATATATTAATTTAAGGTCGCCAAGGAATCAGCTATGTAATTCCTAAATGAAAAACTCAAGTCAGCCGTCAGCCTTTTTGGAGTTTAATTACAATAGGAGCAAGAAAGGAATTAGAGATATATATAGAGAGAGAAAGGGGAGAGAAGGGAATAGGGCTTAAATACCCCCTCTGTTTAGGCTGGGCCAAAAGGCCCAAGCCCTTAGATAGCTGGGGCAAAGAAAAGAGATCAGTCCCTTTCACTCACGTGTCCAAAATGGAGAAACAGTCTCAGAGGCCCCCACTTTCAGCTTCCTTCAGAGCAAGCTTCCTCAGAGCCCAGGAACCACCGACCAAAAACTCAACCCCCTTCAGTCTCCAGACCCTCCTATCTTTAAGGACACCATCCAAGTTGCCTCCCCTCAGTCCTCACATCTACCAATCACTCTTCATCAATTTCCCTGTCAATGGAGGCTCTCGCTTAACCCAGGACCGCCCAGAGGTTTCTGGCTTTTTGCACATGTCTGTTGAAGGTCATATTTTCCAATGATTAAATCTATACTCCTTTGCTACAGCCCTTTCTAAATCCTGTTAATTTGAGTATGGTAGAGATTGGAATAATTAAATTTTGATCTAGGCTGCAGCCCTTACTCAATCCTGTTAGGACTGAATAGGGTGGAGATTTATTCCAAGTATCTCCATTGTATCAATTCTAAATCAATCAAGACTCAAAGAAATTCCTGTTCTATGCTTAAGCATAGGTCAAAGTCCTTTCCATTGTTCAGCAAAAGGTTTCTGTCCTAAAGTAATCTTAAGAAGGGAAGAGAAGGAACCTCCCATGCCAATGGAGTTCCCATTCCAATAGACTATCAGTAAGAAATTTTCCAAGTATGAAATATCCCAATGGTGAAATTTTCAACAATTATAAGTCTAAGGAATTTTGAGGTTTACAGAATGACCTAAAGAACTAAGGCTAAGTGACTTTCTGGGGGTGACATAGCCAATAGGCATCAGGGTAGGACTTGAATCTAGGTCTTCCTGGTTTGAGACCAGTTCTCTCTACTCTGTATTACCCTGCCTGTCAGAATGAGGTGGCCTAAAGTTAAAAAAAAAAATCAAGTTTATTTAAGGAGCACAGATTCTAGCATCCTAGTCTCAAACCCCTAAAGTTCCACTAAAGTAGACAGTCCTATCACACTTTGAGAACCACTTTCAAACACAGGCATAGTAAAGTAGGCAGAGAGAACAATGATGGGTATGGTTATTCTCAGCAATCATGTTTTGATAATCCAAACATTATTTCTGCATTAGAGTAGATTGTTTAATTTTGGCACCAATAAGGGAAAAAAAATTGCTTTCTTAGACTAGTATTAGTATAACTTTGTATTTACTGACCACATTGCCAGCTGGGCTGTGGCAGAATAAGGTGGTCCATGTGGTTAGGAGAAACCAGCCAAAGATTAAAAATTGGATGTGGAAAATCAACAGAGAAAGTAATTTCTTACATGCCTCATTCAGAGCTGACTATAAAAAGATAAAGGAACAGTCACAGCTGTGGAGAAGGTAAGGATTTTGAAGCTGTTTTCCCATTTCTGCTTTAGCTTTGGCCCAGTTGGATTCTGCTTCCTTGAGGTCCCAGTTCTATTTTTTATCCTAAATCTTCAGAGTATATACAGTCGAAAAACAGTGTGTCCGGAGAAAATGTTATTACAGTCGAGAGGAAAACCGATGCTTTTTTTTAGCATTGAAATAGGTGGCTTACTCAGTGTACTTGATGTCATTAAATGCAGTGTTCAAAACTCTTTACAAAGAGTCTCAACCTAGTAAACCAAAGCCTGTGGAGTCATTCTTCTTGGTCAATGAGTTAACTGTGACCAGAAGGGACTCTGAGACCCTGTCCATGGAGCCAACAGTGAAAGCAGGATCAGAAAATAGTTCTGAGTTCCAGTCCCTACTTCTCATATACTTAAAAAGCTTGGAAATTAATAGAAGAGAATTGGAATTGGAATTAATAGAGGAGAAAGAGCAGAGGGGAAAGGATTTGTGTTAAATATCAACAACAAAAGTCTATCCAAAATAGAGAAAAAATGTACATACACAGGCACAAAACAGTAAGAATCATTCCCAATGATAAGTGTCAAAGGATAGGAATAGTTTTTTATATTTTGTTTTTATATTACCTTCATTTCTAAATACAATTCTCCTTCCTATCTATCAAAAGGTAGCTGGAATCCTGTTAGAAAAAAAATAACCAATAGATTTACTATTGCATCTTAAAGGAAATGTAAAATTTATATTTGTAGTACTCTACCTCTACAAAGAAAAGGAGGAAGATATATTTTCTTAAATATTCTGACAAAACTTAATCATTGTAAATGCACAACATTCATTTTGGGGTTTTGTTTCTTATTATTAGAGTGTGGTTTTATATATATGTATATACATATATATATATATAATTTTCTGGTTCTGATACTATAGGATGGAATAGGTTGATAAAGAAAATGAAAACTCAATTCTAGAAAGGGAATATGACTTGTGCCTAAAATAATATAGGTAACTAAGCATGGATTAGAATGGGTTTCCTAATTCATAGATCACTGTATGTCCCCATTAAACATGAATTCTAATTCCTCAGCTGACTTCAGCTAGAGAATTGATAATAATAGCCTATATTTCTTTTGTACAGTATTGCGCATATATATATATATATATATATATATATATATATATATATATATATATATATATATATATAAAATCTCATTTGATCCTCACAAAACCCCATGAGGCAAGTACTGCTATTATCCCCATTTTATAGATGAGGAAATCAAGACTGTAAGAGATTAAATAAATGACTTACCCAAGGCCACACAGCTAATAAGGTATCTGAAGTGGAATTTGCACCCTGGTCTTTCTGACTCCCAAGTCCCTTTCACTTTTCACTATACAATTCATCTCGTATTTATTAATATACAAGTTCCCTGTGTGAGACTCCCTTCGTGGTCGCCACAATGTGACAAGGAAATCACTTTAAAAGACTGATATATATTTAAGGTCGCCAAGGAATTCAGCTATGTAATTAATTCCTAAATGAAAACTCAAGTCAGCCGTCAGCCTTTTATAGAGTTTAATTACAAACAGGAGGAAGAAAGGAATTAGAGATAGAGAGAGAGAAAAGGGAGAGAAGGGAATAGGGCTTAAATACCCCCTCTGTTTAGGCTGGGCCAAAAAGGCCCAAGCCCTTAGATAGCTGGGGCAAAGAAATGAGATCAGTCCCTATTACTCACGTGACCAAAATGGAGAAACAGTCTCAAAGGCCCCCACCTTCAGCTTCCTTCAGAGCAAGCTTCTCAGAGCACACTCCAACCACTCAGACCAACTCCTCAACTCTCCCCCTGAGTCTTCAGACCCCTCTCTCTTTAAGGAAACCATCCAAGTTCCCTCCCCTCAGTTCTCATATCTACCAATCACTGTCCATCAATTTCCCTGTGCCAATGGAGGCTCTAGCTTAACCCAGTACCACCCAGAGGTCTCTGGCTTTGCACATGTATGTTGAAGGTCATATTCTCAAATAATTAAATCTTTGATCCTTTGCTACAGCCCTTCCTAAATCCTGTTAACCTGAGTAGGGTAGAGATTGGAATAATTAAATTTTGATCTATGCTGCAGCCCTTCCTCAATCCTGTTAGGACTGAGTAGGGTGGAGATTGATTCCAAGTATCTCCATTGTATCAATTCTAAAATCAATCATGACTCAAAGAAATTCCTGTTCTGTGCTTAAGCATAGGTCAAAGTCCTTTCCATTGTTCAGCAAAAGGTTTCTGTCCTAAAGTAATCTTAAGAAGGGAGGAGGAGGAACCTCCCATGCCAATGGGGTTCACATTCCAATAGACTATCAGTAAGAAATTTTTCAAGTATGAAATTTCCCAATGGTGAAATTTCCAACATTTATAAGTCTAAGGAATTTTAAGGTTTATAATCCCCCCTGATGATCATTGGGAGACTAGTCTCCCCATTGATCTATAGGTTTACACTGTGTTAGGTATTAATATGAAACTAGTATATATGCATGAGAGCAAGTACATCTGAGATTTCCCCTTCTTTACATTTCATTTCAATTGCATTCATTTATAACAGTTTTTTAGCTATTCCCTAACTAATTGCATCTACTATGTTTTCAGTTCTTTGTTCTCAAAAAAAAAAAAATCATGACATGAACATTTTGGTAAAGGTGGAACTTTCCTATCTTTGACCTTGGGGGTCTTTATAGGGTTATCTATATACTTGGAGTATATGCATAACAGTGGGATATCTGGATAAGGAGTTTAGACATTTGATTCGCTTTTTTAAAATCATGCTTTCTGGAACGTCTATGTCAGTTCAAAGTTCCATTAACACATATTAGTCTACCCCTTTCCACTGACCTCCCAACACTATTTCCATCTTTTGTCATCTAGTGATTTGCTGGGTGTGAGTTTTATTGGTCTAAATTTCTCTTTCATTAATAAGTTGTGATTCTTTTGAGTGAATAATTAATATTATTTTTCCATTCATTCATTCATTCATTGAAGAATGTCTCTTGGCCTTATATTTCTATTAACTTCCTTTACATTTTGCATTTCAGCCCCTTTTCAGAGACAACTGATTTTTTAAGTCTCTACTTGCTTGTATTAAATCATTTTCCAAAAAAAACTGCCAACTATAAATGGCCACATTAAAGCATATCAAGTCACTAATAGCAAGAAAAAATGCACATTAAAAGAAACTCTTTAGTTTCCTCTCACAAATAGACAAGGATGATGAAATATGGAAGTAGTTAGTATTGGAGAGACTTTGGCTGGACGTACTGATACATTGTTGGTGGAACTAAGGAGTTCATCCATTTATTCAGGAAATCATATTCAGCAATCTCATTTCTGAATATATGTCTAAAGGAAGTCAAAGGCAGGCAAAGGTTCCACATAAACAAAATGTCCATAGAAATATTCTTTATGGAAACAAAGAACTGAAAACAAAGTTCAGTAAGACAGGAAGAACTCCAAGAAACATGAGATTTGTATGAATTGATTGAAAGCAAAATAAGAAGAACCAGAAAAACAAAATAAGCACAGTGATATAGATGAAAAGATTACCAAAAAGTATCTAACTATTGAAAAATCAAGAAAGATTCTAGGGAATGGTTAAGGAAACATAGCCCCCGCTCAAATATACTACACATTGTTAGATAGGTTCCCCTGTATTTGGATGTTTGGGTTTTTGCTTTTTTTAATTTTTATTGGGCATGAAGGAGTATTCAGCATGGGCAGGGAAATTTGAAATGACAAATATATAAAGAGAAAATTCAGCAAAAAAAAATCAATACACTTATTTTTCTCTCTATTCAATTTATTAGACCACTTTCATAAATTCTGTTGTTAAGTCATGTTGAACTCCTTATGACCTTACTTGGGCTGTTCTTGGCAAAGATGCTGGAGTGGCTTGCCATTTTCTTTTCTAGTTTATTTTACACATGAGAAAACTGAGGCAAATGGGGTTAAGTGACTTGCTTAGGGTTACATAGCTAGCAAGTATCTGAGACTGGATTTGAACTCAGGGTTTCCTGACTCAAGACCCAGAGCACTATCCACTGTGCCACCTCACTGCCACGAATTATACTTTCTAAACTATGAAGGTAAGAACTGTCGATTTAACTTGCTTAAGAAAGGCTCCAGAACCTTACTAAAACCAAATAGGATATAGACTCCTAAATCAATAACAATTGGCATTTCTATATTGTTTTAAGGATTACAAAGTCCTTTTCTAAAGCAATCCTATGAGGTAGGCAGGGCACATATTATTGCCTCCATTTTATAGATGGAAAAACTGAGAGAGAAAGTAACTTGCTAAGGATCTCCCGTATGTCAAAGTCAAGACTCAATACAGATTTTTTCAGTGCAAGACCAGAGAGTGCATTTTCTACTGTGTATGCTACTTCAAACAAAGGACTATGTAAGAATGTCTCATTTCCATAACACTTTCCTAAAGGAACCATAAAGGGAAAAATGTCTTCCACTATTTCTTACTCTTAAATAGGATGATTTAATGTAATAAGGCACAAGGTAAGGGAGGCTTGGCCCCCTCAACAGGCATAAAGAAATGTTTTCTCTCTTTCCCCATCAGCCTGGAGGGAGCTGTCTTCTCTGTGTATTTCTTTGCCTTCAAACTCTAGCCTCCTGTTGATTACTAGCTCTGGCATTGGCTGACTTGCTGACTTAACTACCCAGATGTTGTAGAGGAGTATTGTTATAAATTTAGAGCAGGGAATGTCTTGGTATAAGGAACTGAGTTCTGTTCAGAGCTGTAAACTTTTGGCTTGTCACAGGCTTAGCACCAGCCAGGGATTTATGTATCTTGCCTCTTGTATGAGTCCTTTGCTGCTCTAGCGCCATGATATTCTGTTTCAAGATTTGGGACACTAGCATAATTACTGAGGCTCATTGTTTAGCAAACATTGAATTCCACAAATTACATCTCAGAACTTCAGAGGCTCTGGCCAAATTTGATTTTGTGCTTTCTGAAATGTTCCTTAAGAGTTAACTGGAAAAACTATAATTAATTTTTATTAGTGCTAAATCTTCCAAATGTGATTATAAAGAAATGGAATCACCCCCAAGAATCATAGATGCAGAAATGAATAAAAGGCCATGTTGTCCAACCCCTTCATTATACAGTCAAGGAAACTGAGACCTAGCAAGAATTACAATCCAGAAATCTCTTGATACTTTGTACTTAATATGGACTCTACAATTAGAAGACATTCTTACTGCACTTTTAAAATATACATTTTTCCAGATGAAATTTTTCAATTAGAAAATGTTAATTATCTACTAATTTCCTGGAACTTTCCAACAGTTCTCAACATATAGCTCAGGCTATATATATATATATATATATATATATATATATATAAAGAGTACTGAGGCTCTTTTAGGTGGTTTATAAGGTCAAAACTATTTCATAATAACATAAAGTTGCTTTAATTTCAAAATATGGGAAATATTGATAGATACAACTCACATAAAAGCTCTTGAAGCGGAAGGAAAGTCCTTAGTAACTTTTAAGAGATCCTGAGGCCAATAAGTTTGAGAACTACTGTGCTGCACAAAAGAATAGTAATGCCAGTGATGAAACATGAAGGTTTTATATGCACTACAAATCTTCTGAGACTGCAGGTCAGTTATCTCTATCTTTTAATTAATTTGCATTAAATTTTTTATTAAATTGTTTTATTTTTCCAGATTATATGTCAATATAATTTTCAATAATTTCCTTCTGATATGTTGTAATTCTCTCCCTTCCTACCACCCCCCATCCCCAACCTGGGAGGTAAAATGATATAGGTTGTACATGTGCTATTATACAATTCCCATTTCCATATTCATCATGTTGTGAAAGAAGACATACGTTACTTACACTACAGAAAAATAAAGGAAGAAATAAATTGGCAAATAATGTACTTCAATTTGTATTCAGATTTCATCAGTTCCTTCCATAAAAACAGAGAGCCTTTTTTGACATGAATCCCTTGGAGATGTTCTAGATCCTTGCATTGCTGATAATAATTAAGTCACTGCTGAACATCTTAATTTATTGCTGTTACTGTGTACAATGCTTTCCTAATTCTGTTTACTTTGCATTACTTCATACAAGTCTTTCCAGGGTTTTGTATGATCATCTTGTTTGTTATTTCTTATGGTACAATAGTATTCCATTACAATCATCCATT
Source organism: Monodelphis domestica (assembly GCF_027887165.1). Taxonomy (NCBI): domain Eukaryota; kingdom Metazoa; phylum Chordata; class Mammalia; order Didelphimorphia; family Didelphidae; genus Monodelphis; species Monodelphis domestica. The sequence goes on from NC_077229.1 coordinate 223,373,670, forward strand.
CTGCATTTGATGGACATCCCTTAAGTTGCCAGTTCTTTGCCACCACAAAAAGTTTACTTTACATTTAGCTCCAAATGATGCATAAAAACATACTCCATTTCAGGCCAACTCTGCCCAACTTAAGCCTCCCTGAAATCAGAAGGGGACTATTAGAATATCTGAGGCCAGAGAAAGTGACAGAAGTACCATGTGTTCATGTCTTTCACCTTTTCCTTGAAGGAAGGAAGGAAGGAAGGAAGGAAGGAAGGAAGGAAGGAAGGAAGGAAGGAAGGAAGGAAGGAAGGAAGGAAGGAAGGAAGGAAGGAAGAAGGAAGGAAGGAAGGAAGGAAGGAAGGAAGGAAGGAAGGAAGGAAGGAAGGAAGGAAGGAAGGAAGGAAGGAAGGAAGGAAGGAAGGAAGGAAGGAAGGAAGGAAGGAAGGAAGGAAAGGAGGGAGGGAGGGAGGGAGAGAGAGAGATAGGGGAAACCTGGAATTGAGTCTCCATCAATCAGTCAACAAAAATTAATAAATGCTTAGTGTCCTAACTGTATTTATTAATCTGTAAATACAAAGAAAGGGAAACACAGCCTTCCTTCAAGGAGTTGACATTCTAATGGAGGAGATCACATATAAAAAACATAGAAGGGATACAGAGGATAGATGAGGGTAATCTGTAAAGGGAAAGTATTAGCAGCTGAGGGAGTCAGGAAAAGCGCCCTATGGAAGGTGGATAGGATTTTTAAAAAATAATTAATTTTTTCAGTTACACATAGAAATAATTTTTTTTTTGGGGGATTAAAAAGAAAGAACTAGAACAATGTTTAATGAGTGAAACAAAACTCTTCATCAACAGTATGATCCAGTTAAGAGAGTGAATGTATTCTTAGCCTACATTAAAAGAGATCTTATATACAGAATGTGAGATGTTTGAGTAGTTTGATTTTATGGACATTATATTCCGGTGAGGAGTATCACATTTTTTTTTAAATATATTTTATTTGGTCATTTCCAAGCATTATTCGTTAAAGACATAGATCATTTTCTTTTCCTCCCCCCACCCCCCATAGCCGATGCGTAAGTCCACTGGGCATTAGATGTTTTCTTGATTTGAACCCATTGCTTTGTTGATAGTATTTGCATTAGAGTGTTCATTTAAAGTCTATCCTCTGTCATGTCCCCTCAACCTCTGTATTCAGGCAGTTGCTTTTTCTCGGTGTTTCCACTCCCATAGTTTATCCTTTGCTTATGAATGGTGTTTTTTTCTCCTGGATCCCTGAAAGTTGTTCAGGGACATTACACCGCCACTAATGGAGAAGTCCATTACGTTCGATGATACCACAGTGTATTAGTCTCTGTGTACAATGTTCTCCTGGTTCTGCTCCTCTCGCTCTGCATCACTTCCTGGAGGTTGTTCCAGTCTCCATGGAACTTCTCCACTTTATTATTCCTTTGAGCACAATAGTATTCCATCACCAACATATACCACAGTTTGTTCAGCCATTCCCCAATTGATGGGCATCCCCTCGTTTTCCAGTTTTGGGCCACCACAAAGAGCGCAGCTATGAATATTTTTGTACAAGTCTTTGTGTCCATTATCTCTTTGGGGTACAGACCCAGCAGTGCTATGGCTGGGTCAAAGGGTAGATATTCTTTTGTCGCCCTTTGGGCATAGTTCCAAATTGCCCTCCAGAATGGTTGGATCAGTTCACAACTCCACCAGCAATGAATTAATGTCCCTACTTTGCCACATCCCCTCCAGCATTCATTACTTTCCTTTGCTGTTATGTTAGCCAATCTGCTAGGTGTGAGGTGATACCTCAGAGTTGTTTTGATTTGCATCTCTCTGATTATAAGAGATGTAGAACACTTCTTCATGTGCTTGTTAATAGTTTTGATTTCTTTATCTGAGAACTGCCTATCCATTTCCCTTGCCCATTTATCAATTGGAGAATGGCTTGATTTTTTGTACAATTGATTTAGCTCATTATAAATATGAGTAATTAAACCTTTGTCAGAGGTTTCTATGAAGATTTTTTCCCAATTTGTTGTTTCCCTTCTGATTTTAGTTATATTGGTTTTGTTTGTACAAAAGCTTTTTAGTTTGATGTAGTCAAAATTATTTATTTTACATTTTGTGATTCTTTCTATATCTTGCTTGGTTTTAAAGCCTTTCCCCTCCCAAAGGTCTGACATGTATACTATTCTGTGTTTACCCAATTTACTTATGGTTTCCTTCTTTATGTTTAAGTCACTCACCCATTTTGAATTTATCTTGGTGTAGGGTGTGAGGTGTTGATCTATTCCTAGTCTCTCCCACACTGTCTTCCAATTTTCCCAGCAGTTTTTATCGAATAGTGGATTTTTGTCCCAAAAGCTGGGATCTTTGGGTTTATCGTATACTGTCTTGTTGAGGTCGTTTTCCCCCAGTCTATTCCACTGATCTTCCTTTCTGTTTCTTAGCCAGTACCAAATTGTTTTGATGACTGCTGCTTTGTAATATAGTTTGAGGTCTGGGACTGCAAGGCCCCCATCATATGTGTTTTTTTTCATTATTTCCCTGGATATCCTTGATCTTTTGTTCTTCCAAATGAACTTTGTTATGGTTTTTTCTAAATCAGTGAAGAAGTATTTTGGTAGTTCAATGGGTATGGCACTAAATAGATAAATAAGTTTGGGTAGGATGGTCATTTTTATTATATTGGCTCGTCCTATCCATGAGCAGTTAATGTTTTTCCAACTGTTCAAGTCTAGTTTTAGTTGTGTGGCGAGTGTTTTGTAGTTGTGTTCATATAGTTCCTGTGTTTGTCTTGGGAGATAGATTCCTAGGTATTTTATTTTGTCTAAGGTGATTTTGAATGGGATTTCTCTTTCTAGTTCTTGCTGCTGAGCTGTGTTGGAGATATATAGAAAAGCTGATGATTTATGTGGGTTTATTTTGTATCCTGCAACTTTGCTAAAGTTGTTGATTATTTCAATTAGCTTTTTGGTTGAATCTCTAGGATTCTTTAAGTAGACCATCATGTCATCTGCAAAGAGTGATAACTTGGTCTCCTCCTTGCCTATTCTGATGCCTTCAATTTCTTTATCTTCTCTAATTGCTATTGCTAGTGTTTCTAGTACAATGTCAAATAGTAGAGGTGATAATGGGCATCCTTGTTTCACTCCTGATCTTATTGGGAATGCATCTAGTTTATCCCCATTGCAGATGATATTAGCTGTTGGTTTTAGATATATACTGTTTATTATTTTTAGTAATGACCCTTCTATTCCTATGCTTTCTAGTGTTTTTAATAGGAATGGGTGTTGTATTTTAGCAAAGGCTTTTTCTGCATCTATTGAAATAATCATGTGGTTCTTGCTAGTTTGCTTGTTGATGTGGTCAATTATGTGGATGGTTTTCCTAATGTTGAACCAGCCCTGCATCCCTGGTATGAATCCTACTTGATCATGGTGAATGATCCTTCTGATCACTTGCTGGAGTCTTTTTGCTAGTATCCTATTTAAAATTTTTGCATCTATATTCATTAGGGAGATTGGTCTATAGTTTTCTTTCTCTGTTTTTGACCTGCCTGGTTTTGGAATCAGTACCATGTTTGTGTCGTAAAAGGAGTTTGGTAGAACTCCCTCTTTGCTTATTATGTCAAATAGTTTGTATAGTATTGGGGTTAACTGTTCTCTGAATGTTTGATAGAATTCACAGGTGAATCCATCAGGCCCTGGGGATTTTTTCTTAGGAAGTTCTTTGATGGCTTGATGGATTTCAATTTCTGATATGGGATTATTTAAGAATTCTATTTCCTCTTCTGTTAGTCTAGGCAGTTTGTATTTTTGTATATATTCATCCATTTCTCCTAAATTGGTGTATTTATTGCCATATAATTGGGCAAAGTAATTTCTAATGATTGCCTTAATTTCCTCCTCATTGGAGGTGCTGTCCCCCTTTTCATCTTTAATGCTGTGAATTTGCTTTTCTTCCTTCCTTTTTTTAATTAGATTGACCAGTACTTTGTCTATTTTGTTTGTTTTTTCAAAGTACCAGCTTCTTGTCTTATTTATTAAATCAATAGTTCTATCACTTTCGATTTTATTAATTTCTCCCTTAATTTTTAGGATTTCTAATTTGGTTTTCTGCTGGGGGTTTTTAATTTGATCGCTTTCGAGTTTTTTCAATTGCATTTCCAATTGATTGATCTCTGCTCTCCCTTGTTTGTTAATATGAGCTTTCAGGGATATGAATTTGCCTCTGATTACCGCTTTGGCTGCATCCCAAAAGGTTTGAAAGGATGTTTCGCCATTGTCATTTTCCTTGATGAAATTATTAATTGTTTCTATGATTTCTTCTTTAGCTAAACGGTTTTGGAGTATCATATTGTTTAATTTCCAATTGGTTTTAGATTTGGTTTTCCATGTACCATTACTAATCATTATTTTTATTGCCTTGTGATCTGAGAAGGCTGCATTCATTATTTCTGCTTTTTTGCATTTGTGTGCTATGTTTCTGTGACCTAATGTATGGTCAATTTTTGTGAATGTGCCATGTGGTGCTGAGAAGAAGGTGTATTCCTTTTTATCCCTATTTATTTTTCTCCATATGTCTATTAATTCTAATTTTTCTAAGATTTCATTCACTTCTTTTACCTCTTTCTTATTTATTTTTTGATTTGATTTATCTAAATTTGATAATGGTTGGTTTAAGTCTCCCACTAGTATGGTTTTATTGTCTATTTCTTCCTTCAATTCTCCTAGTTTCTCCATTAGAAATTTGGGTGCTATATTATTTGGTGCATACATGTTGATTAATGATATTTCCTCATTGTCTAGAGTCCCTTTTAACAAAATATAATTACCTTCCCTATCCCTTTTGATCAGGTCTATTTTTGCATTGGCTTTATCAGATATCATGATTACCACTCCTGCCTTCTTTCTATCAGTTGAGGCCCAGAAGGTCTTACTCCATCCTTTAATTCTGACCTTGTGGGTGTCAACCCGCCTCATGTGTGTTTCTTGAAGACAACATATGGTAGGGTTTTGGATTCTAATCCATTCTGCTATTCGTCTACGTTTTATGGGTGAGTTCATCCCATTCACGTTCAAAGTTATGATTGTCATTTGTGGACTCCCTGGCATTTTGATTGCCTTCCCTAATTCTAACCTTTTCTTCTTCGGCTCTACCTTTTAGTCCAGTGATTTACTTTGAATCAGTCCCCCTTGTCCCCTCCCTTGATGTTTCCCTTTTTAGTCCCTCCCTTTTTGTTTCCTCCCCCTCCCCCCTCTCTTTCCCTCCCTTTTTGTTCTCCCTCTCCCCCTCCCCCCCTTGGTTTTCCCTTCTCCTTACCCTTGTTGGGTAAGATAGAATTCAAGATCCCAATGGATCTGGATGTTTTTCCCTCTCAGAGTTGATTTCCCTGAGATTGAGGTTTAAGTAAACCCCCCCCCCCTCTTCCTCTCCTTCTTATAGGAGTTTTCTTCCCCTCCCCTTCCCCTGTGAATCTTTGTGTGAGAACCATTATTCTATTTGGTCTTTCTTTACCCCCTATTTATACATTACATTTTCCCCACATATTAGTATACATAGGTTGATATGAATGTAGTCCTTATAGAAAAGAGTTTGAGTAAAAGAAGATAACATTTTTCCCCTTTCCTTAATATTTACCTTTTCAGGTATTCCTTGCTCTTTGATTTTCGGTATCAAACTTTCCACAGAGCTCTGGTCTTTTCTTTGCAAAAAGTTGGAAGTCTTCTATTTTGTTGAATGCCCATACTTTCCCTTGGAAGTATATAGTCAGTTTTGCTGGGTAGCTGATTCTTGGTTGGAGACCCAGCTCTCTTGCCTTTCTGAAGATCATGTTCCATGCCTTACGATCATTCAGCGTAGAACTTGCAAGGTCTTGTGTGACCCTGATTGGCATTCCTTTATATCTAAATTGTCTTTTTCTGGCTTCCTGTAGGATTTTTTCTTTTGTTTGATAGCTTTGGAATTTGGCAATTACATTCCTGGGAGTTGTCCTTTGGGGGTTTAGTGTAGAAGGTGTTCTGTGAGCTCTGTCAGTGGATGTATTGCCCCCTTGTTCTAGAATCTCTGGGCAATTTTCTTTGATTATATCTTGTATCACCATGTCCAGTTTGGTGTTTATTTCTGGCTTTTCTGGGAGTCCAATTATTCTTAAATTTTCTCTTCTCCCCCTGTTTTCCAGATCTATCACCTTGTCGGTGAGATATTTTATGTTCTCTTCTAATTTCTTGGTGTTTTGGCTTTGCTTTATTAGTTCTTGCTTTAAAGCCTGGTTTTCTTTTACAGTTTGGTCAAACTGGTTTTGTAGATGCGTGAATTTCTTTTGCATCATTTCCCACTTTTCCTCCCAGAGGGCTTCCATCTTTTTGGTCCTTTCTGATTCAAATTCTTCATGGGTTTGTGGAGAGTTTCTATTTCCTTTGGAAGATTTTGGAGAATTTTCTTGTATATCTTCTTCTATCTGCTCTGTATTTTGTATTTTGGCTCCATAGAATGTGTCCAGAGTCGCCCCTTTCTTCTTATTTTTCTTGGTATTTTGGGGCTTCTGTGCTTCTGTGGAGTTTGTCATCTCTGAACGTGGAGGATTGGCTTTTCTTGTCTTTGTCTGGTGATCAGAGGCTTTAGTCCTGGGCAGATGTTGGTTCTATGAGCATTCCCTGGGTTAAACTGAATATGCCTCACTGGAACTGGAATGGAAGGGTCGGACCACGAGGCCACACTCTCCCCCTGGCTCGATTTCCGGAAGTTGCCTTCAGAATCCCTGGCCGTGAGGCTGTTTCGTCGGCCTGCGGGGGGATGGGCTGCCGCTTCCCCAAGCTCCGAGAGCACAGACTTTCACTGAGACTTGGATAGCAGGATCCAGCCCGTGAGGCTGTCTTGCCCGCCCTGAGGGTTGCTGTTGTTTTGACCAGCTCTCTGCAGTGGAGGCCCCAGGCAGTAACTTTCACCCAGACCGACCAGCTCTTTGCAGCGGAGGCCCCAGGCAGTAACTTTCACCTGGACCGACAGGCTCTCTGCAGCGGAAGCCCCAGGCAGTAACTTTCACCGGGACTGGGACTTGGGTAGAAGACCCTGAGGGTTGTTGTTCCTCAGCGGCTGCCGCTTCCGGGAGCCTTGGACTCTGCGCTCCTACCCCTGAGGTCCGAGGGATCTCGGGTTCTGGCTTTTAAGGGGAGCCGTACCTTTTGAACCGGGTCCAGGTCCAGGAGGAGGGTTCCCAGGGTCTGTGCTGTTGATCGTTTTGAATTTCGGCGCCTTAGGAGCTTCTAGTTTGAGATCGGTCGGGAAGGGTTTTCCGGAGATCTGAACTTCAGCTTTCTCTAAGCCGCCATCTTAACCGCCATAGAAATAATTTTTGACAATTGTTTTCTGACATTTTAGGATTCATATTTTTCTCCATTTCCCACCTCCATCAGATGACAAATAGTCAAATATAGGTTATACCAGTGCTTCCATGCAATACATATTTCCATATTGTTCGTGCCATGAGAGAAGACATATATCACACATATGTGGAAGATGGTATGTTTTGATCAACAGACTTCAATGGTTCCTTCTTTGGCTATAGATAGCATTTTTCACCATGGGTCCCTTGTGAATGGATATCTTGGGAACTACATTGAAAATGGTTTAGTCTTCACAGTTGATCATCATTACCACATCATTACTGTTACTGTATTCATTCTTCTACTGGTTCTGCTCACTTCACTTTGCATTAGTTCACATACATCCAGGTTTTTCTGAACTCATCATGTTCATTATTTCTTATGGCACAATAGTATTCCATTACAACCACATACCACAACTTGTTCATCCATTCCTCAAGTACATGGACAACCCTCAGTTTCCAATTCTTTGCCACTATAGAAAAACCTGCTAAAATATTTTGGTGTGTAGGTAGGTCCTTTTCCTTTATCTCTGATTTCTTTTGGATGCAAATCCAGTAGTAGTATTGGTGGGTCAAAAGATATGCATAGTTTTATAGTCCTTTGGTCATAGTTCCATATTCCAGAAGAGTTATATCAGTTTACAAGTCCACCATCAGTATATTAGTGTCCCAATTTTACCACATCCTCTCCAACATTTATCATTTTGTTTTAATTTGTATTTTTCTGATCAATCATGATTTGGAGCATTTTTTTTATATGACTATGGAATTTTAACTTTTTCCCCTGAAAACTGCTTGTTCATATCCTTTCACCATTTTTCAACTGGAGATTGCATTCTTATAAATTTGACTCAGTTCTCTATGAATTTGAGAAATGAGGCCTTTGTCAGAGATACTTGCTATAAAATTTTTTTCCAAGGTGAGTGGGATTTAAACTGATTCCTAAAGGAAGCCAAGAAACCCAAGAGGTGGTAATGAGGAGGCAGAGCATTCCAGGCATGGGGGAAACTCAATGCAAAGGTGCAGAGATAAAAGATGGATTATTCAGTGATTATGAGATCTTTTCTGCCCCCAAACAACAGTTGCCAGTTTTTTCTCCTAAATAGATTGTGTGAGTATTCTAAAAGGATTAGCATCTCTGATGTGAGAGTATAACAAGCTCTTTTCAGGGCTGCTCATCCACCTGATACTCAACTCCATAAATCTTGAAATTTCTCAGACTTGTGAATGTTAAAAATTTCCACATTGAGGAATCCTCCATTGGAACAAATTCCCTACTGGGAAACATTCCCCATTTTGATTTGAGAACTCGCCAGGATCAGAAATGGGAGGACCTCTACTCCACCTGTACTTAAGAATGCTTTAGGGGAGAAAAATCCTTGCTAAACAATTAAAGTACTTGGACCCATGCTTATAATAAGGCAAGGAGTTCTTTGAGCCATGCCTATTTTTTAGAATTAATACAATGAGATGCTAGGTACCTAAAAGGGTCGGGCAAGTTTTCTCTTGATGAGATTAGTTGACTCAGCTGTGTTTTCACTGGTTCAGACTTACTGAGGAGATTAGTCGACACAGCAGCATTTTTTCTGGTTCAGACTTACTGAGGAGATTAGTCGACTTAGCAGGAATTCAGATGGGCAGTCCTTTGGAAAACGTCTACAGTGATTGGTAGATGTAAGGACTTAGGGGAGGTAACATAGGAGAAAAACCCCTATATAAGAAAAAGCAGAATCTCTTTTAAAAAATCCTTTTGGAGGATCTCTGATGAGGATCGCTTGGGAAGAATCTCTTGAGAGAGGCTCTGGAGAAGGGAAGCTCTTGGAGGACAATCTCTAAAGAGGTCTCGCTGGAGCTCCTCTGAGGGGACTCTGTCCCTCTGGAGGCTCTGGAGAGAGGCCCTTTGGAACAGTCTCTGGCTGGAAGGTTCTTTAAGGAGGACTCTGGCTGGAACTCTCTCTGGTGAAGTCAGCTGAGATGGAGCTGGCCTGGTGTCACTAGAATCCTTGCTTAGACAGACCTTGTGGTGAGTGTTAAAAGACTGACTGACTGATTCTCTCTCTTAAGACTCAGGTCTAGGCCTAAGGCCCTTCATACTTATTTCCTTTTTCTCTCTTTCTCTCTTTTCTTTAATTCCACATTTGTATTAATTAAAATCTCTATAAAACCCAGTTGACTTGGGTATTTGAATAATTGGGAATATTTCCCTGGCGACCACCTTATATTTGATTTAAAAACCAAGACACTGTAGTGAAACATATTTTATGCAGTCAAATTTACTCACCCTCTCTTATATCTATCACAATTTATATCTTCCACCATTTTAACTCACTACAGTTTACAACATCACTCTTTTAACTGTTACAGTTTAAGGCCTTCAACCATTTAAAATCTAACAACTCTCACTTGTGGCTCCAAGAAGCTATACCATGCACAGTGGCCACACCCCTTTAAACAATCTCTGAAGATTGACTAAACCTAGTTGAGGGTAATAGCAAGCTTCAAGCCCATTGATGAGTTAGAGCAATGTCTACCCCAGACATGGGAAGACTCCCCTTGGCAAAATGGGTGGATGAGAACAATTTGTTCCAGTAGCCATGAAGGCCACCAAAGAAGATGCTGTGGAGAGCTGAGAGCTTGATTAGACATCCAAGATGCTAAAGTTTTCCACTCCAACCTGAGCCATCACCTACCATCATGATTTTTGTTTTGCCACTGAGCTTTGATCATTCTGGAAAAGAGAGTGATGCTGATGACTTTGTATAACTCTGCCCCACTTAAATTCATTTCATGCACAAGCCATCTCCTTGTGATATCATTGGTCCTTTTCAAAAAATAAAGGAGAAACAACAAGAATAAGCGAATAGTAGTTCCAGGAAAACTGTGGGGGGAGAAAAACAGACTTTTTCTGGTTGCCATTGAGCCAGTTGTGAAAATCACCTGGAGGCTTTTTGCAAGGTGCACAGTGGAGACACATCATTTATGCATTTAATTCAATCAAATTCAACTATTAGAGATTGAGAATGAATGAATGAAAAATTAAACAAGGGAGGAGGGAAGAAAAAATAAGATTATTTGATGGGGAAAATTTCATCTGTCATGTGAGATGGAAGTGGTCATGAACTGAGAATTATGAATCTACCCTCTTGGATCCCTATGTATAATATGCATCTATAGCTAGGGAGAAGTAGTGAGAAGAGGGAAAAGTAGCCACAGGATCCTAAGGAAATGGATCCCATCTAATCCTAGCTTTTAATGCAGGGATTCTTAACTTAGAATTAATTTTTTAAAATACTTTTTGCATTACTAGCATTATTCTGAGCAGTAAACAGACCCACAGATTGCCAAAAGCCACAACACAAAAAAAGGTTAAGAACCTCTATTTTGAAGCCAATTTTTATTCCAAAGTTACAGATATGGCTTGCCAACTTTCTTTACATTTTTCTAATATGCTAGACATTCTCATTTTTGACTTAGTCAAAGGATATAAATAGGCAATTGTCAGATTAAGAGACTAAAACTATCCTAATAGATTTCTGGGGGGAAAATGCTCCTTTATTGATTAGATAAATGCAAATTAAAACAACTCTGAGATACCACATCATACCTGTCAGATTGGCTAATACGACCAAAAAGGAAAATGATAAATGTTAAAGGAGATGTGGGAAAATTGGGACACTAATACACTGTTGGTGGAACTGTGAACTGAAAGAGCAATATTGCATATTCTAGAGCCTACGCTACACCTCATGTAAGATTTGACACTACTCTGTACTAGCAACATATGCCAAATACTTCCTACCCCATATAGAGGGATGCATACTTGTGCCTAGAGAGCTCCACTTTATCAGGCAATGTCTATACATAAAAAGGGGAATTTTGTGTCTTGTGAAGTTATAGAATCCTTTAAATTAAAGTGTCCACCACCTTCTTTAATTTTTAAAGGTAAAGAGAGTTAGAGTATATGTTTTTGAGCTCCCACTTACTACTTAATGAAAATTTGACACTTTTGGGAGTCCATTCATTCCTCACTAATTAAATGGTCTAATACAAAGATGATTAAGACCAAAAAGTATCCCATACTCTAGCTATCTTTTCCTTGAAAAGGAAGAGGCATTAGGGCCAGCTAGGTAGCAGAATAGATAGAGTACCAGGCCTGGACCTGGGATGACCTGGGTTCAAATCTGGCCTCAAATACTTCCTAATTTATGTGACCCTATGTAATAGAATTGGATGCTTGTGTGTCAATTGTAATAACTAGATACTCTGGAGTGATAGAGAGATACTAGGGGAAACTTCAAGTTGCCTAGTTGCCTGCTTGGCTTGGCTTGTAAATCCTCTCCTTTACACCTACACAATTCACTTAATCCCAATTGCCTAGCCTTTGCCACTCTTCTGTCTTAGAAGACAGAAGGTAAAGGTTTAAAAAAGAGGCACCATAGCTTTGGCTTGGAGTACTGATGAGGGTCCAAGACACTAGAGTTTCTGTCTTCAGCAAGATGCAAGGGAGTAGTAGGTCTGAAATCAGGATATAGGAAACAAAGGAAGCTAACAAAGTATGTATTTCCTTTAGAATACATAAAACCAGTTCATGAACTGAAATTAGCCCATACATGACGAACTATCTCTGTATTTATTTATGTCATCAAAATGGATACTCTTTATTGTATAATTGGGCTTACTCAAGACCAGGATTCTAAACCTTATTTCCCAACGTGTACTCGTGCATCCACTGACACTGGCCTCCTGGTTGTTTCACATCTCTTGGCTCCAGGCATTCTCTCTGGCTTGTATTATTCTCCTTCCTGCACTCTTGACTATCAAATGCCCATCTTCCTTTAAACCCCAACTAAAATCCCACCTTCTACAAGAAGCTTTCCCAAATCCCTCTTAATTCTAGTGCCTTCCTTCTGTTAGTTATTTCTTACTTATCGCATATCCAGCTTAAGTGGTATATATTTGTTATCCCTTCCATTAGATTGTAAGCTCCTTGAGGGTAAGGACTGTCTTTTGCTTCTTCTTGTATCCCTAGTACTGAGTACAGTACCAGGCACACAGTATGCACTTAGTAAATGTTTATTGATTCATTCTTTTAGGGGAAAAGCTTTACCAAAGTTTCATATGCCTCAACACTAGTCTTTCCATTTAGGGCTTCAGATCATAGTCCTCATCCATTGTGTTCCAGCCAGATCCTGCTACCTTTTGGCCAAGGGACCACAAAGCATATGATTTAATTCCATAGCAAATGGGTATCCTGATAACTCCAAAATAATGAATAATCGTAGATTTCAGAGGCCATGAAGTCAATAATCCTCCTGCTAACCCATTTTGAAGAGAAGGGGGTAATTGCCTCATTGCCAGTCCAGAAATATAGATGATAACAGATTCTACCTAAATACCAATGAGGCAGTTGGTAGTTTACTTCAAAGAAACGCTATCTGTTACTATCATCTACTATTTCAAAAGGAAGATAATTACACATTTTTTCTTCTAGGAAATAGGAATTGATAATGATGACCCAGAAGTACTGGGACAGAAAGTTTCTATATCAGGAGGATAGATCCTCAGATGTTCCAAAAAAGAAAGAAAGAGAAAGAAAGAAAGAAAGAAAGAAAGAAAGAAAGAAAGAAAGAAAGAAAGAAAGAAAGAAAGAAAGAAAGAAAGAAAGAAAGAAAGAAAGAAAGAAAGAAAGAAAGAAAGAAAGAAAGAAAGAAAGAAAGAAAGAAAGAAAGAAAGAAAGAAAGAAAGAAAAAGGAAGGAAGGAAGGAAGGAAGGAAGGAAGGAAGGAAGGAAGGAAGGAAGGAAGGAAGGAAGGAAGGAAGCCTGCTTTTGGTGGGTTTAGAATTTCTTGGAGGGGGAGGTTTTGGAGAGGGGGATAGGGATGGGTCAGAGAACTAGAGAAGTACTGCTCTTTTTACAGAAGGTGCCATTAATCTTGCTGTCTCTTCTCTCTGTCAGACTATAAATCTTAAAAATAAACGTCCTGCAGGTAAAGGACTGCTGGCAAGACATGAAGGGTGACTGGCTGTCCAACAAAAGATATTACCAGGTGAATTCCCCAAGGCAGTCAGAAAAATGGGGGAAGGGTATTTTTATGAGCCTAGGGTGACGAGGGGCATTATGGAAGAGGGGATGCAACCTGATCTAATTTCACTGCCGCCTGTGAGGTTTTGTTCTTTGGGAACCAGTGCATTGGACACTAGTTAAAGCCCTATTGCTGCCTCTTTACCAGCAGTGTGAACACTGGCATAAAAAAAAAAAACCCTTACCTTCCATCTTAGAATCAATATTAAGTATTGATTCCAAGGCAGAAGAGTGGTAAGAGCTAGGCAATGGGAGGGTAAGTGACTTGCCCAGCTAGGAAGGGTCTGAGGCCAGATTTGAACCTAGGATCTCCCATCTCTAGGACTGGCTCTCAATCCACTGAGCCACCCAGCTGCCCCATGGGTTTTTTAATGTATAATCACCCTCATTTAATGCAATCTCCACTGGGTGAAAGACACTGAGAATTCAAGAGAGATCTTAAAGCAGTACGATAATTTCTACTGAGCTTGTATTTCAGTAGGTCACAACTATTATTTAAAAGTAAATGATCAAAACAATTGTTTTGAAATAGATCACATCTATTGTGTTTTTAAATGATCAAAATTTGAACAATAAACTTCCAGACTCCCCTTGAATTGGACAGCTATGTAGTGCATTGGAAAGAGCACTGGAATTAGGACCTCATCTTCATGAGTTCTAATACAACCTCAGACTTATACTATTTGTGTGACCCTAAGCAAGTCACTTAATCTTGTTTACCTCTATCTCCTTGTCTGTTAAATGAGCTGGGGAAAGAAATGGCAAGCTACTTCAGTATCTTTGCCAAGAAAATCTCAAATGGGGCTACAGAGAATTGAACACAACTGAAAACAATTGAACAAAACACCTTGAATAGAATATCAACTTTTTCTTCTTATCTTTTCTCTCTGGCATTCTGTAGTACACTTTTAGCTTCTTTTCCCATAGTGTTTTCACCTAAACAGCCTTCCCTGAACTGCAAAACAGTCCAGTTTTTATCACTTCCTCTGCTTCAGAGGAAGTATGCATCCATTTGCCAATCTGTTTATTTGCAGGCAGTAGACTTGTCCATCCCAACTTTTTCCTTGTCTGGTAATCTCTCAGCCCCAGGATTGTGTTGGTGCCAACTGCAGGTCCTAGAGTATAGAGGAAACAATGCTGCTATCCCATGGACATTACAATCACACTGTAGGGCCTCTCTGAGAATCTTTCTACTCGACTTTCAGATGGGAAAAATTCAATAGAGTGGCAGCATATCCACTATGGAACAGCCAGTGGTTGCTCCAGCCATTGGAGGATGAAACTAAGAGGCTCCTAGAGTCTCAAATCTCAAATTTCCCTAGCAAGCAAAAGAGTATAAGAACTTCTAGCAGGACAAATAGCCTAATAATCTCAGCCTGTGTAGCAGTGACATGTAACAGTTAAATTAGTTTCTCTACTAAAAGTATTATATTTTAGAGGTTTATTAAAGATTATTAGAAATCAAGGATAAAGAAATACAAAATAAGAGAAGCACATGCAACCTACTCACTACATCTTGCCTGCCAGGTAGAGAGATGCATGTGCTTAGATGAGATTATAGGGAATTCTGGGAAGTATCAAGGACTTCTGGGGATTGAAGTCTGGGGTTCAAATCTCCATTTTTACACACAAGAGATGAGTCCATGACTTGGCTGGTTGCCCCTTGAGTAACCCACATAGTGGGGAGAAAGGGAGTGGCAGGACGCTATCCCTCTTGGAAGTGCTACCCAGCAGCCTAGAGTTATCTGGGATTTCCTTCTCTGCAATATTCAAGGGGTCCCACTAACCTGAGCATTCCTACCTATTATCTCAGTGGGGCAGTGGGAAGAAGAAAGGGGAAGGTAACAGAAAGGAAATGGATAGAGAGATAAGGCAAGGGCCTATTTGTTCCCCATCCAGAAGTGGGAATACAAAAAGGTTTCAGGCATGTGTTGCAAGGGCACATCTCCATGTTGGCTAAAGATGAGCAGATGCTGATGGGCACTCTAAACCAATTTGATTTCCAGAATGAAAAATTAAGGAAAGGGGACAGCTAGGTGGCTCGATGAATCAAGAATGGGGTCTAGAGATAGGAGGTCCTGGGTTCAAATCTGATCTTGGACTCTTCCTACCTGCTGTGTGACCCAAGGCAAAACATTTAATTGCCTAGCCCTTACTGTTCTTCTGCCTTAGAACCAATTCACAGTATTGATTCTAAGATAGAAAGTAAGGGTTAAAAAAAAAAAAGCTTAGGAAAGAGAATTTGCTGACTGCCTGACAGTACCCCATCCCCATCCTCTTTCCAAATTGTGGGTCATTCTGGAAGCAAGCAGGAAGTCAAGTGGGTTGGAGCCAAGGAGCAGCCTGTTCCCTGGCTGATCTCTGGGCTCCCTCCTGCAAAGCATTCAGAGAGGGAGGAAACAGCTGGTGGCTATTCCTCTGCCAGGGATACTAAAAATTGTATTAAGGGAAAAGGTACTATTTGTGCCCTGGAAATGATGAGATTCCAGGACTAGCTGAAACTTGCTCAGGATTAAAACTTTTGGTTTTCATTCTTAGTAAAAACCACAAATACAAAATGCCACTATTGTGAGACTTCCAGAAGGGAACTGGAGCTGGGCCTGTGGCCAGTACCCTCTCCCAGAAAGCAGACATTATATGTAACTAGTGCATTTGGGGACTGCAGGCCCCAGGTGCCCAACCCCAGGAGAGTTTCTGGCTTGCCCCACTGTCTGTGTGGCATCCTCCTTTCTCACATCCATTTGCTTCACCTCTGTCTTAGTCCCAGAAGCCTCTAGCCAAGCACACTAAGCAGCAGTCAATCACCTTTCTGCCTGACCCATCTCTCCTAATTAGATGTGAGAGCCAAGTCCTGCAGAGCCCAATGAAAAGAGACAGAGGCAACAGGATGCTTACATTATCTAAATTATATTCCTGAAAAATGAATAGGAAATTACTTGCTCCAAGGGATTTGAATTCCCTTCTGTGGTTATCTTTCCTGAGCTGTTTCCTATTTTACTGCAACTTGGAGGATCCTAGAGGATTCCCTCCTTTAGGTTGGGGGAGGAGAAGCCCAATGTTAAATAGTGAATGTTACCTAGAGATGTCATGGGATAGTGGCCATAGAGTCCAAAAGGTCTGGATTCAAATCCAGATTCTGCTACTTACAGGCTATGTGACTCTGGACAAGTCACTTAAGTTCTTAGTGCCCCAGGAAACTCAAAATCTCTAAGTTTCAAAACAGATGTTGATCTGAGTGGAGTGTAATTCCTTACTGCGAAGTTCTCTACATCAATGAAAATGGAGATCCTGAACAACCACAAAGATAGTCAAATTTTCAAGAGCTTATTTTGATCAGGCCATGGCTCAAATTAAAGGCCAATATAGATTTTATACAAAATATAAGTTGTAGGGGCAGCTAGGTGGCACAGTGGATAGAGTACCTAAAGTCAGGAAGACTTGGGTTCAAATAGGACTTAGATACTTCCTAGCTGTGTGGCCCTGGAGAAGTCACTTAATGCCATTTGCCTAGCCCTTGCCCTTCTGTCTTACAGCTGGTACTAAGACAGAAAATAAGAGTTTGGGGTTTTTTAAGTATAAATTGTATTCATTGTATTATGGGAGGAGCAGTAAGGGATAGGGGGTATAGTGTGCAGAGGGAGTAAGAGACTGTGTTGATGTACTGGCTACAGTGCTTTCTAACTATATGATCAGGGTAAGTCACTCAGACTGGCCAATTTCTCTCTCTATTGACAAGGGCACTGTACCCCCAGAAACCCAGGAACTGTTATCAGGGAAACTCCCTTGCCCTTGTATCCTTGAGACTCTTAACCTAGAAACACCCAATGACCCACCCTGGGTCCTGAGATGTTTATCCTCTTTTGTCCTCTAGATTTAAGATGGACAAAGAAATGAATCTTTATGCCTCCAAGGCAGGCCCCAGTCAGATGACCACCTCACCCCACCAAATGCCTGAGGGTCTAACACTCTCCAAGTCAAACCCACACCAAGACATAGCATCTAAAGAGTATATAAACCCCAGAACTGATGGCATCTGGGGGACAGCCTTTCCATCCATGCTGTCCCCATGGAGGAACAGCCTCTCCATTCATGCTGTCCTCCCAAGGAACTGCTCCCCATCTTGCTGTCCCACCTTACTATCCTCCTGGCCACTCTCAACATTACTTCCTAAATTAATAAATCTCTTTTTTGTTTTTAAGCCAAGTTTTGGAGTCTTGCATTCTTGCAAAAGGTATCCTTCCTGAACCTCAAGGGTATCCTTCCTGCCTATAACATCTATTAGGTGTCTAATATGCCCAAGCTGGAGAAGTGGTGGTAGACCCATTTAATAACTGTAGAAGAAATTGGTTTCCTCTTAGAATTGGCCCAAACTTCTCAGTTCCCCAGTGTTTCAAGAAAGAACACCCACACAACCTTTGGACTTCATTATCACAGGTCTTTGTGGGTAGAGGTCCCAACCAGTCAGGACTTCCCAAACTTCAGTAGTCCCTTGGGGAATTCAAACTTTCAGCTTCCTTAATTCCAATGACTAAGTCCCTAGTCTTCCAATTTGAAAATTCCCTTCCTCTACTACCTCCCCATATTCTCTCTAACTATCTGGAACCTTGCATCCCTTTCTCTATCATTAACAAGGTTTCTTTCATCAAAGATTCCTTTTTATACTTTCTTTTTTTCTTTCACAAGAACCACACTGAATCCTTGACCATCCTCATCAGTACTAGTTGCCCCTATTCCCATGAACCTTGACACATTAGGCTAGAGGAAAGAGTTGACATGCTCCTTCCAGATCTTCTGTCATCATTACTTTTCAACCTCTCCACTGACATTCACTTTATCCATTTATATAACCTGGGCCAGAGCCTTGTTCCTAAAATCTCCTGTCCTTTATAGTACCCTTTCTCCTTTTTTCAAGGAAATCCATTTCTGGCTTAAAGTCTTTCCATTACAGCTCTTGCCCTCAGCCCTAACTTTCTGGCTTACTCCATATTCCCTCAAATATTCTGACCACTCCTTTTGTCAACTTTTTTAACTTCTTTGACTTAAATCTTCAATAGGCATTAGGAGGGATTTCCCCCATCACCCATAACTGTTCCACCCCTATGATTCTGAACTCTGAAATCTCTCTTTTTGATCATAATCTCATGTTCTTCCCTTTCTCCTTCTACCTCATATCTAGTCACTTAACATATCTTCTCCATTTTTTTTCACCTCAACAAAACTTCTATCCTTCCATCTTTTCTTGTTTTCCCAGTCACTCTGTTCTCTGATCCTATCTTCACTTTTAGTCCCTTACAGCCTTTACCTTCTGGTTCACTCATTCACTTAAATATTTTCCTCAATCTTTGACTTTTTTGCCCTCTTCTCTCACCATTGGTCATACCTTGCCAATTTTCAGCCTAGATTACACTCACCATCCACCTTGTCTGCTGCTGAATACCAAAGGATTTAAGAAGCATATCATTGTGATGACTAATGAACTACAGATTCATGTTATCTAATCTCAAGTAGGCTATCAGAGATACATGGGAAGCCTCTTATTCATTCTTGATTCACTGTTTCATCTGAGAGTCTTTCAAATCACTTTTCTCTTCAAGCCCAATGCCACTCCCAACCATTTTATTATTTTACTGACAGAACTGAGACATATCCACCAAACCTTCCCTACTCTACCACTACATCCTCAGCATTCCTCTCCTTTACTCTTGTCCCTGAGGACTTTTCCTGATCAGTGTCAATCCTTCTATCTCCTACCTTCTTTGAGAGCTCACCTCATTACTTACTCCCTCTTTTGACTCATCTTCCTTTGATCCTACAATATTTCTATAGAAAGCTTCTTATAACTTTCCTTCCTTCCTTTCCCTGCCAAACTCCTAGAATCATTTACCTCAATGACTCCCCTCTTTCCCAATGCCCTCCCTGATACCTTATTTCCAATCAAATACCCAAACTTATCAATTCTACCCTCACAATCTTTCTCTTATATGTCTCTTCAGTCCATCCACACAGATGCCACTCTTTCTTATTCACAGCCTCATCACCTCTCACTTAGAATGCTATACTAATGAATTAAACTATTAGCTATTGAACTCAGTGCTCTTAGTATATCCTGCCTCATAGAAACTCTTCTCTATGTTTTAATATACTTCTTGTCTCCACGTCTCAGAATTTTTTCTTCCTTCAAGGTTCAACTCAGGTGCCCCTTCTCCAAGAATCCTTTCTTTATAGATATATCCTGAAAGAGAGTAGGCAAGCTCCCATATCAGAGGTGATAGTTCTCCCTACATACTCTAAATATTCCTGGCATGCAGTAAGAACTATATAAATGTCAATTACTTCATAGTAGTAATAATCACAATTACTTCATACTAGTAGTAGTAGTAGTAGTAGTAGTAGTAGTAGTAGTAGTAGTAGTAGTAGTAGTAGTAGTAGTAGTAGTAGTGTAAACCTTAAAATTTCACAGACTTATGAATGTTAAAAATTTTTACTCCACATTGAGGAATCCTCCAATTCCCTACTTGAAATATTTCCCTACCAGATAGTGAAAACTCTACTTGAATGTGAAAACTCCTTGCTATGGGAGGATCTCTACCCCATCCCTACTTGGGACTGCTTTAGGGGAGAAAACTCCTTGCTATGGGAGGACCTCTATTCCACCGTACTTAAGAATGCTTTAGGGCAGAAAACTCCTTGCTAAACAAAGTACTTGGATCCATTCTTATGGTGGGGCAAGGAGTTCTTTGAGCCAGGCCTGTTTTTAGAATTGATACAATGGGATGCTAGGTACCTAAAAGGGTTGGGCAAGTTTTCTCTTGATGAGATTAGTTGACTCAGCTGTGTTTTCTCTAGTTCAGACTTACTGAGGAGATTGGTCGACACAGCAGCATTTTTTCTGATTCAGACTTACTGAGGAGATTGGTCGACTTAGCAGGAATTTAGATGGGCAGTCCTTTGGAAAGTGTCTACAGTGATTGGTAGATGTAGGGACTTAGGGGAGGTGACATAGGAGAAAAACCCCTATATAAGAAAAAGCAGAATCTCTTTTAAAAAATCCTTTTGGAGGATCTCTGATGAGGATCGCTTGGGAAGAATCTCTTGAGAGAGGCTCTGGAGAAGGGAAGCTCTTGGAGGACAATCTCTAAGGAGGTCTCGCTGGAGCTCCTCTAAGGGAACTCTGTCCCTCTGGAGGCTCTGGAGAGAGGCCTTTTGGAACAGTCTCTGGCTGGAAGGCTCTCTGGTGAAGTCAGCTGAGATGGAGCTGGCCTGGTGTCACTAGAATCCTTGCTTAGACAGACCTTGTGGTGAGTGTTAAAAGACTGACTGACTGATTCTCTCTCTTAAGACTCAGGTCTAGGCCATATTGGCTTGAGGCCCTTCATAATTATTCCTTTCCTACTCTTTCTCTCTTTCTCTAATTCCTCATTATATTGTTAATTAAAAATCTCTATAAAACCCAGTTGACTTGGGTATTTGAATAATTGGGAATATTTCCCTGGCGACCACCTTATATTTGATTTAAAAACCAAGACACTGTAGTGAAACATATTTTCTGCAGTCAAATTTACTCACCCTCTCTTATATCTATCACAATTTATATCTTCCACTATTTTAATCACTACAGTTTAAGACCTCAACCAATTTAAATCTCACAGTAGCAGTAGTAGTAGTAATAGTAGTAATAGTAGTAGTAG
This sequence comes from Monodelphis domestica, assembly GCF_027887165.1. Taxonomy (NCBI): domain Eukaryota; kingdom Metazoa; phylum Chordata; class Mammalia; order Didelphimorphia; family Didelphidae; genus Monodelphis; species Monodelphis domestica. Next base: position 223,394,817 of record NC_077229.1, read on the forward strand.
TAGTAGTAGTAGTAGTAGTAGTAGTAGTAGTAGCAGTAGTAGTAGCAGTAGTAGTAGCAGTAGTAGCAGCAGCAGCCTCATGTGGCCAGTTGGTCCTTTCTCAAGCTTCCATACCTAATCAGCGTTTACCCCCAGCTTGCACTCTCCTAGCCACATTTCCCAACTCTTTGGGCAGCCGCACTACAGATGTGCCTTCTCTCATCATGGTTCCAGGGCCAAAAAGAGCCAGCTGCACTGCACACCTGCACACTCTCCTAGCCACCTCCTTTCTCCTTGATTCAGAGCAAAAGAGGGCCTCCTGCCTTTCCTGACCCAAAACTTACATCTTCTATGACTTCATTTTTTCTGAGTCCCTCTGACTGTGGATTTGACCCCAATCTGTACCAGAGACCAGGAATCACTTGAGACAAAAGGCAAGAGTCTTCCAGGTACCAGGGAACATGCAAGATCCAGCCTTGTATACATAAGCCCCAGGACTTGTTCTTAATTCATTCAAAGGGTGGCATTAAATTGGAACCTCAGAGAATGGGGGTTCAGATTAGTGTCAAATTCTCACACTTGACTTCCTTCAAGTCCAAGTTAAGATCCCACCTTCTACAAAAAGCCTTTCCTGAGCCCCTTAATGCTAGTTCCTTCACTCTATTGATTATTTCTGTATTTCATTTGTGCACAGTTGTTTGCATGTTGCTCCCTATTAGCCTGTGAGCCCCTTGAGGGCAAGGATTCTCTTTTTACCTTTCTTTGTATCTCTGAGGTTTAGCACAGTGCCTAGAAGATAATAGGCAATTAATAAGTTATTGTTAACTCATTGATTAATGGATACCTTTCTGGGTCCCACCCAGCTGCTAGTACCTTCACCTCTAAGGATACCTTCCATCTACTATGTAGGTATTCTGGATATAAAAATTGTTTTTCCCATTATTCTGTAAGTCGCTTCTTGGCAGAGACTGGTTTTACTTTTCCCTGGTGCCTATAAGCAAGTCAAGATGGAACCCTATGACGTCACTGGTCCTCTTCAAAAATGAAGAATGCACGACAAGGACAGTTTAGTGGCAAAGGGTCTCATATGTAGTAATTGCTTTATAAATTGCTAGTTTATTGATCAGTTTACATTGAGCCCGTACTCTATTTGTGTCTCTGTTGCTAGTCACCCCCTCTCCCAGCTCTTTCCCAGGGTCCCTCACACTAAACCCTCATTTTCTTCCTCAGGAGAGGGAAAGAGAACTGAGCTGAACTGGCCTGGGCCACTAGCTGCTTCAGCAATAGGAGGCAGAGGTGGGAGGGAGTGGGAGTTGGAAGGAAGGGTTGGATTCAAGGCAGGAAAACACAATTAATGATGTGACCCATGGCTGACAAGAGCTTCACAAACATGGAGTGGCAGCAAAGCATGGTGGGGAAAATGACTTAATTCAACAAATATATTTAAAGTAGCTATGCTATTCAAGGCCAGAAGACATGGATTCAAATCGCAGCTCTCCTACATACTCTCCTGTGTCATTTTGGGCAAGTCCCACAAACTCTGCAAACCTTGCATTTCTTATTGATAAAAACATAAGGACCAAGCTATATGATCCCTAAGATCCCTTCTGGCTCTAAATAATATAAATTAATATTAATAATAACTAATAATAGAATAACATTGTCATATTAATAATAATTAATTATACAATAACATTATTATATTAGTAATAACTAATAACATTATTATAATAACAACTAAAATATTATAAAAGCATGATTATATTAATAATAACCAATAATATTGTTACATTGTTATATTAATAACTAATAACATCACATTATATTAATAATGATTAATGGTTTTAGAATAATATCATTCTATTAAAAATTACATTATTATAGTAATAACTAGAATATTATAATGTATATTAATGACAACTAATAGTTAATAAATAATAATATAAAATTGTTGTGTTAATAATAAGTAATCATAATTAATAACAATTGCTTGTATTTACACAATGCTTCCCATATGTTATGTCATTAGAGCCTTACCAAAACCAGTGGATTAAGTTCTGTTATTATAGAGATTTAAGCTGGATACTTTGTGTCAATCAATCCTTCCCCCCCAGAGGAGGTTCCATCCTGAGACAACTGTTTTAAACAGATTATTCTGAAAAGTCCTGGTAAACTACCCTGGTCTCTTTATGCCTCGGAGGGGGGAAAAGTACCCCCCCCCATCCACACACAAACACACTTTGTTTTTTGTTTTGTTTTGTTTTGTTTTGTTTTCACACAAACACATTTTAAATTCAGTAGAAATAAGAAAAGAGAAAAGGAGAGCTTGGAAAGATGATCATGTTAATTAGATTGATTCTGACTGGAAAGGGCAAGAAGAAGAGGCAAATCCAATTTCATTCCATTGAATAGAGGCCTAAAGCTACCTCTAGTCACTCCTGAAAGGCAGACAAAGCACAACCCTAGCCTGTGAATCTTACCTCAGCTCATGTCAATGGAAAAGGCCCACAGGGTAGGGCAGAAGGCACCAGTAAAGAGAGGAAGTATATAGGAAAAATCATTACAACTGAAAAGGACTATAAAGATAAGGTAGTCCAAGAGTTCTTAACTATTTTGTGTGTGGCATGAATCCCTTTGCCAGGCCTGTAAATTCTATAGATCTCTGCTCAGAATAATATTTCTAGATGTGTAGAATATATGTATTTACAAAGGAAACTATTTTAAAATCCATTTATCAAAAGGCTTTTAAAAAATCCCCCAATTTCATAGACCTCAGCTGAAGAACCCTAGATCTAGTCTAAATCTCTCATTTAACAAATGAGAAAATTCAGGCCAGAGATGTTTAACATAGCAGAGCCAGGATTCTATTTTCTGACTCCCTGGTGCAGGACACTTTTCACTTGATAATATAATAGTAGTGAAAGTAAATTCAAAAGGCTAATTATTTTTACCAGTTATATGACACATCATGAAATGAGAACTTATTGAGTACTTACTTAACCCTGTTTGCCCCAGTTTCTTTTTTCTATAAAATGAGCTGGAGAAGGAAATGGCAAGCTACTCCAGCATCTTTGCCAAGAAAACCCAAATAGGGTCACAAAGAGTGGAACACAACTAAAACAATTGAGAACAATGGTGTAATGGGTAAGGAACTGGAACTGGAGTCAGGAACACCTGGGTTCAAATCCTGCATCAGATATTTACTAGCTACATGACCTTACTTAATCTCTCTGTGCCTTGGTTCCTTTATCTCCAAAATGAGAGAATTAGACTAAATGACTGCTAAAGTCACCCTTCCAGTTTAAAATCTAATAATTTCTCCCCTATCTCTCTGTTCTTTACACACCTTTTTTATGCATCAATTGTTTTATAACTCTAATCCTGTGATTGTTTTTCATTTCTTAAGCTAATCTTCTTTGAAAATATCTCATTTGAACATTATCTATACTTGATAAAGTAGGTAGGGCAAGTAAGATTATCTCCATTTTACCAACCAGGAAACTGAGATAGAGACTTGCCTAAAGTCTCACAGCTTAGTAGTAAGTGAGGAAGTCAAGAAGCCAAATCTACTAATGGAGTTCATCTAGCCAGTGATGAAGCCTTGATTTGGGGATGGGAGGAGATCATAGAATAAGAAACCTCAGACACCATCTAGTCCAATCCCTTTATTCTACAGCTGAGGAAGCAATGAATGGGTGAGCAGGGAGATCCTAGAATATCTCATAGAGACTTTATTCTTTAAAATATCATGGCCTCCTCTGTCAAGGCAAAGTGACAATGGCCTCATTGGGTCACTTGCCCTAATTCCTTTCTTGATAAGCTAAAAATTTCCAGGGGATCATTTTAGTTGAGATTCTTATTCAGATATAGTTTGGACCAGATGGCTTTTCTGTTTCCTTCCTACTCTGATTCCTACTTCTGGGATTCTGAGTTCAAACTTTTTCACCATTTGCTTTTCAGTAAGGCTAATGAAACTCTGAGTGTGATGATAAGGGGGATATTGGGTGAGGATTCTTCCTAGAACTGGGAAAAATGACAGTTCCCAGAGCAATCAAGAGCCACAGATTCCCAGAGCATCTAAGCTGGTAAAAGCCCTGATAGTTGCTTTAATATCAATCACATGCAGTGAAAGAGAAATTGCTGTATTCAACTTCTCTACTCCAGAGGCTATAAATGGAAAAGCTAAAGCAGTGGCAAATACTTTTAACTCCAACTCTATTTAACTCCAACTGGTGACAATCAAACCCCAACCAGTGGTCCTTCTACCACTTTGCAGTTTCAAACATAATTGTGCTTCCCCCTTGCTGGCCTCCAGCCACCAGGAGCTCAACAATACTATAATTCAGTCTAACATGTTCCCTAAAGTTCTTTAATGGAATTCCACTTAGAGCATCTGTAGAAAGGACCATTAAAGCTCTCTCCCACTTCACTTAAAAAAAAAAAAGCTACATTGTTCACTCTCACCATTTTGATTGCTTTAACTCATCATACATATGTGGGAAAATTAGTTGTGTGAGTCACATCAGATCCCTGGTCATCAGTGGGCTGATCTTGATGAGTTCCAAAGTTCGTTCTAACTCTGAAATGCAAAGTTCCTATGGTTAAAGTTGGCTAGGGAGCAGTCCTGAATTATAACTGGGTAAAGAGCTCAGCTCAGCTCAAATACCACTTCCTAAATGAAGAATATCTCTTGATAACCACCACCTCCTCCCCATTTATGAATGTTTTCCCACCAGACTGTTATTGTTTAGTCATTTCCATTGTTTCTAACTCTTTGCAGTCCTATTTGGGGTTTTCTTGGCAAAGATATGAGTGGTTTGCCATTTCCTTCTTCAGTTCATTTTACAGCTGAGGAAAGTAAAGCAAACAAGGTTAAGTGACGTGACTTGCCCAGGGTCACACAGTTAGTGTCTATCTGAAGCCAAATTTTAATTAAAGTCTTCTTGACTCTAGACTCAGAGGTCTGTCCACTGTGCCACTTAGTTGTCCTCTCACCAGAATATTTTGGATTTACTAGGTATATACTTTTTATTTACTCATGTAATGGGGGAAGGGGATGAGCCTCCTGGGGTAAGGGAATGAGCCTGTCAACACCTGGTCTTCTGAGCATGCAAAAAGCTCACCAACCTACATGAGGGGTATACTATAGCTGCTTCCGGAAATTCTTGATAACTTTGTAATGGAGGAACTTTGCCTCTAGTTCAGAGAATTTGCAAGTAAGTCTCCTCTGTCTACTTTGCTGTAAAGAAAAAAAACTTTTTTATTAGCTCCTGAGTAGAGTTGAGAGTGCTCCATTAAAGGAATTTGACTTCACTCTCTCCTGATGGTGACAGAAGCTCCTGGAGGTGCCAAAAGTCTCTGAGATTGGAAAGAGGTAGTGCCAGTGGCCTGCTCTTCCCATTCCAGCCAATATGTGTACATGAATGCAATACATCTTGGCTTCTTTGCCGCTTTGCATTTCTTCTTTCCTGTTCTTAGCATCAATATAGAATGGACCAGGCCACAACCCTCATGACCTTTGAAAGGCTGGAGGTGTCACCAAAGGTCTGATGATGGAATTCCGTGGCAGTCACTGGTTTAGCTTCAGCTAAACTGAAGAGCCATCAAAGCTTCAGAGAGCAACTTGTGTAATTAATCCCAGCAGGGACTCTCCAGGACGACACCCCATGCCACAGGCAAGGGAATTACTCATCCAGCAGCCATTTCACATCCAGAACTGAACATTGTAGGGGAACTGTTTAGTAGCAACCCCTTCAAGCATGAATCTATTCCCCCAAGAACCAAGTGAGTATAGAGAAGGTAGAGGGCATCTTTGGTTTTAGAATAGTTGTAGGAGACAGTGAGGTGGCCCAGTGGATTGAAAGCCTGACCAAGAGACTGGAGGTCCTGGGTTCAATTCTGACCTCAGACACTGCCTATCTGAATGACTCTGGGCAAGTTTCTTAATCCCAATTGCCCAGCCCTTACTGCTTTTCTGCTTGGGAACCAATCCTTAGTATTGATTCCAAAACTGAAGGAACATGTTTTATTTTTTTTTAAGCAGTTGTACTTTGGTTCTAAATATATCCCTTTGTAAAAGTTAATCAACATTAATTGATTATTAATGACTTTACAGAAATATCAGTGAGTAATTGATATTGAAGCACTAATCACTGGTTCATTGATATTGGGGACATGTTAATAGATGGACTGATGTGGTAGGGAATGTACTAGATGGGGGTTTGGAGCAGAGACATTAAGAAAATCTCATAGCACCTCAGGGTGCCCCAGAACCTTTAGTGGAGATGGAGCATAGTCTTGCTTTAAGGACCCTACCTACCAGTGCAATTAGATTTGGGAGAGTGAATCCCAGAATCTAAAGAAGTGCTACATTTATTTTTTATCCCTATCTCCTAACCACTATCTGGTACTTAATAATGCTTATTTTTAATAAATGTGTTTAATAAATGCTTATTGATTTATTGGACACTTATTGATCAAAATATCTCCCCTCTACACAGTTACATTCATCTACTTACCAGATAAGTAATTTGAGAATTAAAGATATTAAATGAATTGATCTATGTCAACAATTTAATTTCAGAGGTAGGACTTGAAATCAAATCCCCTGACAAGTATAAGTGATGGCCAATGACTTTTTTAGTAAAGATGATCCTAAGATAACACTCTCATTATAGAAGACTTTCTGTCAGGATAGGATCTTACGGAGTCTGAACTCTGGGAAAATCTTTCAGAATCTAGGGTCACCTCCACCACACACTGAGATCATAGGGGTAGGACTTTATAAGAAGAATATATTCATAGACTACATTTTAAAAGTTGAATCAATAGCAAGAGAAGTCATCTTATCTGTTTACTTCAGTGTTCTCATCTATAGAATAGGGATAATAATAACACCTTATATCCTAGGCTTGGGAGGATCAAATGAAATAATACATGTTAAGTGCTTAGCATAGTGCCTGGTACATAGCACACCCTACATATGTGTTAACTATTATGATAGGATCACTGTTCTTTGCCCTAATCAGGCATCCCCCACAAAGAAAATCATTGATTTTCTCTATTTCTATTTTATTAATGTAAGCATTTATAGATATAAAAATTTCCCCCAACTAACACTTTGGCTGTATCCCATACATTTTGCTTTCTTGTCTCCTAATTGTCATTTTCTTTAATGAAATGGTTGATTGTTTCTATGATTTCTTCTTTGGCCCAATTGTTCTTTTTTTTTTTTAAACCCCTACCTTCCATCTTAGAATCAGTACTATATATTGGTTCCAAGGTAGAAGAGTAAAAAGGGCTAGGCAATAGGGTCAAGTGACTTGCCCAGGGTCACACAGTTAGGAAATGTATGAGGCTATATTTGAACCTAGGACTTCCCTTCTCTAGGCCTGGCTCGCAGTCTACTGAGCCACCCAGCTACCCCCATGATTGTTCTTTAGGATAAGATTACTGAGTTTTCAATTAAATTTTAGTCTTTCTGTGTCCCTTTGTTAAGTGTAATTTTTATTAGATTATGATCTGAAAAGCATGCATTTACTATTTCTGTTTTTCTACATGTGGGTGGAAGGTTTTTATGACCTATTATGTGGTCAATTTTTGTGATGGTGTCAGGTACTGCTGAGAAAAAAGGTATATTCCTTTCTATTTGTATTCATATTCATATTTCTATTCTATTCATATTCAACTTCCTCCAGAGGCCTATTATATCTAAATCTTATAAAGTTCTATTTGCCTCCTTAATGTCTTTCTTGTTTCTTTTTTTGGCTGGATTTATCTACTTCTGAGAGGAGAAGGCTGAGGTACCCTGCTAGTAGCATTTTGCTATCTATTTCCTCCTGTAACTCATGTAACTTTTTCTTTAGGAATCTGGATGCTATGCCATTTGGTGCATGCAGGTTTAATGTTGATATTCTTTCATTGTCTATGATAACTTTTATCACGATGAAATTTCCTTCCTTATCTGTTTTGATTAGATCAATTTTTACTTTTGCTTTGTCTGAGATCATGGTTGTAACCATGCTTTTTTTTTAACCTGAGGCATAGTAGATTCTGCTCCAGTCTCTTATTTTTACTCTGTGTGCCTACCTGTTTTAAATGTATTTCTTATGGACAGTATATTATGGTGTTCTGATTTTTAATCTATTCTATTATCTTTTACTATTTTATGGGTGAAATCATCCCATTCACATTCACAGTTATATGATTACTAATTGCCCTTATCCCTCCATGTTATTTTACTCTGTTTATTCTTCTTTTCTCTCTCCTTTTAGCCTTTCACAATTCACAGATACTTTATTTTCAACAACTGCCTCCCTCGTTTTCCCTTTTTGTCCATCACTCAGTTACTGGAAAAATATATCAGTCTACTGTCCTGAGAGACTGCTTCCTAGCTTTATAATTTTCCAAACTAGAATATTCCTCTGTGGTTACTACTCCTCTATATATGTTTTTCCTCAAATAAAATGCAATCCCCTAGAAGAAACTTTTTTTTTCTACTTATATCCCCAATGATTAGCAATTACACAATATTCAGTACAGAATGAGCATTTAATAAATACTTTTTTCATTCATTTATTTGTTAGGAAATGGGAACAGAATACAAGTGATCGGGAATTGAGGAAGAACAAATTGAGAATGGATTAAGAAGGTCAAGGGAGATGACAGTATCACAGAATAAGAGGTGGTTAGCAATATCAAATAGTATAGAAAAATCGAGAATGATAAAGATCAAGAAAAGGCCATTGGATCTGTGAGTGACATGTTACTGCTAACCTTTGAACAGTTTTAATAGAGTCATGAGGACAGTGGTCAAATAGGAAGGAATTGAGAAGAGTAGAGAAGTGGGCTCTGGAAGAAGAGTCAAGGAATTTGAAGGGAAGAGAAAGCTGCAGAGAGTAGCATTGTGGAATTTTCTTCCAAGGTCAATGGATATTTACATCAAGAACAACCTAAGCATTTTTGGAAGGAAAATAGAAGAGAGAAATAAATTGATGATGCAAGTGAAAGAAGGCATGATCTCTCTCTTTTTAAAACCCTTACATTCAGTCTTAGAATCAATACTGAGTAACACTTCTAAGGCAGATGAGTAGTAAGGACTAGGCAATTAGCATTAAGTGACTTGACTAAGGTCACACAGCTAGAAAGTATATGAAGCCAGATTTGACCCCAGAACCGCTCATCTCACTCTGAGGTATCACCTCAAACCTAGCAGATTGGCTAACATGATAGTAAAGGAAAGTAATAAATGTTGGAGGGGATGTGGCAAAACTGGGACATTAATGCATTGCTGGTGGAGTTGGGGATTGATCCAACCATTCTGGAAATCAATTTGGAACTATGTCCAAAGGGCACTAAAAGATTCTGTGCCCTTTGACCCAGTCACCATATATCAATATTTATATATATATAGCCAAAAAAGATAATTGGGAAAAAGACTTGTACAAGAATATTCATAGCTGTGCTCTTTGTGGTGGTCAAAAATTGGAAAATGAGGGGATGCCCTTCAATTGGAGAATGGCTAAACAAATTGTGGTATATGCTGATGATGGAATACTATTGTGCTCCATGGAATAATAAGCTGGAGGAATTCCATGTGAACTGGAACGACCTCTAGGAATTGATGCAGAGTGAAAGGAGCAGAACCAGTAGAACATTGTACAGAGACTGATAGACTGTGGTACAACTGAATGTAATGGACTTCTCTATTAGTAGTAATGCAATGATCCAGAACTATTTGGAGAGACATATGAAAAAGAATGCTATCCACATCCAGAGGAAGAATGGTGAGAAAAGAAACATAGAAGAAAAACAGCTACTTGACCACACGGGTCTATGGGACTATGATTGGGGATGTAGACTATAAATGATCACCCTAATGCAAATAGTAATAATATGGAAATAGGTCTTGATCAATGACACATGTTAAACCCAGTGTAATTGCATGCCAGCTATGGGAGGGAGTTGGGGGGAGGGGAGGGTAAGAACATGAATCTTGTAACCATGGAAACATATTCTAAATCAATCAAATAAAATTTAAAAAAAAGAGAGAACCTTTCATCTCCAGGCCTGGCACTCTATGCCCTGAGCCACTTAGCTGCCTCTGGTATGATCTCCTTAATGAAGAACTCTTCTGAGCACAGCTACCTACTACATTAAAATATGAGACACACCAGATCATATCAGTCATTTGGTCTGTGGAGCTCAGATTCTAGCTCCCAGGTCAATTTTAAGGTATTTTTTTCTTTAATAGATCAGCAGATTTTGGATTTCAGTAATGTAAGTATTCCCTTGAGTGGTATGCTTTGTAATCCATTCCTAACTTCTCATCCTATTCATGTTTGTCCTTATCTTCCTATGAATCTTAAGATGAAGGTTAGCCCCACCTTCTAGAGTCCTTCCTCTTGGGCTTTTGACATACTGTAGATAGTATCAAAGAACTTGGACTGTCCATCTGTTCTCCTCCACTCTTGCTATATGACTGATATATGGAAGTAAATAACCATGTTATAATCTTCCACCACTCTCCCATGCATTTCCTCCTCTGGAATTTGTCCCGAAAATAAGCCACTCCCATTAAACATCCAGGATGCCTGCTTTTAAGATTGGGTGAATATGTTTATAGGTTTCATTGGATCATCAGTTTAAAATCCCAAAGAACCTTAAACATCATCTAGCCAGAGTTTCTTAACTTGTCTTTGTGTTATGGATCCTTCTGGCAGTCTGTTAAGCCCATAGAGCTCTTCTCAGAATAAATAAATTAAAATATCTAGGATTACCAAAGACACCAAGTTTATAAAAATAGTTGTCAATATTTTAAATAAAATATGTTCATGAACTCCATGCTAAGAACCCTTGACTAGGCTCCTTTCTTTATTTTATAGATGAGGAAATTGAGACCCACAGAATGAAGTGACTTGTTTAAGGTCATATAGGCATTTAGTACCAGAACAAAGATCCAAAAATGTAAGCCAGCCTTCTTCCCATTATACCCTGATGCCTTTTAATCTCACTGCTTTTTTCTCTCACTTGAAGATGAGTTCCTATCTTTTCAGATATAAGCTGCTCAGAAGCAAATCCCCTCCCTAGGCTCATCACAGTGAGTTTGTTGAAGTGAGTGACTAAAATATAACAAAGCATAATAAAGAAACAACACATGATTCTGATACATTCATCTTTCTAAGAGCAGAGAAGACCAAAAATAGGGCCACCAACACCGGACTAACACATACTATCATAAAGAATAATTTAATTAAGTAGCTACATTCAGCTTATATTCATTTTTAATGTCTCTTTATTGCTTTCTAGCATCTGTATGTAATCTCATTAGATATTAATTAATTGAATAACAATGTATGAGAGCCAGTAATCAAGAATCAAAGTGTGGGCAAAATAAAAAATCCCCAGGAGCACTTGCCAAAGGGAGTTTACACATGTCTTCAGCATCCTGGAATGTATCCAGATATTCCTGAGGATGTGGAGTCATATTATCTCATTTGGTTTTGAAGCTACATAATAACCTCAGCCATCCTCATTATTGCTCTATGTGGAACAGGCAGCCATATAATCTCCCCTATAAAAAAAAGGGATCCCCAAACCCTGACTTTCTTAAAGGAGGGAATTTAGATGCTGAACCTTCTTCAACAGGAATTACAAGTGCCTGACCTTCAGGGTAATGAAGTTAAGGTTGCCCTACTTTTAAGGGGAAAAGAGATGTAGTGGACTTCCCCCACTCCTTTTTTTTTTTTTAAGCCCTTAGCTTCCGTCTTGGAGTCAATAAAGGCAGAAGAGTGGTAAGGGCTAAGCAATGGGGGTCAAGTAACTTGCCCAGGGTCACACAGCTGGGAAGTGTCTGAGGTCAAATTTGAACCTAGGACCTCCCATCTCTAGGCCTGGCTCTCAATCCACTGAGCTACCCAGATGCCCCCCCCCCCCCCGCCCCCACTCCTTTTATTGAGGGGGATTTGCATAATCTGACCCTGCTGCATAAATACCAGTCAGCTGATAAACTCAGAGACTCAGACAAAACTGTGGATGTCTGAAGACCAATGACTTATGTGACTTGTACATTCACAATAAAGTCAGTTTTAATCAGATAATTCCCAGAACTTTTCTTTCACATTATGTGTTTGATAAAAGAAATATCAGATCTGGAAAAGGTCTTAGAAATGCTATAGTCTCAAGTAATGCTATAGATACAGATGATGCTACAGGACCCAGAGAAGTAATGACTTGTTCAAGCTCACTCAGGTGGCTGGTGACAAATCCAAAACTCAAATTCTGGTCTTGTGCTCATAAATCAGTGTTCTATAAAGACAGCTCTTTCCAAAATCACCAGAAATCTCTTAACTTCTGGATTTTATGGCCTTTTTTTTTTATCAGTTCTCCTAACTACTTGTCATCTTCTTCTTTTATAATCTTTTCTCTCTGAAATTGAGTAGAGATTTATGCCTCCCACAGTTTATAATTCCTACTTCCAGGAAGCAACTCCAAAATTCTTGAGTGATTCCTCAGATTTGTACAATGGATTTTCTATAGTCACCCATCAGGGAGACCTAACAAATCCCAGATAATCCCCAAGGAGGGGGTGTTCCTGGGTTCCATGTCAATTTGAAACTTCTCTAGAATATCCCAAGATATATTTATCAGACATTCTTCAACTTGATGCCGGAAAACCTGGCAGCTCTTAGTCCCACACCACTCTCCTTTCTTTTGTAGAGTCCTTAGGATCTTTAAGCTACCTTAGAGACCAAGAACAAGAGCCAGAATATCCAGCAGTTAAAGTGGACCATCTAAGTAATTACTGAAGAAAAGGCCCTTAACAAAGCTATATCTAGCCAACTGCCAACAAGATTACAAAGAATGACTTTGTAGCAGTGTCTCCTGCTGCCAGTCACTTCCATGTGGGGTGGAGGAGGGGCAGCAAGGTGGCACAGTGGATAGAGAGCCAAGCCTAGAAATGAGAGGTCCTGGGCTCAATTTTGGCCACAGACTTTGCCTAGCTGTGTGACTCTGAGCAAGTAACTTAACCCCAATTGCCTAGTCCTTACCACTCTTCTGCCTTAGAACTGATATCAATTCTAAGGCTGAAAGTAAGGGTTAAAAAATAAGAAGTAAGGGTGGGAAGGAGAATTATGGGAACTGGAAAATGAAGACAGAGGAGTCTGAGAAGATGAAATGAGTAACATAAACTGCTTACCTGAAAAAGGCATGGGCACTGGTGCCATGCTGTCTAGTAATTCATTCATTTCAAGATTTGCTGCTTTTCCCAAAGAGAATAATATGTTTCTCTATTATATTTAGGGGAAAATACATTATAGTTTTCACTGTTGTCATATTATATGTAGATTAACATCATAGCAGCATTAGAGGGAATAAGTTCACATGATTTTTATATGGCTAGGGTAATCATAGGGAACAAGAAAATAACAGCTTTATTTCATTCTCAGCTTTGGTAAACTAACCTTTCCTTCTGCTTTCTATAGATTCTTTGCCTTAATATCTTTGCCCACCATTCAACGGTGTTTTCCTGAGTCATCAAGGCAGTGTCATTCACATTCAGTTCAAGTCAACAAATATTTATTGAGTACCTGCTGTGTGTCAGGCACTGAACATATAAGATAGTTGAAGGTTTCCTTAATTAAAACTGAAATTTACATAACATATTAAGGTTTAAAAAGAGCTTTATATATATCATTTCATTTAATGTCCATTTGTTTTTCAATCATGTCTGACTATAATCTCATTTGAAATTTTCTTGGCAAAGATACTGGAATGATATGCTGTTTCCTGCTCCAGCTCATTTTATAGATGAGGAAACTGAGGCAAATGGGGTTAAATGATCACATAGCTAGAAAGTGTCTGAGGCCAAATTTGAACTCATAAAGGGGAGTCTTGCTGCCTTCAGATCTGATGTGCTATCCACAGTACTACCTACCTGCCCTGGGAAAGGATAATTATTCTCAACTATCTGAAGGGCTATCTTGTTAGAAGAAGAAGCATTTATCTTCTGTTGCCCTAGAGATAAAAAGTAGACTGAATGATTTTTTACATGGAGAGAGATATTTACCTCTAGGTAAGAGGGAGATTTTGTAGGACTATAGTTAAAAAAAAAAAAAAAGTTCAAGTGTGGCCTCAGATACTTTCTAGTTGTGTGACCTTGGCCAAGTTACTTAACCTGTTTGCCTCAGTTCCTCATCTTTAAAATGAGAATAATAATAGTATCTACTTCCTAGGGTTGTTATGAGAATCAGATGAGATAATTTTTAAAAACTTAGCATAGCATCAAGCACACAAGTGCCATACACATGTTAACTATTATTATTGTTGTTGTTGTTATTATTGTTAATCCTAAGAGAGAGTTAACAAGTAAAGTTATCTAAAAGATAGAGGGCTCCCTAGAGATATAGGGATACAAGCAAAGGCTAAGTAATCATTTGCTGAATTCTAGAGAGGGCATTTTTGCCCTGATTGGGAAATTGGAGCACATAACTTCCCTTCCAACTATTCACCTAGGGCCCTCTCTACAAGAGAAGTCCATTTTGGCCCTGGAGGTTCACTTTCTTTCCTAGGTGGGCCAAGTCTTCAGGTGTAGCTCCAGATACTAAATAAATGCACCTGTGAAACAAAATAGGAAATATCATTTCTGGGCCCAGCCATTGGTTCTTTTCAGGGACAAGACGAAAAACACTTGGCTCCTTTTGCACAGGAAATGTCAATCCCACTGCTGTCTGCAGAACATCTTGAAATCCCTCCCAGTAAATATTGACTTACCTCAGCTCCTTTCTCAAAAGGCAAACATCTGAACAGGCACTTAAGCCCATATGAACTCTGCATTCTATTTAACTTGGGGCAATAGGGGAGAGGAGAATCCAGGGAAGGGACAAAAACTCTGTTTGCTTTATTCCCTGGGAGATGTCTTGGGTAAGACCTCTTTATGAAGCCTGGTCAGATTCCTATTAGAAGACTGACTTTTTTTCTTGGAAGAACCTTGTCAGCCAGGCCTGATCCATTGAAAATCTATGCTTAAAGAAAAAATACCTCACCCTGATCTTTGAAAGAAATAGAAAACTCAAACTTCTCCTTCAGGAACTACTATATTCTATTCTGCCTTCCCATAAGAGCTTCTTCAATTTAATGAATATTTTGGGGGGCAGCTGGGTAGTTCAGTGGATTGAAAGTCAGACCCTAGAGACGGAAGATCCTGGGTTCAAATATGGCCTCAGACACTTCCCAGATGTGTAACCCTGGACAAGTCACTTAACCCCCATTGTCTACTCCTTACAGTTCTTCTGCCTTGGAATCAATACACAGTACTGATTCTAAGAAGGAAGGTAAGGGTTTCAAAAAATTTATGAATATTTTCAAATAAAAAACTTAAAAGATAAATAAACTAATTTTAACAGCTGTTCATTGAACACCTACTATGTGCCCAACTCTGGGCTCTGTGTAACAGAAGACTGTACATTTTATATATATATATATATATATATATATATATATATAAGAACCCACACAGGCAAGTGAGAATATGTCAAGCTTTGAACCTACTTGCTCTACACAGAGCAGCAGCAAAAAGTTCATGAGATCAGAAAAGTTGGGGAAGCTAAGCTTCCTATAATAGACTAGACATTGTAGGACTAAACTTCTTGGGAATGCGGTATAAAGAACCCTTTTTTAAAAAATCCATGAAGGATGAATTTAAATGAAGAAGAGCAATTGGCTCAAATCTCAAACTAGGGAAGAG
Source organism: Monodelphis domestica (assembly GCF_027887165.1). Classification (NCBI taxonomy): domain Eukaryota; kingdom Metazoa; phylum Chordata; class Mammalia; order Didelphimorphia; family Didelphidae; genus Monodelphis; species Monodelphis domestica. The sequence continues at coordinate 223,410,541 of NC_077229.1, forward strand.
TACTATTTCCTGCTGGTGATTCAGTGGATAAAGCAACATCAGGAATTCAAGAAAACCTGAGTTCAAATTTGGTCTTGGACATTTACTTAGCTGTGTGACTCTGGGCTGGTCACTTAATTTTATTTGCCTCAATTTCCTCATTTGTCAAATGAGCTAGAGAAGGAAATGGTAAAACACTCCAGGATCTGCTGAGAAAACCCCAAATGAGGTAGGGAAGAGTAGGACACAACTGAAACAACTGAACAACACTGTTTCTTGCTTCCTGGGTGACCTTAGTCAAGTCATAACATCTTTGAGTCCCAATTTCTTCATTTCTAAAATGGAGACTTTGGAGTAAGTCTATGGTTCATAATCATTTTGTGTCATGATCTCCATAAGCAACCTGATGAAACCTATGGCATCCTTTTCAGAATTATGTATCTGAATCTGAAGGCAGATTGAAACATACTATTTTTCACTTTATTTTTTAAGTGTATTTTCTTTTACAACATAACTAATAGAGAAATATGTTTTGCATGACCACACATGTATAATCTATATAAAATTACTTGCTATCTCAGGAAGAGAGAGGGGAAAGGATGGGAGATAATTTAAAATAAAAATTTTTTAATGTTAAAAAGTATTTCTTACATATAATTGGGGGAATATTTTTTTAAAAAGAATATTTTCAAAAAAAAAGAATATTTTCACCAATGATTGGGTCTTTTTATTTGTGTTGTCATTTCCCTTTGTAGATGTTTTAAATCATCCTATAATGTCTATAAAAGATTGAACAAAAACATTCTACATAAAACTTTATAGTAATTTCTAGGAACAAAGATCATGAAAACACATACAGATCTCCTCTAAGTTTGTGTCTCATATGGTTCTGTTTTTTGTTCTATACTTTCTGTTTCTAAAGTATATTCTTTCCTTTCTTCAAAGTTACTTTTATCTTGTGCTGAGACATGTTGCAATTTACTGTTGCTTGAATCTAATCTTTTCTGTTCTTTGCTTTTAAAGTTACAATGTCCTAATAACTTTAAGTTTTGTGCATTATAGACTGTTGCCAGTCTGTTCCTTTCCCCTTCTTTGTAGAAAATTTTCTATAGAAAACTTTGTAGCAAATCTTTTTAGGGCATAGTATAATTGGATTAAGAAGAATAATGCTCCAGCATATTTGGGAATGAATGAAATCAAGCGATCTACATTTATCTTCAACCACTGAAAGCTTTCATAGGTGTTAAGCAGAAAATAAATATAATCTGGAATCTTGACAAAAAATAAGTTGTAAAACCTATACATGTCCATAGTTTCTTTGCTGCCTTGTATCTTGAAAAAACTTTTGCAAAGGAAAAAAATGTTTTTTTTTTTTTTAAGTATGGCCCTTTAAGAGTTGCCTCCTCCCTTCAGAGGGAGTGATTTCTTTTGGCTGTGGTATTGCTAGGCAGATTAGTTGCACTCAACATTGCTCTCAAAATGGCTGCTTTCCACAGTCACACAGGCTTTTGAAATGTATGTAGGCCCAATCTCTCTGAAACTTCTCTGACATCTCCAACTGCCTTCTTTTCCCCCAATTTTTGGCAAAAGAGGCTGGAAAAACCTAGCTGGTTCTGCCAAAACTGTAATATTTATGAGGAAAACGTGTTGGGGATTGAAGAACAGGGGATACAGAAGATTTTGTAACAGGGAATGGAAGAGTTGAAGAGAGAGAGAGAATATGGTTGTCAGTGAGGTAAAAGGAGAGAGATACCCCCTGCCAAGAAGCTATTTTTGAAAAATGGGGCTCCTGAGAAATGGGTCACTTTTGATAGCCTGAGGGGGTATCTTCTCTATGGATTGATGTTGAAGATACCCCAGAGCAGGTAAGCACTGACCCTCCTGAGGGACAAGCCTCCCACCAGACCAAGTTTGCCCAGCAGGGGTCCAATAAGGACAGTTCATAATTGAATGGCTGTCCTGAGGTTCAGCTCCCTCTATGTCCCCTGAAATGATAGTCCTCTTATCTGACTCCAGTTATTTAAATAAAGATGAATTTTAATAATAAGTTTGGATTAGGGAGATATCCAGGAAGAGGGAATTGGGATTTCCCTAGAATGGGTTTGAGTCTCTCTCAGTTTTGGAACTGAGGCCAGGCCTCATGGGCTGACAGAGGGTTTCTTTTATTCCTGTCTATACTAATCTGTGCTAGTTTTCTTAAGTTCAAAGTCTTAGCAGTAGACAGCAAGAGGAAGAAAAGTTCTGATCTTCAGAGCTGGTTGGGCCTGTCTCTTTGGGCTGATACCCTTAAACATTGGCCTTAAAGTTCAAACCTCTCCCCTTAAATCCTTTTGTCCAATGACACAATCACAGGAATCCAGGTAGAGCACACAGTTGGGAAAATCAGGAATAGAGGCACTTCTATCCCAAGACAGGAGAAAGGCTCCTTCCAGTCCAAAGGCCAGGAAGCAAGAGACAGTCACGAGACCCACTGCTACTCCCAGTTGCCCCTCCCTTCACCAACTGTCATTCTTGTCAATATCTTCTCTCTAACATTCCAACTGCTTTTTTTTCCACCTGATTGGCAGAAAGCCCAAAACTTGCTTCAGTTTTCCTTTCCACAATATATACATTTTACCCACAGACCACTCCAAATTCTAAACTTTCTCATTTTTTAAAAAATGGGAAACTCCAACTCTGTAGTAATAATTGTTGAATGCTAACAGTAGGAATTATAGTTATGATTCAACCTCTGCTCATTGGATTTTTAAACTCCCTTTGGCATGTATGCTATAAACACAGAAAAAATAATTGATATAATGTATATAATGTTTTAAATACATTCTTTCTTGTGAGTCTCATGGAAATCCTAAAATATAGGTACTACAGATCTTATTATCTCCATTTTCTAGGTGAGGAAACCAAGACTGTTAGAAATGAAAGCACTTGCCCATTGTCACACAATTAAATGTCAAAAGTAGGATTTGAATCTAGGCCTTCCTCCCTCCTAAGTCTGACTACCTTCTATCTCAAAGATGAGAAGGCCATTTTTAGAGCTATTAATGCAAATCCCTGAAACAATATACAAGATTACAAAGAATGTTATGACTTTTTGTCATTATCTATTCATTCAACCCATATTTATTAATCAGTCCATTCGATACTCCAAATACCCTAGTCTACTTTTTCATCCCCTGAATCATAAGTGCCATACTTTTGAATTTTTCTGCCTCTGTGTTTTATAAATTAAAAATCCTTTAAATCATTTTCTAATTTAATCCTTACAAAAATCCAGTGAGGTAGGTGCTGTTACTACCCTTGTTTTACAGATAAGGAAACTGATGCTTGGAGAAGTTATACAATTTGTCAAGGGATCTCACAGATAATAAAGTACAATTTGGATTCAGGTCTTCCTGATTCCAAGTCCAATGCTCTGGACACTTGAGCACACTGACCCCTCAAGTTCTATCCACATTATTCAATTTGTCTAGAATTCCCTCCTTCACCCTCTTGCTTGCTGAGCCCTTATTCATTCTTTAATCCTATCTCAAATGTCAACTTACATGTGAAGCCTTCTCTGATTTTACCTGGTTATTAACTGTTTTCCCATTTAGACATCATAGAGCAATTTCCCTTACATCTTTCTAATGTATTTGTAAAGCAATGTCTGTGTTCCCATCTTATTCTCCATCCCCATGATGGATTATGAGCTCTCTGAAGCTCAAGATCATATCTTATCTAAATTTCATATCTTCCCCAGAACCTAAAACAGTATATTGCACACTATCTGAATTTAATCATTTTTTGTTGAATAACTAGGTGTTTGTAGGAAAAGAAAAAATAAACTTCTGAGTAAATAAACTTCTGAGCTCTTTTTTATGTGTTCCTATGTAACTCAGGAACAATTAGAAGTTTACTATGCATGATCTTCAAGGGAGAAGTATATGAATATTTCAGAAAATAAGAATTCTAATTTTTCTGCTATTAAGCCATGTGACTCCTTGCACTTGGGCTCAGTTTCCTCATTTAGAAAAATGAGGGTTTAGTACTAATTGACTTTATGGACCCTTCTAACTCTAACATGATTTTTAGGGTTATCTTGGTTCCATTTTTTGGTACAGTATCTTGCATATAATGGACAAATAATAGCAAACACTTGTTGAGTTGAATAGTTCCTTAAGTTGAACTCATTCATTAAATGTGGAGCTTGTCAGTCCAACCCTCCCACATACAATTTTGGAAGATTTTTGTTTGTTTGGAGAACTACAGGAATAACACTTCATTAGTTGGAGATTGATTGTCATAAACAGAAGTTTTTTCAGCTAATTAAGTAGTCAAATTCCCCTCTACCAACCCAAGCTATTTATTCCCTTATGCATTTTAACCAGCTGCTTTGATTCAGGCCTTCAAAAAGGCTAGCATGCTGTGTTTCAGCTTAAAACACCTCAGGAATCCCTCAAATTATGTCAACTATATTGACAGCACTAAGACAGTCTAATGCATAGGTGTGACATCTCTAAGAGCATGTAATTTTCAGGTGTGATAAACAAACTTAATAAAATATCTTCTTCTCTCCCCTCATCCCTGCAGTGGACACAAGCTTCTAATCAGATGTGTACAATCTCAAAAAGAATGCTGCTGTGCAAAAGAATTTTACCTATTTTAAGGGTGAGGAGGGCTATAAATTCTCCCTCAGCAAAAAGTGACACACTTTTCAGAGTAGCAATTATACAGAATAAAAAGGGAAATGGAAATCAGGGAAAGGGAAAATCAGGGGAGATAAGGAAACCAAAGACTTGATAAAGTGAAATTTTATATTATTTCAAATTGTTGTCAGAAGAGTCTATGAGCTAGATGGAAACAATTGTAAGATTTAACAGTTGAATTTAGATTAAAAAATGGACTTTATAGATCATCTAGTTTGACCTTGGTCTACACAGAATGAAACTGAAGAATAGAGAAGTGACATGACTCATCCAAGGACAAATAATAAATAGTAGAGAGAGAATAATAAGCTTCAGTTTTTTTTTCCAATTTTAAATTAGCAGAGATCCTGCCTGCAGCTTAAAAATTAAAGTGGAATGAAAAGTAACACTGAGGCAGCATTTAATTAACCAATAAACATTTTTTGAGCTTCTACTAAGAATGGGGTTCAACAGAAGATACAGAGATGTATAAAACATGACCTTTCTCCTCAACAAGCTCACAACCTAAGGGTGGTAAGAACAAAAAAGCCTATATATATATATATCAAAGATAAATCAGAATAATTTAGTTTAACAACTATTTCTTTTTTATTCAAAGATATTTTGTTTCCCCAGTTACATGCAATAATAATTTTTAGCATATGTTTTCCAAAATTATAAGATCCAAATTGTCTTCCTCTCTCTCTTCCCTCTCCCCACTCAGAGATGCTAAGCAATTTATCTGGGCAATATATATATATATACATATATATATATATATATATATATATATATAATCATGCAAAACACTCTTCCATACTGGTCATTGTTTTTAACAATGATTTTTAAAGTTATTGTTATATTCAAAGCATTTTTTCTAGGAAAAATGCAAAGGGAGAGATGCAAAGAAAAACAAGACACACATAATTTACAATTTAATAGAAGGAAAAAAGACATGTGATACAATAGAAGGAGATAGTGAATTGGAGTCAAGAAACGCCAGTTCTGACACTAATTAATTATATGGTAATAGGAAAACTAAATTATCCTATTTTCATATATATAAAGTGGGTAGATATACCAACAGATATACTATCTACCCCCCTTAGCATAGCTACAAGGAGAGTATTTTATAAAACTGTAAAGCACTAATATCATGGAAGAGGTATGAAGCAATTACAGGCATCTTATAATAAGTATCAAAAATTTGGTACAAAAATGAGTTAACTGCTATTAGAAATCCTGATGGAGTGAGTAGCTTACTTTAGGATTCAACCTTACTTTTCCTAAACTATTCTGCTTGCCTTTTGGGTCAGTTTTTTGTTCTAACTTGTGCTCATTTAATATGGTTTATCTTTAAGTCAGTACCTCCTGAACTAATATAAGAAAGTCTGACATCACTTTTTCTATGTTATGTGTGGTGCCTGCCATGTTTAAATGTTCAATAAATGTTAATGGATACTGACAAAGAGCACTCCTTGCATCTTCAAATGTGCATCCTAGACCTAATATTGCAGAGACTCATACATTCTAGCTGAGAGTTTAAAGCTTGCAACATAGTTAATTGACAATGCTTACAATTATAGGTTTCTGTTGTTTCTATTACACCCAACCTTCAATTATCTATGCTGGGGAGAAGGTAGCAGAAAAGGATAGAAGAAACAAATGAAATCTGGCAAGTTATATGAGGAAGCTTCATTTGAACCATTTATTTTTTACTTCTTCCAGTCACCACATGTTCTTTGAAGTATGTCCAATAAATAGCAACAGTAACTAAGTTTCTACCCTTTTCTGAATCATCTTCAGGTGTTACATCTATGAAACAATGAAATGGCCAGAAGATGAGCAGCTATTCCAAACAGGAATGTCAAAGGCAAAAAAGGATAATTTCAATTTATTTAATTGATAACTGAATACTCTCCAAAACACCCTCATTTTTTCAGATCCTATGAATTTAAATTCCCTTGTAATGAATAATCCCCCCCCCATTATATTAGGTTGATATTATTTTAAAGAGCTGGAATAAGCTTTATAGACTAGCCTTAATGGGAAGGTATTTTTCTATTTTCCATTCTGTCCTTAAATAACTAATACATACTCCTCCTTTCCTCACAAGAATTTGAATTACTTTTCCAACAACAGATTTTTCTTTAGTGGGTTAAAAGTGTCAAGTAGTATATTTAGTTATTAATGCTATGTATAGAATAGGTAGGTGCTTAATAAATTCTCTTTATCTTCTAAAAGTTAAGTAAGTAAAAACATTATTGGTTCAAAACCATCAAGTCCAAAAGGAACTCACACTGACAGACTTTACCAACAGTTTAAGCTAAGCAATTTTTGCTAGATCCCAGAGGAGATATGTGCTTCATAGGATGAGTCAAATGATGTTGTTTTCTTTGAATTTAAAGAAAAGTTAAAGGGCAGGAGGCAGTGATCCATGAAAGTCAGTGACAGCTACTTTCTCCTGATATCCATCAAAGGTTGGAATCTGACTCTCCTTGACCAGCATTGATAGCTGAGGAGAGGGAGGTGTTCCTGGGAGCCAATATGTTAGAGAACTGGGCGGATCTCCCGAGCTGATCCCTCAGAAAGCCTTGTGGTCCCTTGAGCTCTGGCAACAGAACAGCAGTACTGGCATCAACTATACCTCTGCTCCTCTGAGCTCTTCTTTTCACTGCCCCAGAGGCTCTGTGTCACCCTTGCTTGCTGTAAAGAGCAGGAAAGGGAAAAAACAAGCAGGGCGAGTGACCAAGAAGGAAGAGGGAGAGAAAAGACATCGTTTCTAAGAGTTCTGCAAGTTTTTGGCATCTCCTCTCTTAGCCAAAACTAGAGCCTTGCTCTCAGTACCATGGACAGCGATACCGGCACTATTCTGGGACACATTGATGCTGCTGCTTTTTTGCACATCTGGCAGCGCTTTGACAGGGATGGTAAGTTATCATTAGGATCGTTTTAGCTGTAGACTGGGACACTGAGTACAGTTGAGTTTTCCTGTCTATATTTAGGAATAGAGTGGTGGTGTTTTTCATCTCGGAATTTCTCCCCAGGTTTGTTGATTTGAAAGTCGTCTGCCCCAAGTATCTGAAAGTAAGCCAAAGTAAATAAGGGGTAGGGTTAAAAGAATTCATACTAGGTACCAGACCAAAGCAAAATGAAGATATTGGCAGTTTGTATCATTTTGACTCTGAGTAAGATGACGAGTTCTGCTACTTATTAACTATGTGATTTGGGACAAGTCAATCCCCTCCCCCTCTTTTGGACTATGATTTGTAAAATGAAGGGTTGAGCTAAAATGTTTTTCAGGCCCCTTTCTATTTTAAATCCTAGAGGGTTATGGGCAAAATTATGGAGTTCCATACTAAGGAGATTTCTCTTTTCAGGATAAACAAAATTATCTGGGTTTGAGAACTGATCATCTAAACAAAATCCATTTTCCCTTCAGTTCCATTATCCCTTCCCTGACAATATTACATTCTGATCAACACCTTAATTTTAAATGAGGGAATATTTTACTTTGGTATGAAAAAATTAAAAATGTGAATTAAAATGTGTACCACAAGGGAAATGTCAGGAAAATAGTGTGCTAAATTTAGTTTCTAGTGTCTATTATAACTATTGGCCAAATTGGGGTTCATTACAGTAAAATATTTCCCTAGTGGCAGATCTTTGATATAAGTTTAATTATACATTGCTAAAATTTACTTATTCAGTAGTTTTTAATTTCCAATTGCTTAGTAATTTTGCAATAAAGGGCTTCCTTTCATGCTCTTTCCCCCATAAAATCCATTCCTCAAATGCAAACAGTAGTGTTGACTTGAGTTTCAGTTGCTGACATAACTAAACAACAATCCAATTAAGATAAATTTACAAATTTTTAAGAACTGGCAATAGACAATCATATCTATGTTTTCATTTAGATAATGGATACATAGAAGGGAAGAAACTTGATGATTTCTTTCATCACCTGATGAAGAAGATGGGCACAGAGGTAAGTACTTGTTCTACCGTTGCATTTTGAGATGAAATTCAACAAATCCCAGAGGCTAATGTTATTTTATGCTCATTAATCTTGCCTGACCTGTTTCTTTCCTGGATGATGTGTTTCCCCCCTCTCCTAGCAACAAGGTGGGATTAGGAAGCTTTTATAACAGGTATAACTGCTGCATTAAATATTGTGGTTCTTGGCTTTCAATAACAGTTGTCACATATCTGAAGGTCATAACTAAGACAACCAAAAAACTCTTTTTTTGAAAATCTATTGGGCTATCTCAGCTAATGGGTATAAAGCCAGAGAACAGGATTCAGATAAGCCTTACTTCAGACAAGGTGTTTGACAGTTTGGGAGTCCTTTTTGATCATTTTTAGCATATATATGAAAAGTTACTACTTTTCTTTGTAAAATCAAAGTCCAGCATTTAAGTGTTAGGATTTGGGTGCTGTGGACAAACAATGACAAACTTTATAGAAGGGAAATAGACAAAAGAGGGATGCCATGCCACAAGATTAAGGAAGAGAATTATTTATCTATTTCTTCTTGTTAATAGATTGTCACTCTTTTAGTTTCTGCCATTATTATTTTTTAAATAAAAAGTACATATCTATTTTTTAGGAATTTACAGAGTGGAAATTATGTGGTGTGCTCTGTCCTTGATACACTGTCTAGAGATCTAGCAATGTTGTAAACTTTAGCCAATTTATTCCAAGTGTACAAATCCTTCCCTAGGAGTAAGGATGGAACTTGGGGAAACTAATTAACTTTTGGCCATTAGGGACCTGCTTAACATAATGATTTGAAGCTATGGAAATACATGCACACACACACACACACACACACACACACACACACACACACACACACACACACCATGGTAAGGATTGTTTTTAGACTTCAAATTGTTCAACAAAAAATATTTTTAAGTGCTTCCAGTCTTTGGGGATGAATGTGAAGTACATAGGATGGATAACTGCTGAAAGCTAGAGATGAGGAAAAAGTGGCAAGATGGAGCATAGCAGGAATACAGTGGCACCATAGGATAAGGACCATAGGGGACATAGTCTGCTTACTTCTGTCCACTTTCCATACATGGCAAATAGTAATGGTATTTGTGCTCAGTGTTGGTCTCTGGGTAACCAACTTTATGTTCATTCTCATGACTGTAGGCTACAAATAAAGCACAATGACCTACAAACACATGTATGGCCTTTCAACACTGAGTCTTACATCAGAAATTTGAGAAGACAATGACTGTAAGATACAAGCAGTTATTCTGGCAAAGCACCCAAGCATCAGGAGTGCATGGGAGCTAACTCATACTGGCTTGGGAAGGCTGATGGTTCAATTTTCATTGTAAGCATTTGCACTCTGGATAATGTCAATTGCTATACATTAGAGACATAAATTGTTTTGTTGATTGTCTAGGCTTTAGAAAGTGTTGATAAAGCAGTTTAAATGTAAAAGTGTATCACAGGTATACTTTCCCCCCAGAGATATGATTGTTAAACACTATTTCCTACCACATATATAAAAAGTGCCTGCTTTATTTGTAAAATCAGAGGAGTTCAGCATTTTATAGTGTTAGGACATCAGCACCATAAGGACAAAAAGTCATGTGGGAAGGAAAGAACTTATGGACAAAGGAGGGATGAAACCTCTCCATGCCACAGTGAAAAGGAAGTTACCACTAAGCTACCACTAAGAAAATACAGCTATTCTCTTTTGATCTATTAATAGTTTCTAATTCTAAAGTGCCAACACAAAAACTGGAACTTGAGACCTATTTCAAATGTTCCTTTTTTTTTTAAACCCTTACATTGTGTCTTAGTGTCAATATTAAGAATTAGTTTCAAGGCAGAATAGCAATAAGGGCTAAGGGATTGAGTTTAAGTGATTTGCTCAGGAATCCACAAAAAATTGGTTATTGGTATCATCCTTGGATCTAATAACAACAATAATTTACATGACTAAAGCCTTTTTTGTAATAACTTTGTGAAGCAGCAAAAGCAATTATCCTCATTTTCCATGTATGAAAACTTAGAAAGTCTCTCTAGCCAGAAATCACAGGGTATCAGAACCAAGATTCAAACTTGGATCCTCTAACTTTGGGCAGCTAGGTTGTGCAGTAGAGAGCACCAGGTTTGGAGTCAGGAAGATCTGAGTTCAAATCAAGACTCAAACACTTACTAGGTATGTTACACTAGGCAAGTCACCCCCTATTTACTTCAGATTCTCATCTATAAAATAGAGACACACAGGAGAAGGAAATGGCAAATGATTTTAGTTTCTTGGCCAAAAAAGAGTCAGACAGGAATGAACAACAGCATTTATCCAAAATCAGTGCTTATTCCACTGTGTCACAGTTCCTTTCATCTAGTGGTGATTTTTTTAAACCGTTGCTTTTCTGTCCTAGTAACAACTCTGAAACAGAAGGGCAAGGGCTAGACAAATTGTGTTAAATGACTTGTCCAGGGTCACACAATGAGGAAGTGTCTCTGGTCAAATTTGAACCCACGTCCTACCAATTCTAGGCCTGGTACTTTATCTACTTTGCCACTTAACTGCCCCCTAAGGATGACTCCTACTAGGTTTCTATAATTGTTCACCTAAAGGGGATTATGAGGCAGCAAGGTGGTACATTGGGTAGAACGATAGGCCCAGAGATCTAAGTTCAAATCTGAGAAAGATATTTGCTAACTGTGTGATCTTGGGCACATCATATAACACATTTGACTTGTTTCCTCATTCGTAAAATGAGAACAATAATAGCATCTGCCTCCCAATGTTGTAGTGAGAATATTTGTAGAGCACTTAGCACAGTGCCTGGCACATAGTAAACACTATATAAATATTAGTCGTTATAAATAAACATTGACACAAGTCCAGAATGACCCAGTGGGAGCATCATTGATTTGGCTTCTTGCTTGCTTGCTTGCTACATCATCAGCAATCCAGGTGTTCTAATTACAGATGAGTCAGTTTTGCTCACCTTTCTTCCCTTGCCAGCTTCCCAACTCTGAGGTTCACTGCATCATCCCAAAGAATAGTATCTGGATTCTTTCCAGTGAATTGGCACCAAATGAACACATCAATAGGGCAGGGATAAGAAAGTGAAAGAGCACCTTCCACTATTGCTAATTTTGTTATGCCTGCCTTTTTATTTCTATTTCTGTTTCCACCTAACAAATAATGAAGACTATAGTGGTATTTCTAATGACCCTGATGCTTTTTAGCAATGATATCACCACATGGAAAGTAGCTGAGGGAAAATGGAGGTCACTGAGTTCTTTAAAAAATGATTGGTGAAGGGGCAGCTAGGTGGCTTAGTGGATTAACTGTGTGACTTCCATTGCCTTGTCCTTACTGCTCTTCTGCCTTAGAAGCAATGACTGGAGCAGGGGAATGATTGAGGCATCACAGTTACTGATGAGGAAATGTTTTAAAGAGTTTGATTATAAAATGGCTGGCCAAACAATGCCAAAGGAAAAACTGCCTATAAGTAATAATGCTGCTAATAGCCGTGCACCTATTAGAACCATAAGACTCTCCTATTTTTTGCTTTTGTTTTCTTTCCTTAAATGTTGCAGTTCACTTCTTGATTTGACCTAGGTGACATCCTGATAATTTTTTTAAAGCCCTTACCTTCCATTTTAGAATCAATACTATGTATTGGTACTACGACAGAAGGGTGGTAATCACTAGGCAACAGGGGTTAAGAGACTTACCCAGGGTCACATAGCTAAGAAGTTGTCTGAGGTCAGATTTGAACCCAGGACCAACTGTTAATGGACTTGACTCTCAAGCCACTGAACCACCTAGCTCTGCCCCCTACTCATTTTTAAGCATGTTCTTAGGACCATTGGAGAATCTTAGGGGTCAAAGACATTTTCTCAGTATTCTTAACCATCTTGAATTTATATGAGGGCTACAGAAGCTAAGTAGGTTTACTTATGATAAGGTACCAAGTCACAATATATGGGGGGGGGGAGAATAAACTTGAAGGTCAGAGCCAATGGAGGCAAATGTGAGTGGGGTGCAGAGAGAATCATTGTGAGGAATGCTTGTCTAAGAAGTAAGTATTCCTTTTGTGCATATATTTAATGCAACCTACAACCATACCTCCAGAAACTAATGAATCTGCAAGGGAGCAAAATCCAATGGTGCTGTCCTTTCAACCAGGGTGAAATGAAGGATCAGAAACATGCACTCAACAGTAGAGGTGAAGACATAGACGGTTTGCTTAGAAAATCTGTAGATGACATAGCATTAGAGAGAAGAGTTAGCTTACCAGATCCAAATGATCTCGGGCTAGAAGAATGAGACATAGCTAATGTGACAATTCAACAGGAATTATATGTGGGTACCAAAAAATAGCAGTATAGATAATAGGTAGGAGTACTATGACTAGACATTCAATTCATTTGAAAGAAAGATCTGGAAGTTTTAGCAGGATGAAAACTCCTAAGATCAAGTGTATAATATGGTGAAAATGAGGGATTAATCCAGGTTTATTCTGGATTCCATATTTTTATTAGCATATTTAAGGGAGGTGATGATTGGGGAGAAAGTTTTAGGAAGAACACAAATAAGCTAAAACATAACTATTGTGAAAGGTGACTAAAAGTCATAGCATATAAAAATCATTTAAGGGGATACATAATAACTATATTTGCATATGTGAAAGACTGAAATGTAGAATGGGCATTATGTTAGTTTTGCTTTACCCTAAAGGGGAGATCTAAAAGCAATCAGCAAAAGTTGCAAAGAGGCAGATATTGAATCAATATAAGGAAAAAGCTTCCTTACAACTAGAGTTGTCCAATAAGAGAATGGACTGCGTCAAGATTTCTTCAATGGAGGTCTTTAAGCAGAGACTAAATGAAGAGTTGTTAAAGATACTATAGAAGAGAGTTATTCTTGGATATATATTAGACTATAAGATCTTTGAAATCTATTTCAACATGACATTTTATGACAACTGAAATCCAGTTTTACTTTTTTTTTCCTCTTTAGAATGTATTTCTACTGCAACACTCCCTTTCCATGAGGAGTTGTAGTGTAAGGGGGAGAAAAGGGATTTTTTTTATAAAAGATTGGACTGGATTAGGGTCACCAGGAATTTTATGAAAGTCCAAAGAGATTTATTTAACAATTTATTTACAAAATATAGAAAGACCGAAGTAAGAAATCAGAGAGAGGATAGGGTAAGATATCTAATCTAGCCTACACTCTAAGTATTTTGCTGTGACCCCTGGCTCAACCAAGGCAGAGCTTAGCTGGAGAAGCTTCGGCCTTGAGCTGAAAACCTGGGGATTCAGGGAGATTTTATCAAGAGGTAGGTCTCTCTTGAGGCTAGTCTCTTCAGAAAATCCAGAAAAGGAGTCAGCTCTTTTTCACTCACTACATGTCAGTCCAAAGGGAGAGATTCAAGGCCAATCTTACCAAGAAAGGTCTCAGGTCCAGTCAGCAGATTCTTCACTAGCCTCCAACTCAAACTCAGAACTCCAGAAGAAGCCAAAGTTCTCCCAAGAAGTTGTAACTACCTTTTAAATGCACTTTCTTTTGCCTCACTTCCTGTGCCTTCCTCCACTTTCACATCTACCAATTATAGTTAAAGTTTTGTTTAGGACTGTCCGGGGGTAGTCAGTTTGATTCTGATTCATCACCCACTATCACACATATGGGTCACAGACCTCCCCCACTCAAGTGTGAATGGAGTGTTTACACTTTTGGTGATTAAATCTAAAAAATGGGCAGGGGAGTTAATTTAATTAATCTTCACAATCAGGGGAGAGATTTAATTTAATGTTCACAATAGTCAGTTCCTAGCAACCTAAAATTTTCAAATGAATAGCAGATCCTGATGATATTTTTCTTTCATCTTTTGTTGTGCTATTTCCTCCTTCCCTTTTCCCAAACTTATCTTTATAGACACATTCTCAGATACCAATTGAGTAATGAAATATAAGAGAGGCTACGGCATCATACATGAGAGACAGAGCTTCAAGAGTCTTCTCTAACATAGGATCTCTGGAGCTGATTCTATTATGTATGTTTCCAGTAGTTATTCACCTTCCACAGAGCTAGCCCTAAGCCATATGATGACATAAGTAAAGTTTATCTCTCCTAACTTCCTATCTCACCTTTTAGTCAACTTCTGAAGCAAATTTCCTGTCATGAGATCCTAGAATAGACAAACTGCTAAGATATAAGGTATTCCCCACAACCACCACCATCCTAGAGCTATTTGCATTGTATTGGAAGCATTTTCAAGACCCAAAGAGATTAGTCTCCAGAAACATAATGTCTGATAATGGGGAGATGTCTGTGGGGCAACGGGCCATCCTAGTGTCCTTAAGGGTCACCTTTAAGGTCACATCACCTATTGCTAAGGGAGATCCTACCATTCCTACTGGACAAATGACATTAGAGAAGGAAATATGATGTTATGGAGGCTTTCAAGACTTATAAATGGTTGTTCCAAAAAAGTGGAGCATTAGTTGTCATTTTCTGTTTCTTGACTTATTGAGTTTGTGTTATTTTGAGAACAAAATAACTTTGTTCAGTTCAGGAAATATTTGAGTATCCACTATACACAAGAAATATTTTTAAAATTTTAATTAATGAAATGCTCAGTAATAGTCATTTTAATTAGGTTCTTTGTATGCCATGTTCTAATCATTAAGTGGATGGATTTGGTGAGTGTATCTAAAGAATCAATCTCTTCAAGCACCCTTAGTTTAATCAGTTCTTGTTTCTAAATAAATGGCCTGAGTCAACAATACAACAGATGGTATTGTTAGAATGCATTTGATTAATGAATTCTATCAATCATAAGTGAAAGTGGTTTGGTTTGTTCTTCTTTAACAGACAGATGCATGTATCTTATGCTGAAATGATATTTTCAAAATTCTGAGTGATTTGTACCTAGACAGTTAGATTCCAGTCTTCTAGGGTTCATTCCAAATATATTTATGGATATTGTCTGCTTTAACATTAATTATTGAGTTTTTAGACTATACAAAATATTTCTTTTGATCTGTAATTCAGCCTTTCCAAGGAACTTCATAAGTTGGAAGGGGCAGGAAAAGGAGGCAAGACTGATTTTTTTACTTGCTATCAGGATCAGAAAAGCATTGGTCAAGAGGAAAGGAAATGTTAGGTTTGAGGGTTGACAGGATATTATGTACACATGAAAACCTTGTGCTCTGATATTATGGACAACTAAAATTTTGCTGGAGAAAATTTTAATTTGTTTGCTCTAGGAAAAGATGTTTTCCACATCATCATAATTAAAGATTTATTGTACATTTCCTGAGGGCATGCAACTCCCTAAACTAAGCTCTAGGATCCTAGAAATGACTCAAGATAACTTTCCTGGAGCAAGATTGTTTTTTGTTTTAACAATGTTCCCTGATACTTAACGAATAATATTCTTCACAGATTTTTACAATTTGAAGATACTTCAGTGGCCACCTAGTCTGGTGATGGCAAGCCTTTTAGAGGGGCAGGTGATGTCCTCACACCAGTGTGGAGAGGGGGAGGGGAACAACCAGGCTCCATGTCCCTCGAGCTTGCTAGTCCCTCTAGCAAACTCTATGCTGGGGCAATGGTGGGCATGCCCACAGAGAGGGCTTTGATTGCTCCCTCTGGCACAATGGCCATAGGTTCACCACCATGGATCTAGTCCAACCCATACCCCTCCAAAAGAATCCTCATAATAACAAAACCAACAAGTGGTCATTTGACTTGTTCTTGAAGACCTCCAATGAGGGGGATGGGGAAAGAATCCACTACCTCCTGAAGTGGCCCCTTCAGGAAGATTTTCTTCACATCAAGCCAATATTTTCCTTTTTATAATTTCCATCAAGTATTTCTCATTTGACCTGAAACCAAATTCAATGAATCTTATTCCTTTTTTTCCTTTACTTAAGAACAAGTATCATTCCTCAATTGGTATTCTCTTTTTAGTCTAATCATCTCCAATTCCTTTTATTAATAACAATAGCATTTATATAATGTTTTAAGGTTTGTAAAACTCTTTACATATCTAACACAGTGGTTAGCTATATCATTAAGGCTACAGGGGTTGGTGACCCACACAACCTGCTGTCACAGATTGCCTTGAGTTCATTGCTCTGGGGTTACTTGACTTCTTAATAAGGGAATTAAGACCTCCACTGTTTCATTTCTAAAGAAAAATAATTCACCTTTGTCTCTTGTCTACAATTTTCCCTCATCAAAGAGGAAATTAAAGGAAATATCTAATAGATAACTTGAATTCAACATTGAATAGATCCTTTCTTTCCCACAGAGAAGCAATGATTACTATACAGATCATTGACCAGGGGGCAGCTAATAGGCTCAATATATTGAGAGTCAGTCCTATACTTATGAGAAAGAATGCTATCCACATTGAGAGAAAGAAATATGAGAGTAGAAACACAGAAGAAAAACATATGACATCATTTGTTTATATGGGTACATGATTTGGGGTTTTAGTTTCAAAAGATTGCTCTGTGGCAAGAATGAATAATATGGAAATAGGTATCAAGTGAAAAAAAAAAGAGAGAATCAGTCCTAGAGACTGAAGTTCCTGGGTTCAAGACACTTTCTAACTTTGAGATCCTAGACAAGTCACTTAACCCCCATTGCCTCCACTTTACTGCTATTCTGCCTTGAAACCAATACACAATCCTGATTCTAAGATGGGAGGTAAAGGTTTAAAAAAATATCACTACAGGGTACATTACAGATGATTAGAACCTAATTCAATAACCAGTCATCTCAAAAGCCAGTTCGGAAGCCTCTTTGGAACACAGTGTTTGCAAGACTGCTAATTAACCATCTTACATTTCACCTATACCCTGGCATTGCCCCATCAAAATATCCAAGTGTGATCTTCTTGGGATCTCTCTCTGGAAACCTGTCTGTTTCTACTGCTATTGATGCCACAACTATTTCAATAGCAGCCTAGTTATGGGAATGCCTTCTACAGGATGCAAGGTGGGAATGGGAGAATGTTAATTCTCTTATTAGACCTCACAAGGCTTTCTACAAAAGGAATTAGACACAAGAGCTGGAGAAGGATCCATCCCAGATAGAACATATGCTCTAGCTTGGTTCCAAATAAAAAGCAGACAAGCCATTCACTCTCATTTGACTCTCTAGAGACCAATCATAACCTCATGCTTCAAAGCAGGCAGGAAGAGAAGGCCTGAGGAACAGAATGGCCATTTAGTGTATCCAAAGAGTTCTGACTCAACAGTCAATTAAGAGACTTTTCATCATGATATGGTACAATGTCCTGATTCATAATAGCTAACAGGAAATAGTGTACAGGTGTTCTCTGAATTGTGTTAGGGATGGGGGCAAGATTAGAGAGGAGAGAAGAAACTAATGTATTTGACTGGCATGCTGATTGAGCATGCCCTAAGGGGGTAGGGTGTTACTAGGGGACACCACACATTTGTCATCCCATTTGATCATTGTAACAACTCTTGATTTTATAGATGTGCAAATGCCACTGTCAGAGTGGCACATGAAAATTACAAAAGGAGGCAGAAACATTTAAAAGCACAGCTTTGGAGATGATCTAGTGTAGGGGCAAGTAGTGTTAAACACTTCAGTAGCCATGAAAGCATTACTTTTTTTTAACAGCATAATGAAATTGATAATAACACTGATCCTAAGTCTTTAAAAGGAGGCTAAATTATATTCATTTGCTCTAATAAGAAATTTGGTTTTAGGACAATTTCTATTTTAAATTATCTTTTCTTTTAATTGGTTCTTCAAGAGAATAAACCTCAATTATCTAAGAAAGCCACTTATATGGAAAATCATCCCCAAATGTAGTCAGTTAAGCAAGGAATTATTGTATTTTGCAGTTTAAAAAAACTGTTTAGAGACCACTTTATGCTTATAGATCCAATATCATAAATTGTAAAGTACATTGGCTCATAAGGACTAGTTAATGCTCTTTTCTTACACTGATAAGTGAATTCTTTGTCCTGAGATAAAGCTTCTGATTGTCTTTTTGGCAGGAAACCAGGTTCTGGGTAGTGGGTACTGGAACAAAGAGATATCCTCAGTGAGATTCCAGGGAAATATTTTCTCTTTATTGGACTTCCTTCTGCAAATCCTCCATGGCTTTATTTTTTTCCTTCACTGCTCCCTCTCCTACCATCCTGTCTTTAGCCCCAGATTTACCTTTCCCATTCATTTTCCTTATTTTTCCACTCCTCATTCAGATACTTCTTTTGAGTGTGTATAGGTAAAGAGTGCAAGTAAGAGATGAAGGAGCAAGTAGGCGGAAGTCTACTCAAATTGGATCTGCCGTAGACAAAGGAGGAAAGATAGATTGAGGGTAAGAGTCAAATGGGTAGGTAATTATGAAGCACAAGGTACTGTTTGTAATGATTAATGAGAATGGGGAAAGTAGAAAGGAAAAAGTTCTCTGCCTTTAAAATAACAATTTATATAGGAAGACAAGATATAATATACTTGAAAAACTATCAAATTATGTACAAGGCACTGATTAATCAAGAAACTATCATTGAGAGGTAGGCCTAGAAACAAGATATCCTGGGTTAAAATCTGGCCTCAGATACTTCCTATGTGACCTTGGGCAAGTCACTTAACTCCCAATGCCTAGTCCTTACCATGCTTCTGCCTTAGAAGGAATACACAGTCTAGATGGAAGGTAAGGATTGTTTTTTTAATTAGTTAGAGGAAGAAATGGCAAACCATTCCATTATCTTTGCCAAAAACAAACAAACCCTAAATGAGGTCATGAAGAATAGGACACAACTGAAAAATGATTGAATCACAAGTTCTGCTCTTCATTCTCCTTACATTTTATCAGTTAGGGGTATGAGGAACAGATGGTGAAGGGTACCTCCTATCAGGAGAATTAACTAGAAGCTGGTAGATAACTATAATAAGAATCTGAACAAAGGAAAACCAAGGAAAACCTCTGCTCCCTAGAAGTTTCTATCACCAAATTTGCCAATGTGTTCATAAAAATGGTCACTTTGGTACCCAGGGAATTGTGGACTCTGTTAAGAGAGTATGGATAGCCCCTGACATAACCACTATAGCCTCTAAAGTGTGTACAGCCTACTCTACCTGCCAAACATATAACCAACATGCCTTTTGTGGCAAAGCCTTTAGTGGGCATCCTCTGGCTTACACACCTTTTGAGCACCTGCAGAAAGATTTCATAACAATGCCAGAGGCTGGACCTACAGCCTGAGTCACAGTGGCTTTTGTTGCTAAGGTGCTTTTAAAAGAGATTATTCCTTGCTTTGGCCTGCCAGCATGTATTAATTCAGACATACATATAAAGTGAACCCTAAAGAAGGTGTTTATTGTTAATGGTAAAGGGACAGTCTAGAAGTAGCAATGAGGATAAAAAACCACATCTTCTGCTTTAATGTATCTGGAGACATGTAGCTACTATTATAGATGGTGGCTAAGAAAGTAGTACTTTCTGGAGAAAGGGAGTTGAGAGTTGAGTAAATCAATTCCCCACTGCATTTAAAGTAAGGGTCAAGATGTTAATCCCTGAACCCATTTTCATGTGAGAATATATATATATATATATATATATATATATATATATCTCAGATTCTCACTAGATTGAATGAACCTTGAACATTATTTTGAATCCAAGACATCTCATTTAGGTGAGATGGGGAGAACTTTTCCAAAGCCCTTGGGAGTTTATATCAGAGGAGCTGGTTCAGAGAAGAGGAAGACTTTGAGGGCCCAGCAGTTTAGGGAAAGGAATTAAGATTAGCCACAAATAAGTCAGAAAGAAATGGCAGTCCAAAGAGAATGGAAGAAGAAAAAATTACATCATGGACCAGAATGGAGGGATGGAAAGGGCTATTGACCAACAGGCAAAAAAAAAAAGGCAGATTGACACCTTTCATTGGTCCTACCTCCTTAAGAACTAAAAGAGGTTCCAAGAACTATCTGTTTCCCCCCCCCCTCCAACTTCCCTTCCCAGGATAAGTCTATTAATAGACATAATATAATCAACTTCTTTACCCAAATGTTTCTAGTAATTTGAGTTTTGCCTCAACCAAGAGATATAAATATAATTTGATGTAGAGAGCCAAATCTCTGCCTAAATGTTGGGAATTTTCCTAACTGGGGGATTGTAGTGATTGCAACCCTACAACTAATTTCTATTTTAATAGAAATTCCCTAAAGCAACATTTAAGTAAACCAATGAGACCTGAGGGGCAATTATATTGCCCCCAGGCTTAAAATGTGTTAATTGTTACAAGGTATTATATGTTTCCATTAATGCAAAAGAATGGGAAAAGTATATTCTATTTCCATCAAATCTCTCACATGTCTCTTTCTCTCTACATATATAGCCTTTATCCTAGCTCTTGCCACATTCACTTCTTGCAATAGATTCCCAATTTGTCTCCCTCTGCCTAGTCTCTCCTATCTCCAATCCTTCCTTTATAGAGCTTCCAAAACACTTTTCAAAAAAAAAATAGTTTTAATCGTGTCACCCTCTTGTCCCAAATATTGGTGGTTCATTTTTCACTCTAAAATAAAATATACTCCTCAGCTTGTCAATTAAAATCTTCTACTATCTGGCTCTCATATTTTCAGACTTATTTTTGGTTTCTGTATATTACAGTCAAAGTAGACTACCAGCTGTTCCCTGAATTGGACATCCCATTTCCCATCTCCATGCTTTTATTTTTTTCAGCAGCTATCCTGGAAAGCTCCTAATTCTCTACCTTTTTTGTATAGCTTTCCCCCAGGCTCATCTCAGGTGCCAACTCTTTCCCATGAAAAACCTTTTCTTATTTCCTCTTCTCTGACTAGCCCCAAGTTTAATACTCAATGTTGAGAGAGAGAGAGAGAGAGAGAGAGAGAGAGAGAGAGAGAGAGAGAGAGAGAGTGAGAAAGAGTCTATATAACGAGAGTCTATATTAGGAGTCTATATAAACAGAGGGCATAAATGTAAGTCTATTATGTAGGGATGATCTCTCAAAAAAATAAAATGGAAGAGTGAGGAAGAGGGATGGCCCAGGGAGAAAGGGGAAGAGAGAGGGAGAAAAGGAAAATTTTCTCACATAAAAGAGGAACACAAGAAAGAGCTTTTATCTCAGTGAAATTGTGGCTATGGGGGAGTGGGGGAGAAAGTAGGGGGGTAGGGAAAGAACATGAATCATGTAACCATGGAAAAAATATTCTTTTTTTTTTAAACCCTTACCTTCCGTCTTAGAATCAATACTGTATACTGATGGGACCTCCAATCTCTAGGCTTGGCTCCTAATCCAATGAACCACCTAGCTACACCACCACCCCTTGGAAAAATATTTCAAATTAAGTAACTAAAATTTTTTTTGGATCCAAAAATAAAGAAAGAAAGAAAAGACTCATTTAGAAGTGGTTCAGAGAGAGGAGTACATACATACATACTCAGGTGAGTATCAAAATCTATCTTACTCAATAGAGAAATAGAAGCGGAAAGAGATAAGAGATATGGAGCTGAGGCCAGTAAGTAAAGGGCAGGAAGATTAAGTGATGTGGTGGTTAGAAGCAAACTAGACTTTTGAGAAGGGATAGGATAAAAAGAGAGAAAAAAGGATAAACAAACAAACAAAAAAAATAGGATGAAGGAAAATACTTAGCAATCATAACTTTGAATATTAATGGAATAAATTCACCCATAAAATGGATTTTTTTGGGTTGCAGAACGGATTAGAAACCAGAACCCAAAAATATGCTGTTTACAAGAGACACATTTGGTACAGAAACACACACAGAGTTAAAGCAAAAGGCTGAAGTAGAATCTTTTATACTTCAGTTAAAGTAAAAAAGGCAGGGGGAGTAATCATATCAGTCAAAGCCAAAACCAAAAGGGATCTAATTAAAAGATATTACCAATTTAAAACCTAATTAAAAGATAATACATTTTACTAAAAGATCCCATGCTTGTTCCTTTGATCTCATCCTTTTTGTTTCCTCTGAGAGTTTGATCCTTTGGTCATCCTCCTTTCTCTCTCCCTAATTTTCAAGCTCTCCTTGTCTTAAGTTTCTACCCTGATCTCTACAAATATACTCAGGGTCCACCATCTGTTTAAAAAACAAAACAAAACAAACACTAATGACAAGAAAAAACAAACCTTCAGCTATCCTTCTCATTCCCTTATGTTATCCTTTATCTTTCTTTTCATAGCCTAACTCCTAGAAAGGATAATCTATATTGATGGTGTCTACTTCTTCATCTCTTATTGACTATTCATTTCCTGGCTTCTGACTCTATTATTCAGAAGACAATATTGTCTTCCAGGATATCAATGATCTCTTAATTATTAAATCCAAGGGCACTTTCTTAATGTTGATCTTTCTTGAACTCTCTGCAGTATTTGATCCTAATATACTCTACAGTAGTTTCTCACTTCTTCCTGAATATTTCTATCCTCTCTGAGTTTTTATTACTCTATTCTGTCCTGTCTCTCCTCCTACCTACTTAAATATTCCTTTACTATCTCCACCTCTGTTGAAAAAATAATTCATATCAATTAATCCACAAGCATTCATTAAGTGCTTACTACTATTAAGTGCTAGGTATTATGTTAAATACTGAGGATACAAAGGAATGCAAAAAAAGCCCCTGACCTCAAGAACCTAACATTCTAATGGGAGATACAGCTTATCTATAAATTGGTACAGACAGAGTAGGTAGAAGGTAACCTTAGAGTGGAAGACTTTTGCAGCCGGGGAGAAAGGAGTAGGAAAAGGCTCCTTGTAAAGAGTAGATTTTGAGCTTTGTCTCAAAAGGTACCAGGAATTCTAAGAGACAAACATGAGAAGGAAGAGCATTCCAAGCATGGGAATTGTTAGTGCATGGAAACAGGAGATGGAGTGTTGGGTAGGAAGAACTGTTGTTATCATATGGAAATTGTTGTCTAGTCATTCGGTCATGTTCAACTCTTATGATTCCAGGTACCATAGCATTCCACTACCACTCTTTAGTAGATTCAGGCAAGCAGAGGTGTAGTGATTTGCTCAGGGACACAGAGCTAGTAAGTATCTGAGGTCAAATTTTAACTTGGGTCTTCCTGACTCCAGGTCCAGTGCCATATCCACTGAGTCATCTTGATGCCTCCACATTTTGTAATACCAAGAAGTTAAGATTGATATCTCTTTCCCAATGACCTCACCACCTCACCTGCTTAACTCCTATGGCCCTTTTAAGATTAACTCAATTAGGGGGCAGCTGGGTAGCTAAGTGGATTGAGAGCCAGGCCTAAAGGTGGGAGGTCCTAGGTTCAAATCTGGCCTCAGATACTTCCCAGCTGTGTGACCCTGGGCAAGTCACTTGACCCCCATTGCCTAGCCCTTACCACTCTTTGACTCCAAGACAGAAGGTAAGGGTCTAAAAAAAAAAAGATTAACTCAATTACCATCTCTTCTCTGAGGTCTTCCCTTCATCAGCCATCAGTGACCTTCCCCCTCCTTGAACTTCACATTTCACTTTATACCTCTTTTAGAAATCTATCGTGTATTTATTTTACATTATAGCTATTTGAATATGTGTAATATTCCATCCCTCTCTATGGGGTCCAGGGACTATATTTTCTCTAAACTTTCTCAGCATGTATAGTGTTCTGCACACTGTAGGTATTTATCAAATGTTTATTGAACACTCTTATTACTAGATACCATAGAGTCCATACTTAAAGGAATTAGTCTTAGGAGCCAAGATGGTGGCTTAGTAGTAGTGAAAGCTGAAACTGCTCTGAGAATTCTTCCAAACTAATCTTTAAAAAGCACCTCAAAACAACAGGAGTAAAGGAATTAGTCTCTATAGAGTCCAATGCCTTTTTCAAATGGATGCCATTAACTTTGAACATCTTATTTCCTAGATGAAGTCTTTCAAAATATGACCAGGTTGGGAACATTTCTGATATTTCAAATGTGTCCCAAAAGAGATGTCTGTGCCTAAATTATTAAACTGTGTTATCATTCAGGCATTTTCAGTCATGTCTGACTCTTTATGACCCTAATGGGGTCTTCTTGGCAAAGATACTGGAGTGTTTGCCATTTCCTTCTCTGGCTCATTTTATAGAAGAGGAAACTGAGGCAACAAGGTTAAGGGACTTGCCCAGGATCGCACAGCTAGTTATCTAAGACCAAATTTGAACTAGAGAAGATGAATTTTCCTGATTCAAAGCCCAGTGCTATATCCACTGGCATATCTTGCTGCCTAGATTATTAGAAAAGCTTGTGTAAATGGCACCATTTAACCACATAATTGACTAGTATTCACTTGCCGGGGTTGTATAAGGCACAAAGCAGATTACAAGAAAAGGCATGTATCCCTACTGAACAGTCAGCTAAGAGGCTGGAATAGGAATCTGAAATTTGAGCCCAAGTTCTTAGTTTCAGCTGGGCTTAACCTTAGGCTGCTGACAAGTGAAAGTGAATCAGAGGAATAAGAACGACAGAGAATTTAAACTAGAGTTAGGGTCAGGGATGGTAAAGTAACCGTAAACATGAATCATCTTGCTTTATATTTATTCTGCCTCAATAATGAGCTACCTACCTGCATGCAATGGTGTATTCACCAAGGAAAACAATGTCAAACAAGATTTGTATTGATGAAAGTGAAATCCATTGCAAGAAAATAAGGTTCCCCAGCAACCCGTTGGAGAGGTAGCCTTTGAATACAAACAGTCTCAGAGCCAGTCATTGCTTTATTTCCCTTTTGCTCAGGAGGATTTCCTAGCCATGCCAAGCAGCATGTGTATGGACAGGGGTAGGACTAATCCTGTGATCTCATTTGTGTGGGGAGCTCCTGCTTAGCAACTTCCTCTCCCAATGCTGGCCAGTACTTCAGAACTTATAGTAGTAGACTATCAGGCTTATTTTTTGAATCAAATTGTTTGTTGGTTACATTTAAATTCCCAGCTTCCCTCCAATTCCTCCCTGCAGCAGAGAAGGTATCATGTAACCAAAAAAAAAATGTATATGTGAACTGTATCTTTCATGTGTCTATTTATCAGTTCTTTCTCTCTCCAGGTGGTCCTTCACAAGTTATTGTTCAGACATTAATTCTGTAGCCATATATAATGTTCTCTTGGACTGTACGGGTCCTTAACATTGAACCTCTTTTGACAATGTGGTGAAGCACATGGATCCCTTTTCAGAATAACAATTTTAAACTTAACCATTTTTTCAGTTGTAAAATGGGGAATAATTAAAGCACCTACCTTGTGGGGTTGTTGTGACAATCAGATGAGATAACATTTGTGAAGTAAGCACTCTATAAAGCTTTTTTACCTTTTCCTTCCTTTCTCCATTTAAATGGCAGAGGATAACATGCATAGGCTTAAAGGGGGACTAATGGTACCATAATTTAATTATTAATTTTTTTTTTACTTCACAGCCACCAATCTGTTTGGGAATCTCTTAAGAGAAGAGCTGCTAGGTGACTCAGGAGATAAGAGTCAGGCCTGGAGATGGGAGGTTTGGGGTTCAAATCTCTTCTCAGACACTTCCCTAGGCAAGTCACAACCCCAACTGCCCAGCCGTTACCACTCTTCTACCTTGGAACCAGTACTTAGTATTGATTCTAAAACAGAAGGGAAAGGGTTAAAAAAAAGAAAAAGAATTCATAAAAGAATTGCTTGGATCACTGAGAGGTTATGACTTCTCTAGGGTCGTATGGTTAATATATGTTAGAGGTGAGACTTGAATTCAGTCCTGGCTTTGAGGCTAGCTCTCCATCCTGTCCAAGCTATGTATATATCACCAGAAAACAATCAACCTATGCGGACTAGAAAAAAAGTCTGAGACAGCACACTTTTGCCCCCTGTGTCTAGTCTAGACATCATATTCTGAAGTCTTCACCAGCTTGATGCTCATGACTGCTCTTGTTATAAATGCAAATCGCCCTGACAGTCTTATAAGGATGCTTTACCTGCTCAGCAAACGGGATTTGCTATTTGATGTACTAGACAGAACCTCATACTGACAAAATTCTCAGTGCTGCCCTGCAGGGTGCTTTCCTGAACAGACCTACTTCCCCATGGGGAACCCTGTCTTGTTGACTGGCCCTACCTCTCTTCACCTATCATGATGGCATTCAGGGGTAGCAGGTGAAAATGGGTCTATTCATGTGAGCAAGCAGAAAACTAAATAATAGAAGGAACCAGAGTGCATAATGCATCAAAAGGCTCACTCACAAAATGACATATTCTTGGGAAGTAAATCTTCAAGTACTTTTTAAAAGTATATTTAATGATAACTTCTTTCCTCCTCTGTGTTTCTTTTTCCCACAATTTTGATATTGGGTTTGGGGGTAGGGTTTTTTTTGGGGGGGAGGGTTGTAGTTTTAATTGTAACCTTAAGCTTAGTCATAAGAGAAGGGAACATTGTCATCATTTGGAGATAATATGATATTTGTTTAGTGAATCCTACAAAATAAATGCAAAGATTAATTGAAAAAAATAATAACTCCAGCAATGGCAGGATAAAACAAATCTACAAAATTAATTAAATTTAAAAAGAAAACATAGAAAAAAATCCAGTGCTATTCCATGTAACTACAAAAGGTGCAAAAAAATCTGAGAGCTGACCTACCAAGATATACTTAAGTGAATACAGCTTCAATATATTCTTTATTCTTTATAGAAATTTAAAAAGACAACTAATTGGAAAAATATTCATTGTTAATGGTTGGCTTATAACAATATAATAAAACGATAATATTTATATACCCTTACATATTTCATGTCAAACTATCAAGAGGCAATTTTAGAGAATTGGATAAAATTTCATAGAATTTTATAGAACTGGATAAAATAATAAGAAAAATAGTCTGTAGGGGCCAAAGTTCAAAGACTTCAAAGTTAAATCATAAAAAAAAGAAATTAAGAGACATTATAGGATTTGAGTTTATATTACAAATCAGTAATTATCAGAACTATTTGGTTCTGGTTGAAAAATAGAAAATTTTAAAAAGGGGTTATTTTTTAAAGGGTTGGACTAGATTATTTAAGAGTGGTCACCAGGAATTTAATTAATTCCAAAGAGAATTATTTTACAATTTAATTACAAAATATAGAGAAGAATGAAGAAAGAAATCAGAGAGAGGATAGGGTAAGATATCTAGCCTAAGCACTAAGTAATTTACTTCTGGCCCCCCTGGGCAGGGAGAGTTAGTTTCAGCCATCCTTGGCAAAACTGAGGACCGGGATAGTCTCTCAAGTCTCTCAATAGGATAGGTTTTTCCTGAGGCCAGTCAGTTCAGAAAAAAAAAAAAAGCAGTTAAGACTCAGCTTTTCACTCACCACACATCAGTCCAGTCAGCAGATTCTTTATCAGCCACCACTCCAAGTTGAACTCCCATTAGAGCTCCCAGAAGAACTCTGTCTCATAGGAGGTTCTACTCCAAGTGAGAGTTCCAAGTCAAACTGCCCTCAGGCAGTTGACACTCCCTTTAAAAGGCACTTTCTTTTGCATCACTTCCCCTAATTTTTTCGGCTACCAATCACACTTGAAGCTTTTGCTTTTAGGACTGCCCAGGGGCAGTCAGTTGATTTTGATTCATCACCTACTATTTCACATGTGGGTCACAGACCTCCCACTTAATGTGTGAAATAGGGTGTTTACATTTTTGGTGACTAAATCTAAAAGATGGGCAGATCTCCCCACTACTGTAAGTAGGGTATTTACACTTTTGGTGATTAAATAAAAAAAATGGGCAGATCTTCCTACTCAACTTTTAAGTAGGGTGTTTACACTTTTGGTGATTAAATCTAAAAATAGGGAAGGGTTACAATTTAATCTTCACAATCAGGGGAGAGTTAATTAATTCCATTGTTATAATCAGGGGAGAGTTAAATTTAATCTTCACATGTAACAGATAATAAAATTAATCTTTTAAACTTGCAATATAAGATTTGAAATTCTAAGGGCCTACAGCAGGTGCTGAGATAAAGGGACTTCTCCTCTGGTGCTCTGAATGTCAAAGCTGAGAAATTCAATGAAGCCTGTTAAAAGGCAGGAATAACTATGACTCTTTTAAAGCAGCCAAATGCCTCATTACCTAATGAGTGAGGAAGACAGCTAGGTGGTGAAGTAGACAGAGTGCCAGGCCTGGAGCCAGGAAGACTTGAGTTCAAATATCCCCTCAAACACTTACTATTGTTTGACCCTGGGCAAGTCACTTAGATACTACTTATTTCCTCATATGTAAAATTAGCTGGAGAAGAAAATCACAAACTCCTCCAGTATCTTTGTCAATAAAACCCCCAAAATACAGTCACAAAGAGTCAGATGTGCCTGAACAACAACAAAGGTTTGTAAAATACTTTATTTATATTATTTTCTTTGGAACCTAAAGCTGATCAATGGAAGTTCAATAACTTTCCCAGGGTTCAAGCAGACTTTGAACTCACATCTTTATGAGTCTAACACTATTCAATATATCATCTGGCTGCTTAGACCAGTGAACCAAGACTTTGGCATATTTAAACTTTGCCTCCTATTCAGTATAATCAAGTCATATATTACCTGACTGTGAAGTTCTAAAATACAGAGTAATTTTTTTTCAGGGAGGGGGAAATCAGGAAAAGTCTATCAGGATGCAGTGCCTGGAGTTTGAACTTGGAGTGCTCCAAAAGCTGGAGCCAAAGAAGGAAATTCCAGGCATGGGGGAAGCACAGAGGTATAGTAGTCTCTCGGTGATCGAGAATGACTATTGTCTTTGTGCAGTTTCATCTACGGTGTACCCTCATGTGGCTTTGAAGTCCAAAGACTGAGGCACACAGTTTGTGGCACATGGGGCCTGGGACGCCAGTTGTTACGGGAGGTGCGGTTGTGGCCTGGTGTCGGCGTTCACGCGCAGCGGCAAGAAGTCGACGTCGCTCATCTTCAAAGGTGGTGGCGGCCTGGTGAATGTGGGTTCTCCAGCTGCTTCTGACAGAGGCAGCGAGTTCTAGTTGCTTTGGTTTAATGCCAGCCCACTTCAAGTTTGACTTTAGCTGATCCTTGAATCTTTTCTTTGGTCGGCCTTGTTTCCTGAGTCCAGCTGACAGTTCACCATAGAATACCTGTCTTGGTATTCGCTGTGGGTCCATGCGGATGACGTGTCCAGACCATCGTAGCTGGGTTCTGAGGACCAGGACTTCGATGCTGGTGGAGTTGGCTCTGTCAAGGACTTCCTGGTTGGTGATTTGGTCCTGCCTTCAGATCCTCATGATTAACTGAAGGGAGCGTTGGTGGAATTGCTCCAGCTGTTTCATGTGCTTCCGGGACAGTGTCCATGTCTCACAGCCGTACAGGAGCGAGCTGAGGACCACTGTGTTATACACTTTGAGCTTTGTCTCAGTGCTTACACCGCTGTGTTGGAGGACTTTGCAGCGCAGCCGCCTGAGTGCCTGGCTGGCCTTTTGGATCCTGGCATTGATCTCGTGGTCTAGGGACCCGTCGTTGGCGATGGTGCTGCCCAGGTACTTGAAAGTGTTGACGTTAGAAAGCTGCGTGCCATCGATTGTAATGCACAGCTGGTTCGTTGGCCTCCCTGGTGCAGGTTGGAACAGCACCTCTGTTTTGCTGAGGCTGATAGTCAGGCCAAACAGTTTTGTTGCGGTGGAGAACCTGTCCACAATGGTTTGGAGATGATTTTCTTGGTGGGCCATGAGAGCACAGTCATCTGCAAAGAGAGCTTCTAGGATGAATCTCTCTGTTGTCTTTGTTTTTGCAGTCAGACGGCGAAGGTCAAATAGTGAGCCATCCAGTCGGTATTTGATGTAGATGCCCAGGTCTAGATCCATCACAGCATGTTGTAATACTTGGGTGAAGTATAGGTTGAATAGTACCGGAGGGAGGACACAGCCTTGTTTCACGCCATTGGAGATGTTGAAGCGATCGGAAGTCTCTCCACCAGATAGGACTTCCCCTGTCATGTCGACATGAAAGAGCTGGATCAGTTTGACGAATTTTGCTGGGCAACTGAGCTTGCTGAGGATCACCCACAATGCGTCCCTGTTCACTGTGTCAAATGCCTTTGTCAGGTCTATGAAGACAATGTAGAGACTCAGGTTCTGCTCAAGGCATTTTTCCTGCATTTGCCTCACCATGAAGACCATATCAATGGTGCTGCGATCTGGTCAGAAGCCACATTGTGATTCAGGCAGGTTCTGCTCTGAAACAGATGACAGGAGTCTGTTGAGTATAACATGGGCGAGGATCTTTCCGGCAGTGGAGAGTAGTGAGATGCCTCTGTAGTTGTCACAGGCTGCTCGTGAGCCTTTGTTCTTGTATAGGGCTACGATGGAGGCATCTCTGAGTTCTGGGGGCATGTCTTCCTCTTCCCATATGCTGGTCAGCTCTATGTGGAATGCCTGGAGCGCCTTTCCATTTAAGGCCTTGTACACCTCGGTTGGGATCCCATCTTTACCGGGTGTCTTGCCTGCACTCATTTGTTTAATGGCTTTTTGGACTTCCTCTATTGAAGGAGGGACATCAAGTTGTTCAATGGTGCGGTTTTGGGGGATCTGGTCAAGGGCTCTTTGGTCGACTGAAGAGGGTCGGTTGAGAAGCTGACTGAAGTGTTCTTTCCACCTGTTGCTGATGCCTTTTTTTATCTTTTATGAGAGTGTCACCGTCAGAGGATAGCAAGGGAGTGGTGGTGGGTTTTGATGGCCCATAGACAGTCTTGAGGGCACTGAAAAATTGTTTGTAGTTTTTCATATCAGCAAACCGCTGGATTTTTTCTGCCTTTTTTTCCCCGCCATCGGTCTTGCATCTTCCTGATCTCACGCTGTGCCTTGGCTTGGAGAGACTTGAATCTGTCCTTTTTAGGAGCAGAGTTTGGGTTATTTTGCCACTCCATAAAGGCTTTGTTCTTCTTGCTCAATAGGTCTTCAATAGCAGTGTTGTTCTCGTCGAACCAGTCCTGGTGGCTATGTTGTTTTGGGCCTAGGACTGCCTTTGATGTTTCCTTCACTGCATCTCTGAACTGGTTCCATTTCTCGGTTGATCTTCCAGTGAGTGGTCTTTTGGCAGACAGCTTGTTGTCCAGGTAGGGCTGGAATGTTTGCAAATAAGATGGATCTCTAAGATGACTCACGTTGTAAAATGTGTGAACTGTCTGGGCGCGTTTTGGATGGCAAGGCGCAATGCAGAGGTAGGAGATGGACTATTAAGTAGGTGAAGCTGATTGGAATGTAAGGATATGATCAGGAATAATATATGATCATCTGGGAAAGATAAGGGTTTTAAATACCAGAGGATTTGGTTTATGTTGTCACACAACCAAAGCAGATTTGTTATGCTTAAATATATTTCTTTGGTTTTTCTGTTTTGTTTTTAAACCCTTCTCTTCCATCTTGGAATCAATACTGTATATTGGTTCCAAGGCATTTGGGGTTAATGATTTGCCCAGGGTCACACAGCTAGCAAGAGTCTAAGGTCAGATTTGAACCCAACGACTCCCTGAATCTCTCTCTGCTTAAGCCACCTAGCTGTCCTCCAATGAGATTTTAAAACTTGATTTTGTTTGATTTGTTTTAGGAAGCTATGACCAAAGAGAGACTTCAAGAAGTGAAAAAACATGTCATGGCTGCCTGTGGCATCTCTGAAGATGGACAGCTACAGATACAGGAGGTACCTTCCACCCCCTCTGTGTGTTTGTGTGTGTGTAGATATACACATATATGTATATTTAGGTGCATGTATATACTTGTACCTGTGCATAGACATAGGTGAGAGGGTATATGTAATTTTCTCCTAAAAGAAAAAAGTTGGCATTCTATGTGTTATGGTGCTAAAAGTACTAAACTTGGAGACCTGATTTTTCATCTTGTCTCTGCTACTTGCTAATGTAAGCAAGCCCTGATCACTGAAATTCTTTAACCTACAACTTATTTATCTATGCAACTAGGATAGGAATCATTTTATTTTTTAACTCTTTCCCATCTGTCTTAGAACTGGTACCAAGTATCAGTTCCAAGACAGAAGAGCAGTAAGGACTAGGCACTGGAGTTAAGTGAATTGCCCAGGGTCACACAGCTAGGAAGTATCTAAGGCCATATTTGAACCCAGGACCTTCTATTCCTAGCCTTTGGGCAGCTAGGTGGCTCAGGGAATAGCAAACCTGGCCTAGAGGTGGGGGTCAATGAAATCAAATGGAACTTCACACTCCCACCAACATTCTTTGTATATGGCTGATCTCCCATTGCTAGGAATTTTTGGTCTTCTGGAGGTGGAGCCAAGATGGTGGAGTAAACCAGAATAGCTCTGAGTTACCATGAGAATCCTCTCCAACCAATATTAAAATATTGCCACAAAATAAATACAGGAGTGAAAGAACCAACAAGGAGAAATTATATAACATAAAGAGGCGTGAAAAATCATTATAGAGAGGGGAGGATAAGGTTGGTGATGGGCAATGCTTAAACTTTACTGTCATCATAAATGGCTCAGAGAGGAAAAAACAAGTATACTCAGTGGGGTATAGAATTCTATCCTACCCTACAGAGAAGAAAAAGGGAAACAAGCCAAGGGAAGGGGGAAGTAATTGGAGGGAGGGGTAAGTGAGGGAGTGATAAAAAAGCAAAATACTGGTAAGGAAGAACAGGGTAAAAAGGAATAGAGCAGGGGATAAGATGATGGAGGACAATACACAATAATCATAATGCTGAATGTGAATGGGATGAACTCACCCATAAAATGGAAGCAGATAGCAGAATGGATTAAAAACCAGAATCCTACTATATGTTGTTTACAAGAAATACATTTAAGGCACGGTGACACACACAGATTCAAGGTAAAAGGCTGGAGCAGAATGTATTATGAATCATCCAAAGGAATTTTTGTAAATGTGGAGTGAAAGGCTTGTCAGTGATAGCTACCTTGTAATACACTGAAGAGCCAGGTAAGTAACTTGGAATTAACTGATATAGTTATTAATTTAACAGTTAACACTAATAGTTCTTACATGATACCCATCATATTTGAAAACATGGTCCTCCCTAGAGATTATTCCAAGGACATTTCAGTGTGCTAAAAGGATAAGATACTATCCTATATAACAAGATGGGGAAATCTGTGTTACCATAAGATTTTGCAGAACTTGTTAAAAAAAAATAGAGTGATTAGGGCCTAAATCCATCATTTTGGAATATCAGTCTTTTTGTTTTTTAGAGCATTACCTTCTGTCTTAGAATTGATACTAAATATGCGTTCCAAGGCAGAAGTCCAGCTAGTCAATTGGAATTAAATTACTTTCTCAGGATCACACAGCTAAGAAGTATTTGAGGCCAGATTTGAACCCAGTTTCTAAGCCTGGCTTTCAATCCACTGAATCACCTAGCTGCCCCTGGAGTATTAGTCTTTTTGAAAAAGTATTCCTAATGATATTTCTACTTTTTTTTTTAAAGAAAAGTTATCATTGTGCCATTCTGCTGTTATTCTTTCAGAAAAGAGAACAGTTTTTAAAAGCTACAGGAAGCTAGAAGAATAGTAGAATTATTTTGTCAACTAAATGAATACCAAAATGACAGATGAGGTCATCTTACCAAGCTTGTGCCCCTAGGCAGGATGACCTAATTGTTCAAGGCAAATTTTGTATGACCTGTTCTTAAAAATCTGCAGAGATGGAATTTTTCCAGCCTTCATTGGAATGGGATTTAATTATAAAGGAAGTTCTTTGTTATGTAATTTAAAGCTGACCAGAACACAGTATAGTATAATATAGCCTCTATAGCATAGAGAAATGTGATGTACAATGAGAGAAATGGCTGACAGCTCACTCTGCAGAGCTGAATAGGAAAGCTGGTGGTCCAGATAATTCTTCCATAAATTTCATTGTTACACCATTTTGTTCCCCTCTTCCTACTTCCCACTGGTTATATCTAAGTAACCATCTGGGTGAATCATGAATTAAAAAATTCCTCATTTGGAAGGTGGTATGTAAAGGACAAATGGAAACTTTAAATAGGTGGATGGAGACAAATTTCCTCAGTGGAAACTCCAAACTCTTTCTTGAGCTGTCTTTTCACTTTAGAATTTTTTTTAATTGAGCTATAAGGGATTTTAGAGATAGTTTTGTCCAACTTCTTTGTTTTGTAGATGGGGGAGCCTAGAGAAATCAAATCATTCACCTTTGTAGATGTTTTATACCTTGTATTGTAGCTAACTAACAAGGTGGATAGAGGGTTAGGGTTAGAGTTAGTGTTAGAGTCAGTAAGATCTGAGTTCAAATTTCATCTCAGATTAGTTGTGTGATCCTGGGCAAGTCACTTAAATTTTTATCTGCCTCACTTTTCTCAACTGTAAAATGAGGATAATAGATAACAACAGCACCTGCTTCTTGGTGTTACTATGAGGATCAAATAAAATATTACTTATAAAGCACTTAGCAAGTGTTCGGCCCATAGGAGGTGTTTTATAAATGCTTATCCCTTTCCCTCCTTTACTTATCTGTATATATATATCCCCCCCCCCCCATATGTAAGTTCTTTGAGTCTATTTCCCTTTATCATTACATTCCCAGTATTTCTTGTTGTTGTTCAGTTGCTTCGGTCGTATCTGATTCTTCATGACCCTATTTGGGTCATGAAGGTTTTCTTGATAAAGAGTTGGCCATTTCCTTCTCCAGCTCTTTTTCTAGATGAGGAAACTGAGGCAAACAGGATTAAGTAACTTGCCCAGGGTCACACAGCTAGGAAAGCTCTGAGGGCCAGATTTGAGCTCAAAAAGATGAGTCTTCCTGACTCCAGACCCAGCATTCTGTCCACTGCACCACCTAGCTACCCTTTCCAGGGCTTGGCATAGTGTCAGATAAATGCTTTAAAATGCTTGTTGAATTGAATTGCTCAAGTTTATAAATAATATATCTATGTAAATATATGATGCTTCCTAGCTGTGTGACCCTGGGCAAGTCACTGAATCCCAATTGCCTAGTCCTTCCTGATTCCAAGCCCAGTGCTCTATCCACTATACCACCTAACCATGTTCATCACTAAAAGCCATTATAATAAGGAATGAAAAAAAAGGAAAAACAGTTCAGCAAAATGAACAAGCACATTAACCAAGTCTGATAATGTATGTAATGTGCCATACCCAGCATCCTCCACCTCTGAAAAGAAGAGAGATGCATTCCCATATTTCTTCTTTGGAGCCACATTTGTTCATTATAATTTTATAACATTCAGTTTATTTGTTCTTCTTCTTCGTTCCACTTAAACTGGCAGTCAAGTAATCCCTGGAATCAAGAAGACCTTAATTCAAATCTGTCCTCAGATACTTACTAGCCATGTGACCTTGGGCAAATCATATAACCTGCCTCATTTTTCTCATCTGTAATAGGGGGATGATAATAATAGTACCAACCTCCCTGGCTTATTGTGAAAATAAAATGAGATAAATATTTGTAAAGTGCTTTGCAAATCTGAGAGTGCCATATAATTACCAGTTATTATTATATTATCATATAATTACATGTTTTATAACATAATAATATATTTTATCATGTAAAATTATAGTCCTTATAGCTATATGTATGTTTTATTATATATAATAATATATAATCTAATAACATTTATATTATGATACAATAATTATGTGACATTATTATTATTATCCTTGGTTATTATTTTCCAGATTCTAGTTGCTTTGCTTTACTTATTTCACATAAATCTTCCCATGTCTCTCTCTATTCTTCATACTCACTACTTCTTACAGTGTGATAATATTAGATTATATTCACATATGAACAATTTGTTTAGTCATTTCCCAATTAGGGGCATCTATTTTGTTTCTAGTTCTTTCTAACATTCTTCATCCAGAGCAATTAAACAGGAGTATAACAAGTTTCCCATTTCCCTCATATATAGAGAAAAATGGATCCTCTCTGCTCAGAAAAGATTATGAAAAGGAGTTCATCCAGTCAGTAGAACCTAAGGCTCCCTGCTGCCTGAGAGCTCTTTGACCTTTGAAAAGAGATTTCAGAGTAGGTTTCAGTCCCATTACAGTAGTTGTAGGAGCTAGTGTAACCTGATCTATCTAGGACTTCATTTTCAGCCTCCATTTCTAGTTCTATTAATTCACAAGGAGGATAGATAAAAATAGATGAGAATCCATCATGAAGAGCTCCCATTCATTATTCTTGCCTTTCCATGGCTGAGAGCCCTCCTCTGTCAAACTGCTAGGAAGTGGGGATCAAATACACAAGTAGGTAGAAAGAGTGTTCCAAGAAGAAGCAAGATATCTGAATTTATTTGTGCCCAATATTATGGTCCTGGTTATTTTCATAGTTTCATTGAATAGATTAGAGGATGGAAACATGCTTCAGCCAACCTGAGAAATTGTGTGAAAGGTCTTATTGAGGATGAGTCTAAATGGAAAAAAAGGGAAAACAGTCACATAAAAGAGAGACAAAGGGCAGCTAAGTGACTCAGTAGATACAGAGCCAGGCCTGGAAATGAGAAATCCTGGGTGCAAATTTGCCTTCAGATACTTCCCTGTGACCCTGGACAAGCCACTTGACCTCCATTGCCTAATTCTAAGGCAGAAGATAAGGGTGTTTGTTTTTTTAAGGTGGGGAAACAATAGATTCACAGACCAAAAAGCAGTAATGGAACTACTAAGATGTTAAAAGAATAGCAAGTTCGTTGAGTGTTAAAGGTAGAACCTAGAAGAAGTTCTATGAGTAGGGAGTAGGAAGAGGTTGAGGAACCAAAGAATGAGACAGAGAAGGAATGTTTTGAGAAGTAGAAGAACCAGGAGAATATGGCATTGTCGAAGACAAAGGAGGAGAAAGGTTCTCACAAGAGAAAATGATTTATAGCATCATGCACTCCAGAGAGGTCAAGGGAGATGAGAACTAAGCAAAGACCAATCATTTTCTCTATTTTTAAATTTTAATGAGAAAGCAGAAATCCTTGATCATGAGCCTGGCCATATTCTCTGTGTTTATTATGCAAAGAGAACAAACAAGATGGATGACCCAGTAATAACAGGTCACAATGGGAATTGGCCTGTGGAAAGATCTAGCAATGAGCTTTGCTCCTCTATGGTACAATGGAAAGTGTTGAATGCAAAGGTTTAGACTCCTGGTCCTGGTGGCACACATCTATCATCCCAGCTATCTGGGAGACTGAAGATAGAGGATCTCTTGAGTGCTGGAGTTCTGAGCCACAGTGGGTTATTCCCATCAGATAGCTACACTAAATTTAGCATTAATAGAGAGAGCCTCCCTAAGTGAGGGGCCACCAGGTTGCCAAAGGGTAGAGGTAGAGGAGGGGGGTGGGGTGAGAATGGGAGGAGGTTTGAACCAGCTCAGGTCAGAAACAGCAGGTTGAAATTTCCATACCGATCAGCAGTGAGACCAGACTCTAAATTAGCTGCTCTAATTCAAGCTTGGATAAGATAGGGAGACCCAATCTTTAACTAAAAAAAAAAAGGGTAGGAAGACTCACCATGTCCTGGCTCTATTCTTTACTGCCTGTTACATCACTTCAGAGAAGATTCTTCACTTCTTAGCTGTAAAATTTGTCAAATATGATCAGGTACATGACCTTAACCTGGAGCATGTAAACCTTAAAACAAATTAATAACTGTATTTTTTTAAAAAAGCAAGTTGGGCACCCAGTTATGTTAGGTAGATAAAGCTGATGTGAGGGATTTACAGAAAAACCTAGCTAAGGGAAAACAAGACAAGAGGACGTGGAGGAGTTGTGTTGGTGATAAGACTATATATATCATCAAAAAAAAAAATCACTACTCCATTGAAAACACATAATAAAAACATAGAAGAATCTCCTTGAAGACTCATAGAGCCCCAATATGTCAGAATTAGAGAAGATCTTAGCCTTTATTAAGTCCCTCACTTTACAGCCCAGGAAGCTAAGGCCCAGAGAGGGGGAACACTTTGTCCAAAGTCACACAGCTGAATTACACAACAAATCTGAGTCCCAAACTGAGGTCTGCTGACTTTAAGACCATCTGAATCACAATGAGCAACTTCCCTGGCAAGTGAGCTCCTTATGAATAAAGATTATTTCCTTCTTTTCACTTATTGCCTAGCAAAGAGTTTGGAACACAGAAAGCACTTAATCAATTTATTTTTTTACTAATCAACTTATGTGATTTTTCTGTCAAGGTTATTTGTAAAGTAGAAGCAAGTTAGCCCTCCCCCATCCTTCCCCACCCACAGCCAAATGGCAGTTCTGGCTATTTGTGACCTCAGTTACCTTTTCGGTAGAAAAGAGAGAGGTATTTTCCATTTGGAGTCTGCAGGGTAAGAAGCAGCACTTGCTTCACTCAGCAGATGAATTAGTCTTCTCATTTAGCCCTAGGATCCTCTTAGTCTATTTGATTGTCATGGCAGCTGGCTCTGAGGGGCCCAGGGATCCTTGGGTGAGTCACTAAACTCCAGTGCTCCCCAGCTGCAGTGGAGAGATGGTGTTAAGGACTGTTGTTAGTGAACAAGTGAAACCCTAAGTTATTCACAAATAATCTCTCCTATTCTTCCCACCCACCACCATATTGTTTCCTGTTGCATCTGGAATTGATTTTATCCTAAGTGGGGAGAGGCTGAAGACAGAGAGGAAGGGGGAGAGATCAGGGAAGGAACCTAGCTTTGTTCATTAAGATAAGAAGATGATGTACCAGAGTAAAGGGTGCATGTGCTCAGGAGAAGCCTGGTAGGTCCCTCTGGAGGTGGACTGAGTTGAAGTCACTATGTTCTCCTGATAAATAAGATGTTATTTTCTGGGTTTTGTTCTTTTCCTTTGGGTGGTGCCTATAGATTCATTGTTATAAGGAACTAACTCCTAGAAGGGAAACTTCTGCCACTGCAAATCTGTAGCTGTTCCAACATTATGGTTTAGAGAGTTTTCCAGGAGACATTAAGAAGTTAAGTGACTTGTCCAAGATCACCCAGACAGCATGTGTTAGAAGCATAGACTGTACTTTTTAACTTGAACAAAGGTCTTCTTGGCTATTGGGCCAATTCTTCATTCTTTGAGTGGGGCTGATTATCATAGATGTATATCTAACATAGTAGTATTTATTAGGATAATATATGATACTATTAATGCCTAACATCTTTCATTAAGTCCTACTTTGATGTATCATCAAGTTAAGGTGGAGAACTTGGGTTCTCATAGGCTATGCTAGGCTACTGTTGGTTCTGGCAGAACCTACCAAACTGAAATTATTAACTAGTGTCATCCAAGAAACATCCTAGTCAAATGCAGAAAGGTTTGAAGGCCAAACAATGATTTGTTTTCAGTCACATCCCCACTAAAAGACCAACTTCCAAGTTAAAAAGATTATCTACCATCAGGCTCTATATCCCAAGAGAGTAACCCAGCTGACAAAACTACAGATCCTTAGAGTGTATCAATAAATCATTTGGTATTTATCATTTTATTTGTTACTTTGTTTTTGTTACTTATTACATTTCCAGTTTTTAAAATGGAAACAAGAAAGTTAGGAGGACATATTTTGTAGGAAAAATGATGAGTTCCATCTTTGCCTTGTTAAATTCATTTCAATAGGCTAGCCAGGCAAAGATATATATGATAATAATATCTAACTATTATATTTTATTTTAAAGTTCATAAAGTGCTTTATATATATATGTACATATATATATATGTATTATCATCTCATTTGGTCATTGCAACCTTATAAAGTAAGTGCTTTTATTATTCTCATTTTACAGTTGAGGAACCTAAGGCTGAAAAGATTAGGTAGCTTGCCAACATCACATAGTAAGTGTGAGACAGGATTTGAATTCATTTTCTTGACCTCAATTCCAATATTCTACTTTCTTCACCATTTAGCTGTTTGATGTTCAGCAAGTCACTGGAAATACCCGGTGCCAAATTAGAGCTCCAGGCAATATTTTAGAGGTTATCTGCATTAAAATGATAATTGATGACATGAAAATAGAATCTCCAAAAGAGAATGGAGAGTAAGAAAAGGAGGGAACCCAAAATAAATTCTTGGAAGATACTACACAGCATTTCTCTTAGTAATGGGGATCTAGAAGAATGTTTTAGCCAGTTAGGAGCAAACCAAGAAGGAGCATCAGAGAAGACAAAAGGGGAAGATTGAGGAGATGTAGTCAAAGAAGGAAATTTCAGAGCTAGAGATCCTGAAGGTGGAAATTATGAGTGATGGTAAGTAACATTTGTATAAGAGGGAAAGACCAGAATTTCCCCACTAATACACATTCAGGTTTTGAATTTAGCAGTGGAAAAAGGGGGATCTGGAACTAACAACAGCAAACAGGGAGTTTGAAAAAAAAACTTTCTCCTGGTGCAGTGAAAGGGCCAGAGAGAAGGCACAGCCAGCCTAGAAGGTGATAAGAACTCACAAGATCATAGAGGTCAAGGTTTCAGTTAGTCTGCCGAAGTAGGCATGTAAGGACAAAGAATTCAAGAAGGAAGATAATAGAGCAAGGGTTCCAGAAGTTTTGGAGAAAGACAGCATTTGGGGAGGCATAGGAATGACCTGATATGGATTGGGTAGGGACAACAGAAAAAGGAAATTTTTGTCAAGAGAAACATCACAGGAATTTGGGCAAAAAGAAGTTGGGAGATGAACCAAAGGACATAACCAGGCACAGGCAGAGGGAGAACAAAATAGAAGTTTATAACTTAGATTCATCTCATAGTTCTAGATGGCTTCTAATGGCTTCATTATCTATTCAAACCTATTGGCTTTCTCCCCAGAGATATGACTGAACTGATTCTTGGCTTTCATGTGGACTTCACTTCCCAATTTCAGAGAGCTAAAAAAATATACAGAATTCTAGAAGAATTTCCATTAGAAATTCACAATCAAAGGGGTGGTCAATGTATATTAAGCTGCAACAAGGGCACTGAAATTACCTCTTACCTCAGTGTTGGTTTGTTTTTTTCTAATTGGTAAATTGAATGGGGAAAAAAAATAGATCGCAAATGAAATAGGTTACTGATTGACAGAGCAGCCTAAGCAATACTGACTGCTGTGACTAATGCCAAGAGATTTTGTTTGAATCCTTAGCTTGCCAAGATCATCTTGCCAGAAGATGAAAACTTTCTCCTGCTCTTTCGCCGAGAAACTCCCTTGGATAACAGTGTGGAGTTTATGCAAGTATGTAGTTTTATCTTTCCAGTCCAAGCCCTGCCAAAATATACTCACAAAAGACTTCCTATTGTATAGGCTGGCAGGAGTGGGGGGGGGGGGGGTGATGAAGGAGGCAAATAACCCATTATCAATATCTCTGTGATTGTTTTAATTTTTAGAGACAACAAGGTGTCATATAAAGAGTATTGAACTTAGCGCCTTAAATGCTTCATCTGATGGGGTGGCTGGGTTGCTCAGTGGATAGAGAGCCAGACCTGTAGATAGGAGGGTTCAATGTAGCCTTGGATCTTCCTAGCTGTCTTACTGTCCAGCCTCAGTGCCCAGCTGTCCAGCCCTTTTCCTCTGCCTTGGAACCAATATTTAGTATCAATTCTAAGACAGAAGGTAAGGATTTAAAATAAATAAATAAATAAATAAATAAATAAATAAATAAATAAATAAATAAATCCTTCTAATTTACTAGCCATGCAACTCTGAAAGTTATTTATTTAACCCCCTATACCTCACTTACATCATCTATAAAATGGAGAAGTCGATACCTACAGTAGGAGGCAGCTGGCTCAGTAGATTGAGAGCCAGACCTAGAGACAGAAGGTCCTGGGTTCATATCTGATCTTGGACACTTCCTAGATGGGATACCCTGGGTAAATCACTTAACCCCTATTGTCTAGTCCTTACCATTCTTCTGCCTTGAAAACAATACAGAGTATTGATTCTAAGACAGAAGAAGGTAAGAGGTTTTTTTTTTTTTTTCAATACCTATAGTACCTTCTTGATAGAATTAATGTACCACTCAAGTGGGATAGTGGATGTAAAGCACAAACACAAATTTTAAAGTTCTATATAAAGTATCCCAAAAGTCTGTGTGCAACTTTAAGCAAAGCTTAAGATTGCACTAAGATGTGTGTGTGTGTGTGTGTAGGGGGGGCATATCCTCTAATCTTCAATTATCATTATGGTTTTTATCATGGGCCATCTTGGAACTGATAACATTCGAAGAGAGAACAGAATCACATTTAAACAAATGTTCCTCTT
The DNA here is from genome assembly GCF_027887165.1 of Monodelphis domestica. Taxonomy (NCBI): domain Eukaryota; kingdom Metazoa; phylum Chordata; class Mammalia; order Didelphimorphia; family Didelphidae; genus Monodelphis; species Monodelphis domestica. The sequence continues at coordinate 223,453,351 of NC_077229.1, forward strand.
TAAATCAGTCAGTCAGTCAATACTTACTAAGTGTCTACTATGTGGCAGGCACTTAATCATTCCTACATCCCATTTTCTAGAGATGGAAGTTAAAGGTCAATTCTCCCTGCTTTGCTGCCATGTGTTGAGGTGGAAAAAAGAGAATGTGTGTGTGTGTGTGTGTGTGTGTGTGTGTGTGTGTGTGTGTGTGTGTACATGCATGGTTGGGGAGAACCACATAAACCATCAAAGATGCAACAGATGATTCAAAAGGAGCCCTTTAAGCTGAGCGTTGTTTTGGGTTTTGTTTTATTTTTTTAGCTGAATAAATGGCTCCATGGGAACCAAGAAATTTTGTTTTGTTTTGTTTTTTAATTAGGTCTCTTCATGGGTTCACCACTACCCACAGAAAGCTAAAACATTGCCTTTGCCTTTGTTTTTATAGGCTGTAGTGGACAGAAAGGCAGACTTAGAGCCTGGAAGCCCTGAGTACAAATCTCCCCTCTGACACACACTGGCTAGGAGACTCTGAGCAACTGCCTCATGTTCTGGGCCATTCTGTAAAGCTATAAGTTTAGAGAAGGTGCTGGCTTGCATTGGTAGAGTGAGTTGCATGTACCAGTGAAATCACAGATCCAGTCTCTATCCCATCTATAACTAAATGCCAACCGCAGAGTCTGTGCCCAGAAGATTAGCAGGAGTATATGTCAGTGCAGTCATCTGGGGGCTCATTCATTGAATGGCACTCTTGTGTTTCAGATTTGGCGCAAATATGATGCTGATAGCAGTGGATTTATCTCATCTATGGAGCTGCAGGTAAGTTTCATTGAATGCTTTTTGAAGATCTGCTTGGATAATGTGTGGGTTTGTCTGTTGCTAGAAATTTGAATCCAAATATATTGGAGACAACTTCCAAGAGAGTAGAGCCAAGAAACTCAGGTTTCATTTTACCATCAGTTATCACCAGTTCTCCAAGCTGTCCACAGTTGAGTCTATTCAGAAATGCAGGTGAGAGGCAGTTAGGTAGTACAACAGATAGTGTCAGATCTAGAGTTGGGAGGACATGAATTCAAATGTGGCCTCAGACACTTCCAGCTATGTTGACCCTAGATAAGTCACTCAATCCTGATTGCTTTACCCTGAGCGTACTTTTGTCTTTAAATTGATACTAAGGTGAAAGATAAGAGTATAAAAAAAAGGCAAAAATTCAGGTAGTTGGGAAAACTAGGTGACTCTGGGTTGGATATACGGGCAGAGAGGTGGGAAGTCCTGTGGTCAAATCTAGCCTCAGATATTTCCTAGCTTTCAGTGTGGGTTACTTAACCTATGTTGCCTAGCCCTAACCATTCTTCTGCCTTGGAACCATTACATAGTATTAATTCTGAGTTGAAAAGGAAGGGTGTTTTTAAAATTCAGATGGTGTTGCTCAATGACCATGAAGTCAAAGAGTGGGAATATCATTTTAATTATTCATTCAGTCAATTATTCATTCAACAAGCACTCATAAATACCTGCCATGTGCCAAGTATGTTTGTGGTGGGTGTTTGTAATATAAAGATAAAATGAAATAGTCCCAATTTTCTGTTCCTCACTATATTTCTCTTAGACAAAGACTGCTATGGAAAAAAAATATTGGTTTAGAAGTGGAAAAATTTGGGTTCAGGTCCTGCCTATACTATTTCCTAACTGTGTGACTCTTGGGAAGTCATTTGGCCTCGCTGTGGTTCCCATTCCTCACTTGCCAAATGGAGAGGATACAAATTACACTCCCTGACTCCTAGGGTGATTGTGGAGAAAGCCCTTTTTAAACCTCCAAATGTTATATAAAATATGAGATTATAACTGTAATCATGAATGAATGACTAAGAAGTATTAGTCATTTACTATGTGCCAAGAACTGTGCTAAGTGCTGGCATACAAATACGAAAGCTCTCATGGACCTTAATTTTTTTTTCATTTTTTTGTTGTCATACAAAACCCACTTCCATATTAGTCATCATTGTAAGAGCAGAATCATACATAACCAAAACCCCCAAATAAAACTAAAGATACACTGATGTGAAAGACGTCTTCAGCAGTTCTTTTTCTGGAGGTGAATAGCATTCCCCATTGTAAGTCTTTCAGGATTGTCCCAGATCAGTGCATCATTGAGAGTAGCCAAGTTTTCACAGATAATCATCATCTAATGTGTACAATGTTCTCCCAGTTCTGCTTATTTCACTCTGCATCTGGATCTTAATTTTTAATAATGGAAAGAATATAAATAGTGGAGTGTTAGCCAGAGGGGGTGCTTTTTTCTGGAAAATTACGGGCATGATGAGTTGGGCCTCTGGGAGATTCTAGCCAAGAACAATGGCAGGACAGATTTGATCATAATCCCTGGCTCCAGAACTGAAGGAGGAGGAGAGGAAAGGGTGAGCAGACTTTGGCTAGGAAGTTGTCCAGGAAACATTGGAGGAACTGGCTGAAAAAGAAAGAGAGAAATGAAGTGTGATGGATGCTTTCCTAAAGTACAAAGTCTTCTCAGAGAAGTTATCAACAATCAGGAGAACAGGACCCCAGGGTAGAAGTTCCTCCAGAGCAATCTCTGGTATGGGCCACAAGAGGTACAGTGAGGCAGCTGTGGAAGAAGTGACCAGTCAGGTCTATATTGCCTACTAAAAATATTGAGATTTCCTTAAAAACAAAAACAAAAAACTGCCAGTCTTTTTTTTTTTAAACCCTTACCTTCTGTCTGAGAATCTAGTGGTCCCAAGTCAGAAGAGAGGTGAGGGCTAGGCAATAAGGGTTAAGTGACTTACCCAGGATCACACAGCTCGGAAATGTCTAAGTCCAGATCCACTGAACTGCCTCATATCACTCTTTAAAACAAAGAATTCATGGATACTTTATGCCTGTTATAAAGTAATGCATACCTCACATGGTTTATGACTTTTGTAAAGTAGTCTTTCCTTTCTTGATACCTATAGAATTTTCTTCGTGATCTCTTCCAACATCACAAGAAGACCATTCCTGAGGCCAAACTAGGTGAATATACTGATACAATGGTAAGTAAATTCTCAGAAATGCTTTACAATAACAGAAAAAGTGAAGAGCTCTCTTGACTTCTTTAGATGACCACTCAAATCCTATGTTTTCATAGGTGAAAGCCAATCATTTTTAAAGGAAGTCTGAAAAATCCTCATTCATATTAAATAAATAAAAATGTTAGCCTAAATCTCTTAGAAGTCGGATTCCCCCTTGATACTCTCCCATCCTGTGCCTATGACGTGATAATACAATAGTTCTCCAATGCCTCCTCTGATCTCTCCTTCTCAGTCTCCTTTACCTTTTTTTTTCTTGATATCACAGTATAGCTATTCCTCGGAGCTCTGTTTTTTGACCCTGTTCTCTTCTTCTTTACTATTCTTTTCCTTAGAAATCTCATTCACTCTCATGATTTCAATGATCATTTCTATGAAGGTAACTCTTAAGTATCTATCTCCATATCCATTCTCCCAAATTTTGAGCTTTGCATTTCCAACTGTCTGTTTGAAATCTCCCCTTTAGTTTAGTATCTCAAACTCACTCTGGTGCAGTACAAAAATTTAAGTTTGAAAACTAAATTTAAAAATGAAAAATTTGAAAAAGAAGTATGTTCAAATCTCAGCTCTTCTCTTTGCTATCTTTATGATTTGGGACAAGTCACTAAGCATCCTGGGGCCACACTTAACTCATTTATAAAATGAAGGTGTTAGAGTAGATAATCTCTGAGCTCCCTTCAGTACCAGACCAATCTTTGCTTTTAAACTTATTCTTTTCCCTGATTCTTATTTCTTCTCTTTATGTTAATGACCACCATCATCTTGGCCATCATAAAATGATCTTGATCATTCTCTTTTTGTTGACTACCATCCTTATTTAGTCACCATATTCTGTCCATTCAAGCTTTTCAATGTCTCTTTGCCACCACCTTAATGCAGATTTTTAGGATTTCTCTGTCTAATATATTGCTAACTAGATTGTAAATTTCTTGAATACAAGTATTGCATTAAAATTTGTCATTTAAAAAGAATCTTTATATCCCCAGATCCTAGAATAGTGATTTACTTATAGGAGGTGCCAGGAAATGTTTATTAGTTGCATTTATTTTTTGCATCTGATGCTATAGACAAAATGGAGTGCTTGTGGTTTTTCTAACACATCTACTGTTTTCCTGATTCTATACATTTACATTAAATCAGGATGCCCTATCTACTATCACTACGCATTCTTTTAATTTTTTTATCCAGTCTCTTTCTCCCATTCCCATACTGTAGGAGGCATCATCTGGCAAAATATATAGATTGTGTCTTTTGTGTTTCCTTTTCTCAGTTCATTCTTGGAAGGTGAACATTCACAAGTTATTCTTCAAATATTAAATCTGTAGTTGTATATGATGTTCTCTTGATTCTATTCATTTCACTCTTCTGTATCTCATGTAGTTCTTTCCAAGTTTTTTTAAAATGAGTCTTCCCATTGATTTTTATGGTACAGTAGTATTCCATCCCAACCATATACCACAATTTGTTTAGTCACTCCCCAATTGATGGAAATCTCCTCAATTTCAAGTTCTTTGCCACCACAAAGAGAGCTGCTATAAATATTTTGGAACATAGAGGTTTTTTTCTTTTTTCCTTGATCTTCTTGGGAAACAGTCCCAGCAACACTATTGCTGGTCTAAGTATGTATGCAGTTTTATAGCTGTCTGGGTATAATTCCAAACTGCTTTCTAAAATGGTTAAATCAGTTTATAGTTCCACCAACAGTGTATTAGTGTCGCCACTTTTCTACATCCCCTCCAGCATTTGTCATTTTGCCCTTTTGTCACTATCCATTCTTTAAGGCCTATCCCAAATACTAATTACTCCATGAAATCTTTCCTGATCATCCCCCTCTTCCCAATCAGCCAGAAATCACTGCAAATAATATATCTTTTTTTCAACACTTATATGCATTCATCATATTTTATATCACATCATGATTATAATGTATCTTTCTTCCCCTCTAGACAGTAAGTTCTTGACTTATTTCTGTCTGAATGAGTACTAACTCTGGAGTAACAGGACTAGAAGCTTCCTGTGGGATCTTGGATGAGTCAGTTCTCTTTTCCAGGTCTCGGTTTCCTGATTTGCAAAATGAGGGGTTGGATTAGCTGGCCTCTGAGGACCTTTCCGGCTATATAGGCTCCTCTGATTCTCTCAGGTCTAGTACAGTACCATGATGAATTTTCATTATGAATTGGTACGTAATGACCTAATTTTAAATGAAGGGTTTTTTTTTGTAAATACTTTCCTGGTTGGCCACAGTGGTGGTAGTGGCCAAACAGTGATGCAGTTATTAACTGGTCCTCTTTCCTTTGACCAGAAAATGATTTTGACACATTCCGAATTTGGTAGCTCGGGACAAAACTCTAGTTGCCCCATTCTAATAATGACTCTGTATCCCTAGCACCTAGTATAGTGCCATTTTGCATATTAGAATCTTCATAATTGAATTCAATTATAGAGCATAGCAAATTTTTCATCTCATTTTATAAATGACAGTAATTAAGGGATATAGAAGTTGAGTGACTTGTGGTTGCCTAAAAAGCTTAAAACTAAGATTTCCTGACTATCACATATATTTATTCTGACATTAGAAAAGTCACTTTTGTCTTGCAGCTTAGTTTCAGCATAAATAAATAAAAACACTGAGGTTGACCCTAAGTCACCCAAAGATATATGTACTACCTCTGGAATTCTGATTGTAGTGCTCTTACACTCTCCTAGCTCAGACCCTGGTCAAAAGGAATATTTTTAAGCTGAGGAGGAAATCATCTTAGTAATAATTTGTTAATAGCACAAAAGATGAAAACAAAATCCTAGGACAGATTCTCAATCATAGAAATCATTGATGTGTTGATCTTTTTTAATTGCTAGTAAAGCAATGAAGGAAATCCGGAGCAAAAATATGTTCAGCCATAAAAGACAGAATAGGAAATCCCTCAACACCAGGAAGCAGTTTCTTAGTTGCAGAGAAATCTCCAGGTCCCTTATTGATTCAAGTTACTCTGAAACCCTTTAATAGAAAAATAATTTGGAAAATGAATTAAAATTGAAACCGACTGAAAGGCATCACCCAAGGTGTGAAAAACTACTAGGGAGTTTTTGAAATGATGAATTGTTTATATTACTTTGTGGTGATATTGGCCCTGAATGGTATGATCTCTATTTCATTAATTGGTTAAATAAACTGAGCCAAATGAAACATTGGTTCTCAAGATGTCTGGATTGCAAAGAACATTTCCATTGAAAACAATTGACATTTAGGTTTTTGTTCATAGTAATGCCCACTTTCCTCAAAAAATAGTTCATCATCTTTAACAAGATGCTTTGTCAGAGTTGGCCCTAGGGTAAACTATGATGGAGATGAAGATTATCTCTGTGACCTTCTTCCTTCCTGTTGTATGCCGCTGAGCCTCATGTCTGTCTTTTTTTGCCAACCCCCACCCATCCCCTGCCTGAAGATATGTAGTGGATTCCCATTGTCTATCAAGGTATTCCACATAGATCTAACCTCCCCAGAGTTGTTCTCCTTGAACAAACATTTCCCTTCCTTAATCCTAGCATCAAAAATATCTATTCATTCAGTGCCCTGAGGTTTGCTAGCTCCAAAATGGGAGAAGTGATCATATTTTTTAAAACTCACACAAAATATTAATGATATAATTTGTCATGCATACTTCCAACACATTAACACTTTGGAAGAGGATCAAATGAGTGAAGCTCCAATGGAGGAATTTAAACATGTTAAGCAGGTGGAGGACATGTATATGTGTATAGGTTTGTTTGGGTTCTGTGAATCATATTATGCACATTGATGCCTATTTTGTTTATATCTAAAGCCAATGGTAGAAATTTAACCAAGAGAAAGAGGAAGAAGAGAGCACAAGTATCTCTTGGGCCTACCATCATGCAAATAATTTCTATAGTCAATAAACTGGGATGGAAACATTTTGGTTTTCCAGAATAGTTTTCCTTTCTATCATTGGATATAGTGATTAGTTATTTGGTATTAAATCCTTTAAAATAATCTTCACACTAGAGGTTTTTACTTTGGGAGTTAATGACAAAAAAAAAATAACCTAACATCCTCTGGATTATGTCAGCTTATTCTACACATGAGTAAAAGAGAATTGAGGAGACCATTTCTAACAAATTTGGAGAACAGAAAGAAATTTCTGGGACCTGCATGGAATATATGATGTTGGTTTGTGCTATGGTCAAGTGATTGTTTCTAAGCTAAAGCAAAATAGTCTCATTCCTTGAAAAATAGGTAAAATCAGTCAAGAAATTCCTCTCCATTCTCCAAGTTATTGGGAAGAATATTTTTTCTAGGGGAGGAGGGAGGCTTGAATGGGGAAATAAAGAAGAAAAATAAAGAAGAAAAAGAACTTGAAGAGAAAGAAGAAAATCTTGATCTGCATTAAGAATTTGGAAGATAAATTAATGTAACATGCATGAGAAGAGAAATAGTACCACTGAACACCTGGTAGAAAGTAAGAGATACAAAGTTCTTTCCATAGCAAAAAAAAAAAGACCTATTTGTTCCCTTTTTGGAAGGGACAACTGCATAAAACACAATGGTACCCCAAAAGGGGTGACCTCAAGGAGCACACATCCATTGGAGTATATGAAGAAAATTTTAGAAGTAAGGCAAACAACTCATAATTTCTCTTTTCCTTGCCTAAACCCCTTCATTGGGCTCAGTCATACATACTCCTCCCCAAGGGAGTAGGCAATCATTCCTCAGCTGAACCTCTATCCTCCTGGCCTCACCTCCACTTAGTACACACCCCTCATGACCCCTGACTCTAGTATGTGTTTGGGACAGGAAAATTCTACTTCCCTTGGAATGGGAATCTTTTTGCATCTTCACCTTGGTGGTAGGGAGGCATAGAGTATATAGATAAAACTCTTGGGACAGAGGATGGGCATATAAACACAAAAACAACCAGACAGCTTGGAAGCTAATAAAGTCCATGCAGTCTGAGGAAATCAGAGCTCACTTGGGTATCTTGCCATCATCTGCCTTTCTATTATCCCCTTCTCTTGACCAGAGGAAGCACCCTCTGAATCTGGAACCTAGCCTACTAAGCCATCCCTGCTCCTGCTTTCCACCACATGGAAATTCTCTAGGTGAATTTCAACAACAACAACAACAACAAAAACCTTTGCATTATTGTTAGATAGTATTTGAAATGTAATATCATGATTTATTAAATGAGACAGATGATATAATCTTTCCATTTGACCTATTGATATTTTAAGGTATCTTTTCCCACCATGACAAACATTAAAACCAGATATTTGAATAAATTGAACTCAGTCCAAGACATTGGACTTCTATGTCAAAAATAATTAAATTGTAGGGCAGCTGGGTGGCTCAGTGGATTGAGAGTGGTGGTCTAGAGATGGGAGGTCTTGGGGTTCAAATCTGGCCTCAGACACTTCATAGATGTGTGATGCTGGGCAAATCATTTAACCCCCATTGCCTAGCCCTTACTGTTCTTCTGCCTTGGAATCAATACATAGTATTGATTCCAAGACAGAAGGTAAAGGTTTTTAAAAATTAATTAATTTAAAAAATTTTAAATTAATTAAATCAATATTTTAAAAAGATATTATATCCAATCACATCAATTTTTAAATGAGATAAAAATTTTTTTGTGTGTCAGTAGACAAAATAAAATTAAGTTTTAATATGTGATTTACTTCATATTTAACATATCCTTTTGTATACATTATAAAATACTGACTATTTTAGAGCCAGAATGTGTACATGTAATTATATATTTTGGATATGTGCTCAAAAAAATTTTACCAAAAAGGATATATGATCCAAAAAGTCTACGTATAATTACTTTAAGGAAAGAAGCTATGTATTTATAGATGCCGTCAGGGGAAAGATTATTCAGGAAGATCAGAGATAATAATTAGTGATTCTTTGCTCCAGAAATCTGAGGCAATTTTTTGTTGGCCTGATGCTAATAAAAGAGAGGTCTACTATCTTGTCAGGGAGCGTATCCAGGATATGACAGAGAACTTCCCAATACTTGGCAAATCTGATAACTCCTACTCACTTCTGTCGATTGATTTGAGTACATATGTTACAGCTGGAAGGAATCCAAAAATTAATATTGAGGGAGACTTTATGGTTGTGCTTTCATTAGTGCTCTCAAGGCTTTGGGAATAGGAGAGGTAAATATAAAGAATGAGCTGATGCTTCTGATCAGTCAAGAAGGGTGATCTTTGTATTGCACAGAATAGAGAGAATGAGAACTCCAAGCTACCCTTGATAAATTTCAGTTACTAGATCCATTGAAACTATATCCAGGGTCCTGAAAGCCTTGACAATGCAATTGATTAACTACTTACAGTGATCTTGGAGGCTAAGAAATGTGTGCTAGAATTGAAGTAGGGCAAATGGTGACCAGATTTTCAATAAATGGAAGAGAATTGATTCTACAAATGAAATTAGTCTAACTACAATTCTTGGAATCATCATAGAGTATGTATAAAAATTCTTGAATTGTGATATCAAACTCAAGTAGAAATAGAAGCCACTAATCTATACATAAAGATCCCTATGGGTCACATATTGATTTGGTTTAAAAATGTAATATTATCTTTATTTTGTTGTAGTTTTTATTTATTTTGTTAAATATTTCCCAATTATATTTTAATATGGCTTTAAAATTTTTATGATCCATGGATCATTTGTTTAACACCTCTAGTATAGTATTAAAAGGATGGTTTATGAAAATTTAGAAAGGAAGCAGTGAACATTAGGAGCTATATTATCAAGAGCAAGACATTCCAGAATAAACTTAGTTTGTTTTTCACAAAGTTATTAGACTATGTATATAGTTTTCCTTGATTTTAACAAATATTTAGATAAATTCTCTAATACTGTTCTCATGGGGAAAATGGAGAGATGTGGGCTAGCTGGTATTAGAATTAGATGGATAAGTCTGTCCTTAGCCTTGAGTTGTCCAGATTTTTTATAAATGGCATGGCTAAAAGGCATAGATGGCATACTTATCAATTTTTCAGATGACACAAATTTAGCAGAAATAACATTGATTGACAAGTCAATAACCAAAAATTTTAGACTAAGTTTAATAAGATAAAGTGGAACAGCAATAAGTGTAAAAAATATATACACAGCTGTTAGTGATCAGTTAGAAAAGTAGAAACAAGTGCTACTAAGAAATAGGGTGTGTGTGTGTGTGTGTGTGTGTGTGTGTGTGTGTGTGTGTGTGTGTGTGTGTGTGTATGTGTTGGGAGAAGGGAAGGAGTGTGTATACCTGGTAAATCTCCTTTACCTTTATTGAATATGAAGCTTTTAAATTGACCTTTAGGAAATGAATAGGAATTCCACAAGTGAAGGGAGGTGAACAAACAGCATAAAGAACCATGGAAAGAAAGTTCAGCATAGGTTCTAGCAGCACACATTATAGCAATTCTTACTTTAAAGTCTGCATGCCTAATATTCTCCAATTTTTAAATTTGTTTGAAAAGGAATAATAGTGAAAAGACCAAGAATACTGTCTACCTGGTTTTCTAAAGCTCTAGCTAAAGATTGACCCCCAAAATCTAGTGTGAAAGACCCAAGTTAAGGGAAAGACTGAAAAACTGATTTTCCACCTCATTAAGTACACAAATAGTCTCAATAATTGACATCCTATTACATACTCAAAAGGATCTTAGTGGAAAAAAGTCAGTAAGAAAGAAGAAGACTCAGAAAAGTGCTTGTAGGAGGAGAGGAAAGTGCTTTCATATATACAGAAAAAACTACAGGTTGAGACAAGGCTTTACAATGGACAGACTAACACTACAAGTAACTAACACAATAAGAAACAAAAGTATGGTGTGCTGCTAAACCCCTACCACTTTGACTAATGATCTTTTTATATTTGAATTTTGGGGGAATTCAAGGTAGCAGACACTTTACAATAGAAGCATGGTGTCATGAAAAGCACACTGGATTTGATCAAAAAGACTTGAATTTGCTAAATTGATGTTTGGACTGAATATATTTTAGTTTGTCACCAGGGATTTAATTACTAAATCCCAAATTAATTACTAAAGTCAGAATGGAATTTATGGTAGTTTATTTTACAATAAGAGGGAAGATATTAAGGAAGAGAGAAAGAGAAGAAAAAGAGAGAGATAGCTACTCTGGCCTCCTCTGAGTCAGGCAGGAGCTCAGAGGCCCAACCAAGGGAAAGGAGTCTCAAGATGATGGACCTCTTGAGAGGCTGGTCCCTCCAGAAAGGCCAATGGAAAGGTAGCCAGCCTTTACACTCACCATGTGTCTGTTCAAAGGAACAAGGTCACCAGGAAAACAGGTCCAGGCAGCACTTCTGAATGAAGAATTATTCTCCACTCCAGTAGAACTGTCAGTGGAACTCCAACAGAAGTGGAAGTCTAAGTTGAACTTCCAGAAGAACTACTGTCAGGCCCTTGTCACTTTCTTTTAAAGACCTTTTTTCTTGCGTCACTTCCCTTAATCTTTATGTCTACCAATCACAGCTGACACTCTACTCTAGGACCGTCCAGAAGGCAGTCAGTTGATTCTGATTTGTCACTCACTCTTTCACACGTGGGTCACAGACCTCCCACTTAGTGTGTGAGATGGGCATTCATACCTTTTTTTTTTATTAAATCCAAAATGGGCAGATCTCCATACTCAACTTTAAGTACTGTGTTTATGCTTTTGGGGATTAAAATCTAAAAATAGACAGGGGATTACAATTTAACCTTCACAATCAAGTAAGAGTTAAGTACCTTCATTGTTATAATCAGGGGAGAGCCACATCCAACCTTCACAAATTCAAATCCAGGTCATTTACTAGCATCATCTTGGGCAAGTCACTGTGTCTCAGTTTCCTTATCTGTAAAGTGGAAATAAGAATACTTGTTTCAGGCAAGCTTTATCTTGTTTTTTAACCTTCCATTTTAGAATTAGCACTGTATATTGGAAGAAGAGAGGGTCACACAGCTAGCAAGTGTTTGAGGTCAAATTTGAACTCAGGACCTCCCATCTCTGTCATGACTTTCAATCCGCTGAGCCACCTCTCTGACCCCTTGAGGCAAATAAAATCATTCTAATTTCATAGGACTGTTGTAGAGATCAACTAAGATAAGATCTATAAGACTTTATCTAATAAATAAAGGTTATTTTTATACTAACTACTTAGAAAGGACTAGTAAGGGTCAAAGTTGAGATCTGAACAAAAATCTTCCTAACTCAAAACTCAGTCCTCTATCCTTTATGCTATTATACTTCAATCTATTATATTCTTTCTCTCACTGCCCCACCTTCTTCTTTTCTCTCCATCTCATTTCTTCCCTTTTTTCTTTTGCCTCCCCTTTTCCTGCTACTCTCTGACCCACTTTATTCTTCTTTTATCTCTATCTCCCTCCCTCTCTCCATCTCTTTATCCCCTCATTAATCTCTATTCCTTCATCTCTCTCCTTTTTTTCTCTCTCTAGCTCTGTATTTTTCCCCCTTCTGCCCATTAATCTTTCTTCTTCCTCCCCGCCCTCTCCCATCTATCTCCTCTTTCATCTGTTTCCTCCTCCATTTATTTCCTTCTCCATCTCCCTCACTTACTCTGTTCCTCCATTTGTTAATCTCTCTCCTCTATCGATCTCCTCCTCCTCTATCTCCCTCCCTCTCTCCATCTCTCTATCCTTCTCTTCCCTTCTATATTAAGTCTATGTAGGCTGAAGCTTCCACAAAACTTTGATTGATGTCTGTTGAAAAGAATGTTTGGTCAATTAAATGTCTCCATCTGGAGACTTTAGGAACCTGTCTATGAGGCTGAGTACATTTGGTGAGTTATCTTAAACATTCATTCAGATCTTCAAACATTTTTTGGACATGAATGAATAACAGTAACTGACCCTGTCCAGTGAGCTTATTTTTGAGAACAGTTTAGATGATGGAAACAGTATATGTCCTGAGGGATCAACTAGGCCTTTGATTATTCAGAACTGTGATGCAAGGAGAAGAATCCTACCATGGGAATAGCAGCAGAGGTACTGCAGGAAGTGGGACCTACCTCACTCTGCTGCTGTTCAGGCAATTTTTTTTTTAAATCAAATGTCTTACTTAAGAAGTTTTGCTTACTAAATTACTTCAAGCTGGCTTGGATGAGGATAGTAACATTTAAAAATGGACATAAATGCTGGATGAGCCTTGGTAATATACTCAATGAACAGTAAGAATGAAGATTCTGTTGATCTGGTCTTATTTAACTTCCTAATTAATGATCTGGGCAAGGAAGGAAACAGCATGTTAATGAAATCCATATTTGACATGTAACAAAAACATGACATCAATAGGAGGCAGGGAGAAAAAGAAAAATTAGTAATCTGGGTAGAGAAAAAATATTTTAATTTTGTTTTAATTTTTGAAAAGCAAGCTATATAGCCCTGGGAGAAATTAAGTTCATAAGTAAGTGAAACCCAAAGTATTTTTTTTTTAAGTTTCTTAAGTTGTAGCTGAAATAGACAAATAAATTTAAAGGAGCAGAGTTCAATTCCAGTCTGACATATACTGGCTGTGTGTCACCTTTCAGCACTATAAGAAATGTTTTAAGATCTAAAATTTGGAGAGAAGATATCAACTTTCATCAGCAAAGCAAGTTTCTTCTGAAAATGCTTTATATCAGTAAGCTCACAGGTCCAGGCTCTATTCCCAGGATACTGTCATTATCAATAATCTTTGGACCACTGCAAAGACCTAACTACTCTTTTTGCCTCTAGAAGATCTTCCTTCCAATCTCTTTCCATATGGATCAGCTATTAGTAGATGTCTTGACATTCTTGCTAGAAATGAAATTAAAAGAATTGAATGGCTTTCGCCTATTCAATAATCCCCAGTGATTCTCTATTCCCAAAGCTTCTTCCTCATTTACAGGGCCCAGAGACAAATATAAAGAACTATGAAGCTTTAGGGTCAAGTAAAAAATCTATATTTATCAATACAGTCAGTAAGCATGATCTATTTACCAGAGTCTCTTTCAAAGACACATTTATAGACTCCTCCTTCCTGGTCATTCAGATCCTAAACTATGGCATTAAGAATAGTTTTCAGGGGTTCTTAAACTCCATTCCAATATAATTGAATGTAATTTCATTTAAATCATCTCCCTCTTTTAATCCTTTGTATTTTATTTTATGTACTTTGATACTGAGAAGAGATTTCATCAGACTACCAAAAAAGCCTCTGACACCAAAAAAAAGCTAACCCCTGGGTTAGACTTAACTTTCTGTCTTAAGAATAGCCAGTTTTGTTTGGAAGGGGGGGGGGGGAACAGCCTTAAATTCAATCAAACAACTACCTAATAGCCATCTACTAATAGCTGATTGGGGTGGGGGGGGAGGTGGGACTGGAGTATTCTAGTGTTTATGCTAGTATTTTTTTGCAGGGACAGACTGACTATTCAGAGCAGAGGAGGACTAACTAACAAAAAGAAAATGAAAGAATCAGGTTGCAAAATATTCTCAACAGGTTAGAACAATGGGCCAAATAAAATGGAATGAGATTGAATAGGAATACATGGAACTCTTATTTTTCTGTTAAAAAAAAAATCAACTTAAATATAAGGTGGGTTACATATAACAAGCTGGTGAGTATTCAGAGGAAAAGAACTAAGATGATGAAGAGCCTCAAATTCGTGGAGAAAGTGGTCTGTTGGAGGAATTGGAAGCCCTATGAGCTAGAGAAGAGAATGCTGTCTTAAAGCGTTAAAGGACTGTCAAGTGGACAGGAATTGGAATTGGTCTTTCTGTTCCCAGAGGGAAGAACTAGGTACAATGGGTAGAAAATGAAAAGAAACAAATTTTGGCTTGATGAGAAGAAAAACTCTCTAACAATGAGGTGTCTGAATGAATGAAGACTCTTGAGAGGGCATTGGAGGTCCTTAAAAAATGGCTAGATAACCACCTTTTTGGTGTGTTATAGAAGGAATGTGCTTTCAGGTATGGGTTGGACAGAGATGGATGCTAGTGTCTTTCCCAGTTCTGACATTCAGTGATTCTATTTCTGTGATTCACCTATTCAACTTTGGACAAGTTAATCACCAGAAGGCTAGCACCTAAGCAATTAATTTTTTTGGCTACAACTCATGAAACCATCTATCAATGCTATTTTTGTTGTTTTTCAGTTATTTCAGTTGTATCTAACTCTTTGTGACACCATTTGGGATTTTCTTGGCAAAGACACTGGAGTGGTTTGCCATTTTCTTCTCTGGCTTATTTTATAGATGAGGAAATTGAGGCAGACAGTTAAGTGATTTACCCAGATTCACACAGCTAGTAAGTATATGAATCTAGATTTGAACTCAAGTCTTCCCAACTCCAGACTTGGGACTCTATACAGTGCTCTATATAGCTGCCAACCATGCTACAAAGAGGGGCTATAAAAATGAAGATTTCACCTAAAGATCAGAAAATTGGAAAAGATAACAAACAGTAGTCTTGTTGGAAGGCCTTTAGGAAAACACTAGTTAACTCTTGGCAGAGATGTGAACTTTTCCAATCATTCTAGAAAATAATTTTTAATTATAAAGAAAATTCACTTAATTATTCCTTTCTCTATTTAAAAAAAAACCCTTACCTTCCATCTTAGAATCAATACAATTCCAAGGCAAACAAAAGGTAAGGGCTGGCAATGGGGGTTAAATGACTTGTCCAGGGTCACAAAATTGGAAGTGTCTGAGGCCAGATTTGAACCTCGGACCTCCCATCTCTAGGCCTGACTCTCAATCCACTGAGCCACCTAGTTGTCCCCAAATAACTATATTTTTGCTAGTTTTTTTTTAAACCCTTACCTTCTGAATTAGTATCAATTCTAATGGTAAGTGAGAGGCAATCAGGGATGATTGCCCTTGGCCCAGGGTCACACATGTAGAAAGTATCTGAAGCCAGATTTGAACCCAGGTTCTCTCATCTCTAAACCTGGCTCTCAATCTACAGAGCCATCTCATTGCCCCCATTCCTTACTCTTTTAACCTGAAGCAGTGGTACATGAGCTAAGCCCTGAAGGAAGATAAAAATTCTGAGAGGCATGAAAAGGTCATAAATTCCAGGCATGGAGAGTTGAAGTGTGATTTATACAACGAGGTGGGAAATGGAGGTACTCTATTTGAACACCATGAATTCTAGTATCTGGTCTGATCTGAAATTTGCATCTCTCGAGACACCTTGTACAGTGCTCTGGATGAGGTGTGCATTTAATAAATGTTTGTTGAATGGAATACAGTAGGCTCATATATTTTAACTAAAATATGCTTGTGGAGTGAGTGAGTGGTTGATTGATGACACTTCTACCACTGTCTGGGTTTGAGTTGAGAGTGAAATGAATGGAAAAGCCATTAAGCCACAATTTTTGAGAACCTAAATTTATCCCACCAATGTTTCACAGCCCAACAACTGCCCATTATGGTGCTTTTATCATCATTGAAGCAGTTAACCTCTTGACAAGCCTGGCTGCAGCTGTGGGAGCTCTGGAGTTCCTGGTTTGCTCTGTCAGCAGAACTTGTCTGAAGGATCCCACTTGCTGACAAGGAAGGGAAGGTGCTTAAGTAGTATTTCTCCTTCTTCAGCAAGTCTTCAAATTATCATGGAAAATTGAATCTGGAAGGAACTGTCAAAGCTTGGCTAGTTATAGAATATTTGAGCTCATGGGACCTTACAGCTACTAACGATGGACAGATAAATGGACAAATGACTAATGCCACATCACACAGCTTCTTAATGGCTGAGCTCAAGCTAGAAATGTTGTTTCTCAACCTCGGGTCTAATGACCTTTCCCAGGATTCTTGTGTTCTAGGTTATAGCCACAGTAAAACCATCTACAGTTAGAGAGAGATTGGCTTTGCCACACAATTCTAGATAGAAGCATGCATGCCCAAATACACAAATGAGAAACATACATAAATTGGGTGGGGAATTGTAGATTCCCTTCTGCTTTTGAAGGACTTGTTATCGTAGTTCAGTCATTCAATCATGGCTTACTCTTTTTTTAAACCCTTCCATCTTGGAATCCTTACCTTCCTTCTTACCTTTACCCTTACCTTCCATCTTAGAATCAACACTGTGTATTGGTTCCAACACAGAAGAGTGGTAAGGGCTAGGCAATGGGAGTCAAGTGACTTGCCCAGGGTCACACAGATAGGAAATGTCTAAGGCCAGATTTGAACTCAGAACCTCCCATCTTAGGGCCTGGCTATGAATCTACTGAGCCACCTAGCTGTCCCCTGTGTGTGTGTATAGGTTTTTAAACCTTTTATATCTTGTTCTTTATGACCCCATGGACCATAGCTATCCATGAGTTTTTCTTGGCAAGGATACTGGAGTTTTCCATTTCTTTCTACAGTGCATCCAGTGGTACCTTTTACTAGGCTAACAGGATTAAATGATTTGCCCAGGATCACATAGATAGGAGTGAGATGAATTTGAACACAGGTCTTTCTGATTCCACTCAGCATTCTATTCACTGAGCTATCTAGCTCTGTGGAAAGGATGTCATCATTCATTCAAAGATAAAGAGCACTGTCTTATTTCTGGTTTTTTTGGTTCCTTCTGTTCACTACAACCTCCTTCTGGGTACTTATAGAACATTTGTTGAATTCCTCTAATGCAGTTATGCAATATTATATATTATAACTCTCTGTTAATGTGACACATTTCCTTACTAGATTATAAGGCATATGAGCATCAGGACTGCCGTAGTTAAAATTCACTCACTTAATATGTGTTTGCTGAATTGAATTGAATGATAAGCCTGACTGTTCTCCCAGGACTTAACAAATATTCCTTTTATGGCTATAGTTATCTACTACCTAGCTATAATTATCCAGATAATTTCTCTCAATTTCTCTGTGATTTCAGTTCCTGACTCATTGTCTCCCTTGTACCATTCCCTGACATCACCCACCAGAACTTCGATATTTGTGATGGCAACTACTCTAGCAAAATACCCATCTCAAGTCCTCAAATTCCTCAACTTACTTTAAACTCTTCAAAATTCCTCGGCTTCAAATTCCTCAGTGGCCTTTACAGAAAATTCCACCATCTCCAAGACTTCCAAATTCTCCTTTCATCCAAATGTCCTATCCTTCCCTCCTCACCCCATACCCCTAGTCTGCCACCCCAATTCTGGTGTCCCTGTTGTTTGGAGAGAATGTTCTCTTTCATGTAGTAAAATTATTCTATATCTGAAGAGGGGGTGGGCAAAGGGAAAGACATGGAAAGGTCAACAATGTAAAGTTTTGAGCTGGAACTTTCTTGAGAATATTTTAGAATTCATCTCCTACTTCTTTCTATAGATTCTGTCCCCATAGGTTCACTTAGCCAGGTTTATCACCATCAGCCTTTTTCACCAGTATTTTCCCTTCTTTTCAGATGAAGATCTTTGACAAAAACAAAGATGGCCGGTTGGATCTGAATGACTTAGCAAGGTCTGCAACATTAAGAAAATACAGTGGGTTCAGAAGCAAACTCCGTAAGGGTGTGGGGCTGTTAAACTCCTCTTATCTAATTAAGCAACTGTTTCCTCCAGTTGGAAGGAAGGTGTATATACTTATAAACACTAGCTGGTTTTACTTAGCTCAAGCTTTCACTCCTGCATCAGGACTCCTGAGCTCAGAGATCCATTTCACCAGGTAATGAATTTTTTGACTATCATAGCTCACAAAATTGCTAAGGCACTGTGTAGTGAATGCTACCTGTCTTGGGGACAGAAGGGTCTACACAGATGATGTCAGGAAATTTTGATATTAACTTCCAACATGAAGCAACAATTGCTTAATTGTTATAGTCATCCCGAACAATAAGGAATTCAGAAAGTATCTAAGCACCAGAATAATAATAACAATTAGTAATATTAAAAATAATAATAATAGCTTGCATTTATATAGTGCTTTAAGGCTTCCAAAAAAGTTTATAATTCTCGTTTTATCCTCACAACAACCCTGGGCAATGTGTCCTCGTTTTACAGATAAGTAAACTAAAGTAGGCAATTTGTGTTAAATAATCTGCTCAGTAGGCAGCTCAGTAGATTTAGAGTCTGGCCCAGAGATGGGAGGTCTTGAGTTCAAATTTTAGCCTCAGAAACTTCCTAGCTGTTTAACACTGGGCAAGTCACTGAACCCTTGTTGCCTAGCCATTGCCATTCTTCTGCCTTAGAACCAGTATTAATTCTAAGACAGAAGATAAAGGTGGTTAATAATAATAATAATAATTTGCCCAGGGTCACACAGCTATTAAACATTTGTGGCAATATTTGAACTCACATCTTCCTGACTCCAGTCAGTGTTCTATCCACTGCACCTCAGCTCCCCCTCCAGGCAAAAAGCCCTCTGTTCTGCCTCTGGAATATATTGCCTGTGTAACTGAGCAAATTCTCTTAGAGAAGAACCCATCCTGTTCTAAGAAAACTCACTCATAGCACTCTGGTGATAATAATTCACAGGTGATTGTGGATTTTTCTCCATTTAGGATTCTGGCTCTCCAGGAAAACTTCCTGCTTCAATTTAAAATGGATGTAAGTAGAAGTATTTCTGTAGAATAATTTATACCATTGTCAATAGATTTAAAAGGAAGGGGAGGGAGAGATTGTTAGAGATTTGGGTTTTCACTTATTGGTTGCTGAAGTATCTATGAGAGGATTCAGTGGAATTACAGACTGATGGAATGACCTCTAGGAATTGATGCAGAGTGAGAGGAGCAGAACCAGGAGAACATAGTATTCAGAGACTGATATACTGTGGTACAATTGAATGTAATAGATTTTTCTACTAGTAGCAATGCAATGATCCAGGAAAATCCAGAAGAACTTATGAGAAGGAACACTTTCCACATCCAGAGAAAGAACTGTGGGAGTAGAAACACAGAAGAAAAACAACTGCTTGATCACATGGATAGAGGGGGATATGATTGGGGGTGGAAACTCTAAATAATCACCCTGGTGCAAATATCAATATATGAAAATGGGTTTTGATCAAGGATACATGTAAAACCCAGTGAAATTGTATGTTGACTACAGAAGGGGGTGGGGGAGGGAAGGGAAAGGAGCATGATTCTTATAACCAGGGGAAATTTTTCTAAATTGATTAATTAAATAAAATTAAAAAAAAATTTTTTTAAAAGAGGAATTATAGACTGAAGTGTACAAAATGGTTCCCTCATCTCTGAAAGTCTTAATGTAGAAGTCACTCAACAAATATTTACTATGTGTCAGTCACTCACTGTTAAATACTTAATAAAGAAAGGAATACAAAATTTGACTACACAACCTCTGCTCTCAAGGAAGGTAGATTCTAATAAAGAAAACAAATAAATATCTAGTTGGATATAAGATGTATATAGACTATATGAATGTAGACCTTCCCTTGCTGTCCAAATAGGAGTTAGGTGTCCAGGAAAGGTTTCCGATTGAGGATGGGATTTCAGCTGAGTATTAAGACAGGACTCAGACTCAGGATTCAAAAGACTGAGATTTTTTTAGTAGTAGCCAATCTAGGAATTTTTTTTTTTGCTTGACTATACATGGTTGTAAGAGGGGATTTTTTTTTGCTTTCTTTTTTTTTTCTTTTTTTTTTTTTAAATTTTATAGTATTTTATTTGTTCATTTCCATGCATTTTTCATTAAAGACAAAGATCATTTTCTTTTCCTCCCTCCCACCCCCCGTGGCCGACGCGTGATTCCACTGGTATCATATGTGTTCTTGACTTGAACCCATTGCCATGTTGTTAGTATTTGCATCAGAGTGTTCGCTCCGAGTCTTTCCTCTGTCATGTCCCCTCAGCCATTGTAGTCAGGCAGTTGCTTTTCCTTGGTGTTTCTATTCCCTCAGTTTGTCCTCTGCTTTTGGATAGTGTTTTTTTCTCCTTGATCCCTGCAGATTGTGCAGGGACATTACACCACCACTAATGGAGAAGTCCATTATATTCGATTATACCACAGTGTATTAGTTTCTGTGTACAATGTTCTCCTGGTTCTGCTCCTCTCGCTCTGCATCACTTCCTGGAGGTTGTTCCAGTTCACATGGAAATCCTCCACTTTATTATTCCTTTGAGCACAATAGTATTCCATCACCAACATATACCACAATTTGTTCAGCCATTCCCCAATTGATGGGCATCCCCTCATTTTCCAATTTTTGGCCACCACAAAGAGCGCAGCTATGAATATTTTTGTACAAGTCTTTTTGTCCATTATCTCTTTGGGGTACAAACCCAGCAGTGCTATGGCTGGATCAAAGGGTAGACATTCTTTTATCGCCCTTTGGGCATAGTTCCAAATTGCCCTCCAGAATGGCTGGATCAGTTCACAACTCCACCAGCAATGAATTAATGTCCCTACTTTGCCACATCCCCTCCAGCATTCATTACTTTCCATAACTGTCATGTTCGCCAATCTGCTAGGTGTGAGGTGATACCTCAGAGTTGTTTTGATTTGCATCTCTCTGATTATAAGAGATGTGGAGCACTTCTTCATGTGCTTATTAATAGTTTTGATTTCTTTATCTGAAAACTGTCTATCCATGTCCCTTGCCCATTTATCAATTGGGGAATGGCTTGATTTTTTGTACAATTGATTTAGCTCTTTATAAATTTGAGTAATTAAACCTTTGTCAGAGGTTTTTATGAAGATTTTTTCCCAACTTGTTGTTTTCCTTCTGATTTTAGTTACATTGGTTTTGTTTGTACAAAAGCCTTTTAATTTGATGTAGTCGAAATTATTTATTTTACATTTTGTGATTCTCTCTATGTCTTGCTTGGTTTTAAAGTCTTTCCCCTCCCAAAGGTCTGACATGTATACTATTCTGTGTTTACCCAATTTACTTATGGTTTCCTTCTTTATGTTTAAGTCTTTCACCCATTTTGAATTTATCTTGGTGTAGGGTGTGAGGTGTTGATCTATTCCTAATCTCTCCCACACTGTCTTCCAATTTTCCCAGCAGTTCTTATCAAATAGTGAATTTTTGTCCCAAGACCTGGGATCTTTGGGTTTATCGTATACTATCTGGCTGAGGTCGCTTTCCCCCAGTCTATTCCACTGATCCTCCTTTCTGTCTCTTAGCCAGTACCAAATTGTTTTGATGACTGCTGCTTTGTAATATAGTTTGAGGTTTTTTGCTTTCTTAATGGGGGGAGAGGAAGGCAAAAACTGGAGATGGTAAATCTTTATCTGAAAAAAATAATCGAAACAAAATAGAAAAAGTAAAGGAAAAATATGAGAAGGAAGGAAGGAAGGAAGGAAGGAAGGAAGGAAGGAAGGAAGGAAGGAAGGAAGGAAGGAAGGAAGGAAGGAAGGAAGGAAGGAAGGAGGAAAGGAAGGAAGGAGGGAAGGAAGGAAGGAAGGAAGGAAAGAAGGAAGGAAGGAAGGAAGGAAGGAAGGAAGGAAGGAAGGAAGGAAGGAAGGAAGGAAGGAAGGAAGGAAGGAAGGAAGGAAGGAAGGAAGGAAGGAAGGAAGGAAGGAAGCCTCTGTAGCTAGATAAATGTTAGAGTTCTCCAGGGAAAGAATAGGGTGTGAGGCTAGAAATGTAGGACAAGGCCCAGTTATGGAGAACTTTAAATGGGAGAGAGAGGAATTAATATTTGTTCCTGAATGTAACAGAGCCACAGAGCTCTCTGTGGAGTATGTGTGTTGGGAGGTGGGGGAGGGGGGAATGGAGAATAAGATGAATAGAACCATATTTTATTTTATTTATTATTTTAAAATATTTTTTCATGATTCATTTTTCCCTCCCCTCTTCCAGAGTCAATTAGCCCTTCCATTGGGTTATACAAATGTTATCACATATCTATTTCCATATTATTCATTTTTGCAATAAAGCAATCTTTTAAAACTAAACCCCAAATCATATACCTATATAAACAAATGATGGCATATGTTTTTCTTCTGTGTTTCTACTCCCACAGTTCTTTCTCTCAATGTGGATAGCATGCGTTCTCATAAGTCCCTTGGGATTGTTTTGTAATACCAAAGTCCATTACATTGGATTGTTCTACAGTGTTTCACTTTTGGTGTACAATGTTCTATTGGTTCTACTCATTTCACTTTGCATCAGTTCATTGAGGTTCTCCCATTTCCCATGGAATTCCTCCAGTTCATCATTCCTTACAGCATAATTACCACCAGATCACAATTTGTTCAGCCATTCTCCAACTGAGGGACACTCCCTCATTTTCCAATTTTTTTTTTTGGCCACCACAAAGAGTGCATCTATAAAATATTTTTGTAAAAACATTTTTCATTATTATCTCTTTAGGGAACAAACTTAGGAGTGGTATTGCTGGATCAAAGGGTATGCATATAGGGCTATATTTTAGAAAATCACAGTTGTAACAGACAAAAGATGGGGAGGTCAGTTAAGAGTAGTCCAGGTAAGAGTGATGAGGGTCTAACTTAAGGTCATATTAGTGGAGAAAAAGGAACATACACAGGAGATATTGTGAAGGTAGAAACATGATTTATCAATGGATTCAACATGTCGGGTGACATTAAGCAGTTACATATGGCACTAAGATTGCTTAGCCTATGAGCCTAGAAAAGTTCAGAACCAGTGGATTATTGGGGTAGGGGAGAAATAATGAGTTCTATTTGGAATGTCTTGAATTGTCCTTGATGTGATTTCCCTCCCTTCCAGGCCTGTAGTACTGAAGAAAGAATGAGGGATTTTGAGAAAATATTTGCTCACTATGATGTTGTAAGTACCTTGTTCTTTTGCGGCCCTTTTGAGACTCCTGAGTTAGAGTTTTAGTTAGTTTGAAACTCTCAGGTTATAATTTTTGTACTCTTGAGATTAGAAAATTGTACAGCTATTGTATTGAGCACATTCTGGCTCCTAGTACAAGGACTATACTCCCTTTCGGTAGGCAGGAAATTCTGGCCACGTGGGTTTCAGTGTCCACTGAAGTTTACCCACAGCTTCATGCCAACTGCCACTGGTGAAATAAACTATAAATGGCAGCCTATAAACATACTATTTCCTAACATTTGGTTTGTCCATACTCTAAAGCAAAAAGAGAGAAAAAATCATCAGTTTTGAAATTTTTGAAATAGCTTAATTTTAAATTGTTTCAGAAGCTGAGAAAGATGAAAAAAATGGATTATTGTGTAGTTATAATAGATACCTAGAGAGACAGCTTGGATTGAGAGCTGGCCTCAAGCAGTAAGGTGAGATTAAAGTCTCATCTCTGAGAGATGCTGGCTTTGAGACTTTGGACATATCACTCAACCTTTTGTGCTCCAGAGAACTCTCTAAAACTGGAAGTCACTAAGAAGTTACTGATCTTTTTATTTAGTGAAGTTTCTTCAGAGATTTCTCTATACCATTTAAATTCTAGGTTGGGTCCAAAAGAAGAAAGCTATATGATAATGAATTAAATATGAACCCTCATTAATCTATAACAAACAAGATTGTTGAACTCAGACTGACTCATGTCTGCTTCCCACAAAAAGGAACTGAGCAATGCAGATAGAAGAAACATTTTGAAATAAGGTCAAGGAAAAACAAATACATGCAGGAACTTGTTGAACCACATTTCCCTTCACCTTCTGCAGAATTTTAATTCCATGACTGAAATATACAATGATCTGCAAATGTGCAGTTTTTACCCTACTTGCCAGTATATACCCTATTGCTAGCTGATATGCATACCACCACCTACTGGTTAAAAAAAAGCTCAGACACTTAATGACTAAGTGTATGCTATAGGAGTTCCAATATAAAAGGAACATCTTCTCTTTGGACCCCCAAGTGTAGAATGTCAAAAGACTCACATGTTTACTGTAACAGTTAAAATTTATGGAAACTGAGGCAGGTAGAAATTAGTTTCTCTCTGCAAGGAGTATTATATTTTTATGAGGTTTATTAAAGATTAAGAATTAAAGAAAATACAGGATAAGAAAACACGTGCCTAGGCCAGAGAAGCCTAGACAAGATAATCTCACATCATGAAAGAGACGCCTCTGCTCCAAACGGAAGTCCAAAAGGAGAGCGAGCCTATTCACAATCAGGTTTAAATACCTTCTAGATCTTGGCCCATGTGAGAATTCAGTGAGATTACAGGGCATTCTGGGGATTGAAGTCCTGGATTCATGTCTATTTTTTACATTACTCTAAATCTAATGTTGGCAAGTTAAGTGGTACAATGGATAAAGCATTGGGCTTTGGAATCAGGAAAACTCATCTTCAAGAGTTCAAATCCAGCCTCAGACACTTTCTATCTGTGTGACCCTGGGCAAGTCATTTATTCCCCCCTCCCCCCATTGCTAACACTCACTGTTCTTACACAGTATTGATTCTTAGGTGAAAGTTAAGAGCTTTTTTAAAAAGAGAGGACAGTGCAGAAGAAGATGAGAAAGGCTCAAAAGAAATAATCCTGACAATTAAAGGCAGTGAGGCACCATGAAAGGAATCTTAAATTGGAAACAAGAGAACCTGGTTTTGCATCCCCCAATTATGCTATCTGTTATCTGTGTGACATTGAGTAAGTCACTTTAATTCTCAGGTCTTACTTTGCTCATCTCTAAAATTAAAAAATCACAAATAGAATCATAAATCTAGAATTGGGCAGGTTCTCAGAGGTCATATTGACCAGCCTACAAATTTTATATGTGATGAAACTGAGGCCCAGGAAGGTTAAGTAATTTGGACCAGGTCACACAGGTAAGTAAATGTCAGAGGTGGGAATGAATTCTGGGCCTGTTAGTCCATAACCTGAATTCTTTCCTCTGTCTCCCTCTGCCATTGTTTCTAGCTCTAAATTTATCACCGTCAGATTGGAAAATGGTAAAGGATGGATGTGGATGCAGTTGGAAAATGCCATACTATTAGGATTGAAGAGTTTAGAAATCATAAATAAGAGAGTTGACAGTTTTCCTAATGAGAATTTTGTAGGAGGAAAGTCTGATATATTTGCATTTGGAGTATATTTGGTATACATACACGCATATTTTAGTGAATATGGGACTCACCCAATATGTGGGTATCCTTGCCAGCAGAGCAGATGGTAACTCATCTATACTTTCTCATCCCATGTGACTATTATTTGTGTCCTTCCATAAATTCTCCACTCTTAAAATAAAGAAATGTGTTTATATGCTATGAATGTTGGGCAAAAGGAAAGAAGTTGTCTATATTCAGAACATGCTGAAATACTCTCACATATCCCCTCTGGTACCATCTCTCTTGATCTCCTGTTTCTAATTATATGCTTTACTGTTCTCTGAACAAAAACATGATACTGTGGCTCTCGATTGACTTAAGACAACCAGCAGAAATGTGTAGCAAACACTTCCTGCTCTGAGTTCCTGCTATTTAGAAAGGAGAAAAAAATAAATCAATGTATTTCATTCATTCATATTTCATTTAAACCCTGCCAAATGCTCAAGATGAACAATTTCCATTAGTTGGAAGAGATTTATTTGGGATTAGTTCTTTAATCATTTTCGTATGGTGTATCAGTGTTCTACACAGAAAACTAAAGTAGAAAACTACAGAGCCCTGGAATCTATTGGCATGCTGAAAAAATTATTGCATTGGCCCATCTGCCACACTTATTCCTGTGTTTTCTGACTCCATTCAATTGTTTGGATTTCTTTTTCTTTTTTTTCCCAGAGTAAAACTGGAGCCCTGGAAGGTCCAGAAGTGGATGGATTTGTCAAAGATATGATGGAACTTGTCAAGGTGATCTCATAAGGCCAAGTAGAATTTTCTTATCCTGGGTTTTTTGGTCAGATTTTGCCAGAATTACATAGTCTTAGGTATTCATGCAAAAGAAAACATCCAGAAATATTCGTCTATTTACCATTTGACTTTCAGTAAAAATCTAAAGAAAGGTGGCAGTTAGGTCACTCAGTGGACAGAGAGCCAGGCCTATAGACAAGAAATTCTAGCTTTCAAATCTGACTTCAGATACTTCCTAGCTCTTGGGCAAGTCACTTAACCCTCATTGCTTAGGTCTTACCACTCTTCTGCATTATTAATATTGATTCAAAGATAGAAGGTACAGGTTTAATTTTTTTTTAATTTAAAAACAAGCTAAAGACATATCTCCAAAATCTACCTTCATCTCTTTTTAAAACATCTGTTTCCTAAATGACAGGGAATCTATGAGTTTCTGGAGCCTACTTAAAGAATGCCAAGTTTATTAGAGGTGCACTATATGGTTTGAACCATTTCTATATTTAAAGCTGTTTTGCTTTTCTGCATTCAAGAGAATTCGATTCACATTTCTGAATTTAATTTAATCTGAGAGATATACTCATTTGTATTCCATTAGTAGTCTGAGGGCTTCTCTTACCTCTTTTAATGGATAGCTGTTTATCTTTTAGGAGACTGCAGTAGCCTTGATTATCTTAATTTAGGTTATGCCTACCCAGAAAAAAAAAAAGTAAAGCTGAATGCCGGCAATTATCCAGTGAATCTAGCCTACGTAGACAAATTCAAAAATCTTCTTTGGGGCAAAATTATACGGGATTCACTATCTACCCTGATCAAGTTAAAAGGTTCATTTGTAGCTTTTCCCTTTATTTGGCAAAGTGTAGAAACAGAATGTGGAAAGTTGTTCAGGATGAATTTGCTGAGCAATTCAGAGTGATTGGCATCCAAGGAGGCACAGTGACCAATGGCAGGCTGATTTTATTCCAGAGTATGCCAAGTTCTACCTGGGCTAGCAATACTTTAATGGCAAGAGGGACAAGGAGGGGAATGGGGGAAGTAGCAGAGCTGGAAAAGCTAAGATCTTTTTTTTTTTTAATTCTATGGAAAGTGACTAGGTTTACTGGCATAATTTCATTATGAATAGGGGGCAACTGGGTGGCTCAGAGGATTGAGAACCAGACCTAGAGATGGGAGGTTCTAGGTTCAAATCTGGCCTTAGATACTTCTTAGCTGTGTGACCCTGGGTAGGTCATTTAACCCACATTGCCTAGCCTAATTGCTCTTCTGCCTTAGAACCAATGCACAGTATTGATTCTAAGACAGAAGGTAAGGATTTAAAAAATAATAATTTTTAAAAATAAAAATTCTTTTTATTATAAATAATGATCATCAATAGATTTTGTTAAATTTCCTGAGTTTCATCATTTACACTAAACCTAGTCTCTTTTATTTCTTATCCCCCAATCATATCCACCCCCCTTCACTTGGTGCTCTAAATGGGAATTCTGCAGGTACCTTTTCTTGCAGGAGGCTTGCTAGCTGTTTGGGTAATGGTGCCTGGTTGCCACAAAGATTTATTTATTTACCTGATAGGTTTTTAATTCAGTAATCACTGTAATTATCGCTTTCTTTTCTAGTTTCTTGGTTTTCAGCTCAAGCTGCATTCTATAATCCCTACTATGAAGGCAAAGGTGTTTTTCTATAAAAGCATATAACATATGCTTTTTAATTTTTTATAAATTTACATAGTCTTAATTTGTAAAAAAAAATAAAGAAAAAGTTCTCGGGGGGGGGGGGGAAGCAGGGGGCAGCTAGGTATCACAGTGGAGAGAGTGCCAGGCATGAAGAGTAGAGGACCTGCGTTCAAATCTGGATTTAAATGCTTCTTAGCTATGAGACACTGGACAAGTCACTTACCCTTGACTGCCTAGCCCTTACTGCTCTTCTGTTTTAGAATGGATACTAAGACAGAAGTTAAAGGTTTAAAATCATTTTTTTAATATACAATAGTAGAAAATAGACAATTCTCTTCCACCATAGAAAGCCCTCCTGGACTGGAACTCTCTTCTGACAGGACAAACTAGAGAGGCAGATTTGTCTTCTCCATGGGCAATTCTCCTCCATAGCTTAGGAAGAGCTAGATGGTCACAGAGCTATGTGACCTACAAAACCTGGTGCTTACAAGCTTCCACATGAGGAACTGATGTCTCCTAAGCATTTTCTTTGTGCCTGAATCAGGTATCACCAGTTGTCGCAGACCCAAGAAATAATCAGGAGCCACCAAGGCAGTTATAAGCCCAAGTAATTCAATTGACAGCTTCTCCCTTTCTTTCTTTGGTCTCAACCCAAACTTGAGGAATATAAATTATTCCCAGACTTTAGGTCTCAACCAAGCAGAAAAGCTTCTCTAACAGCCAGACTTTACTCATTTCTTGCCCAGCAGGCTTCAGTAACCATGGTGATGCCTGATCCTGAAGCAACCAGGCGACTCCTGGCTCAGGCCAGACTTTTTCTATAAAGCTGCTGCTACTGATTTCTTCCTCCTTCTTCTCTGGGTTCTCCTTGGAATCAGAGAATGTTGGAGGTCACCAAAATCTTGGCAGTTATCTAGAATTCACCCTTCATTATTCAAAGAAAGAAACTTAGGTCTACTTTTTTCTTCCTCTTTCTCTTTTCTCTTTTTCCTTTCTTCTTCCTCAAGTCAAGCTTTATTATGTTTTGGGTTTTTTTTTTTTGTCCCAATTTGGCCTTTAAAGTTCTTCCTAACTTAGCCCCTTCCTACTTCAAGAATCATTTTACACTTTGTTCTATTTGCTCTGATCCAGCAACCCTGGTCTCCTTGCTATTCCTCAACTATGACACTCCATCTCTTATCTCCAGGCCCTTGTAATCACTTGGGAAGACCAGGAGATAGAAGATGGAGTCTTCTCATGCCTATAGTCTTCTTTCTCCTCTCCCTTTTCCCCATGGGTTTCCCTGGCTTCCTTCATTTCTCAACTCAAATCCACCTTTTACAGGAGGCCATTCCTGATCTCCTCAGTTGCTAGTGCCTTCCCTGCTGAGATTGCCTTCTACCTATTCTGTATGTTTCTTGTATGTATCTAGTTATTTACATGTCTTTCCCATTTGAATATGTGTTCCATAAGGACCACCTTTGCTTCTCTTTGCATCTTCAGCACTAAGCATATACTAAGCCAGGCACATAGTAAGCATTTAAAAAATTGCTTATAGAAACTGTGCCCTTTGGTGCCACCCTACTATTGCTGAGCAGAGCCCTGATCTCATAACTGATTAGGAACTATGTAAATGGAGAAGCTTCTGGCCTCAAGGGGGATCAGATGGGATATAAGGGAGGAAGGTCAGAGAAGAAATGAAAATAAAAACTGTCCCAGATTCCCCAGTCTGCCTGTCCCAGGAACTTACATATCCCACTTGCATGTTCTGTGGTAACTTGGCACTACCCTTTGTGCACCAAAGTCCAGTGGATGGAGTGGGCCTCTGGGAAGATAGGTTTTGAGGTTTTTTGAATCTTTTTCTTCTCTCTAAAGGGTAGGAAGAGACCAAAGCCTGGAGTGAGGACAGCTGTGTTCCCAGGACAGGGATGCTAGGACCCTAACCCATAGGAAAAGAGAAGTATCCTAGCCCCCTTGAAGTTCTCTTCCATCTCTGGGCCTCTTCAGATCCAATACTTCATCTTTCTTATCCAGAGAGGGCTTCAACAAAGGGCCCCTAGACTAACTCTGGGAAAAACTTCACTGGTAGCAGGCTGAGGACAACTATAGGAAAAGGAAAGGAAGGAAAAAGTTCACTTGCTACTGAGGATTTTTTTTTTTCTCTCTAGGGAAAGGGAAATAATATATGGTAGTGGGCAGGAGTTTACTCAGAGAGTTTGGGCTAAGGTCACAGGGCAGACTACCTCTGGATTGGTTCATCAAGACCCTTTCTCAGGGCCACCAGAGCAGTGGCTTCATGTATTAGTGGTACTGGGCATCAACCTGGCCTCCGGACTAGGCAAGAGTGTAGCTCTGGGTCAGAGGATATTCTAGCCTTCTGTCATGTTAAATGTTGCATGTGAAATCTTTAACTGTATCTGTAGTTTCTAGAGGAGAAATCAAGACTCTGATGATTTTGTTTCTAGTATAAAAGAAATGTGATTTATTTTCTGTTTGTAAATCATAATAGAGACATTTTGGCAAGAGAAGAAGGGGGTAGTCCGATGGCTAAAAGTAAAATGGAGAAGATCACTGCCATTGAAATGATGGCTACCTCCCCCCTCCCAAGAAAATAATTGCTTGGTGAATGAATTGACAACTTTTGATCAAAGTCAGTTACAAAGCCTATAGAGCAAAGGAGCAAGGAACTACCAAGGTGTGCTCTTCACAGCTATTTACAGAATTAGAGCTGAAAGGAACCAAAAAGGTCATCCAGATTATCCTTTCATTGTAAATGAGGGAATATGCTGATATGCAAGTCACATGGCCAAAGCCACATGAGATAACAGATAACAAAATATAATGTGATAATATACAAAATATAATAAAGAGCTGACCCTAGAAACCGAGGTCTTCATTTCTACAATTTAACATTCCTTTAATTATCCCTTCCATGGCATAACCTTGAATCCCTAAATATTGCGATGCCTTTCCCAATTTAAAAAAAAAATTTTAAACCTTACCTTCCATCTTAGAATAATACTATGTATTTGTTCCAAGGCAGAAGAGTGGTAAGGGCTAGACAATGGGGGTCAAGTGACTTGCCCAGGGTCACATAGCTAGGAAGTATCCGAGGCCATATTTGAATCCTCAGATTATATTAACCTTTTTCCATTTCCTATAATTCTTATTACTCACTATTCTGGGACCTTTGTGGGTCCTGCTTATCCTATCGTATTTTTTTTCTGTACCTCTCAACTTCATGTCATCTGAAAATTTAAAATGTGCCCTATTAAAACATACCTAAAATGCTCATCAAAGCAGGACCAAAGGCAAAGCCTCCAGTTCCACTCTCTCCAACCCTCTCTCCAGGTTGACATAGATCCATTAACCACCATTCCTTGGGTCTGGTCATTTTAGTTTTGAATCCTCCAGATTATACTATTATCTAGGCAAAAGTTCTTTATCTTGTCAACAAGAACACAATTAGAGAATCTTGCCGAATTCCAGGTATACTAGGTCTATAGCATTCCATTAACTCAGGAGCTAGCAAACTAGGGCCAGCAGGCCAAGATGAGACTACCGCCTATTTTTGTATAACCTGTGAGAATGAAGAATTTTTGTATGTTTTAAAATAATTGGCTAAGTAATAATTATATTTTAAAATATTATATTTAAAAATAATTATTACTTACAAATGTAAAAACCATTCTTAAATCATAGACTTTACAAGAATAGACAACATGCCAAATTTGACCCAGAGACAAAAATAGGTAACATGCCAAATCAGGCATGTTATCTATTTTTGTAAAGTCTATGATTTTGCCAACCTTTGTCCTAAGCAACCAGGTTACTATTATTTTCAGAAAAGGAAATAAGGCTAGCTGGATATGGTTTATTCTTCCATAGTGATCTCCCAATTCCCTTTCTAAGTGACATTCAATGATCCTTATAATACTACATTCTAGAATTTTGTCGGAAATTGACATCAAACCTGCAAGCCTAAAATTAGAAATATCTGTCTTTTCTGTTTTGAAAATCAACACACTGTTTGTAATTTCAACACTTCTTCTAATCTACATATTTTCTTGAGCTCTTTGAAGATTATTGACAGTAGTTCAGTGATCACATCTACAAATTCTTCCAATAGCCAGTTTCTATCCTATTTCACATAAGCCATAAAAGCAAGTCCAGTTCTTGATTAAGTAAGCAAATTTCCTTTTCAGAACATCACAGTCCCATTCTACTACCCTCCTCTTGTCCCTTTCAGGTAACTAGCATATGTCCCATTTCCATAAGGCTTTGTTTTTTCCTTTGTCTCTGTGAGCTGGACCCTTTTCTTAATATCCAAACCCTAAACCAGTGATGATGAATCTTTTAAAGACTGCATGCCATAGCCCTTCCCCCAAGACTGAGAGCCACCTCCTCCTTACCCCAGACAGGAGAGGAAGGAAGTGCTCCCATTGGACTGCTGGGCAGAGGGGCAGGTGATGTGAAAAAATATCCACAGGTGCAGTGGAGAGGGGGAAGGGAGCAGCTCCTCTGAATCTCCCTGGCTTTCTAATAATGACCTCTGGTAGAGGATGGTGTGTGTGCTCACAGAGAGGGCTCTCCTTGCCTTCTTTGGCACACGTGCCATAGGTTCATCATCACAGCCCTAAACAGTGCTTCTCAGAGTTTAAACTATTTCCCTAGCTACCAAAACATCAAAATAGCATTTTGGTCCCTAAAATATCCCTTGGGATTATTTATGCTGTTTTTCCCAGAACAACTTAATGTTTGAGCTAGACTTTCATTCAGAGGATCATTATAACCTTTTTTTGGTTTTGCTGCCAGAAGCACAAAATCTCCCACAGGGAAGTAATCAACTAGGTCTTCTCCCAGCTGTCACAATGCAGAATTCATAATCACCACCAGCCTGGCTGGTTCCCTCTGGTTTGAAGACAAAGTAATCATGTGGCTCTAAGACAGATGTCTTAGGAAAGTAAGGAAAATGACATGGAATGAAAGAATGCACATGAGAATGAGTCTGTCTGTATCAGAAGCAGAGCTGTTCCTTCCAAATATACAATTTCCTTCCCCAAAGCTTCTGCCATCATATCCTAGATCTTCTCAGAATGCTGCAAAGCCCAGGCTAATTCCCAGCTTGCATCTCTGCTACTATGGATCTTTTTGGTGTGTGTGTGTGTGTGTGTGTGTGTGTGTGTGTGTGTGTGTGTGTGTGTGTGTGTGTGTGTGTGTGTGTTTTAAACCCTTATCTTCCAATACTGTGTATTGGTTCCAAGGTAGAAGAGCGGTAAGGGCTAGGCAATGGGGGTTAAATGACTTGCTCAGGGTCACACAGGTAGGAAGAAGCCAGGATCCTATTGGTTTTTCTGATCATTTTGTTTTCTTGTTCTCTAGCCCAGCATCAGTGGAGTAGACCTGGACAAGTTTCGAGAGATTTTGCTCCGTCACTGCGATGTAAACAAGGATGGGAAAATTCAGAAGTCTGAGCTGGCTTTGTGTCTTGGTTTAAAAGTCAGCCCCTAATTGTCAGTGACTTTGGTCCTGTGCTTTGAGTGTATTTGTGTGTCAGCCCCCACTGGTAGAATTGTGTCTAATCTTCGCTAACAGTATTTACGTGGGTATCATGTAACTTCCCACAAAAGTTCAGGGGCAGTAATGAGCTGGATTAGGGAGAGGCATCAAAAGAGCCTTCTTGGCAAGGATGAGACAATGGTTCAAGGCATGGAGGGAAGTCATCCAAAGAATTGCTATCACTTTTATAAATCAATATCAGCAAGACAAAACTTTCCTGCCTGTCACAGATTCATCTGGCCCACAATGCCTGCCTTCCTGGCCAACTTGCTATCACTCACTCAGTCCTGGGGGGAGGTATTTCCTGAGCATTGGCTGCTTGTCCCCTTGTGCTAAGCTTGTCAGGCATTCCCAGCTTCCTGTGAAGATTAAATTGATGTGCTGTGTGAATATGTGTTCTGTCATTTGTGCAAATAAATTTGGAAGTGAAAATAAACCCTGAGCTAGATTAAAAAAAGAAAAGTCATCATCCCTGGTGTTTGTGTCTCACGATGTGTTTTATATCCTAGACAGAGAGCCCTTCTGACCCCAAAGGCAATGAGGGAAAATCTGAATAGATAAACTGGAGTCAGTCTAGCCACAAAGTTCTCCTCATTGGACCTGAAGCTGTGATAAACTGAGGGAAACTAATATTATACTGTTTAATAACCAGTATTATTCTATAAGCCATCCTATTCCCACTTTGTCAAAGCTCAGTACTCAGTCTAACTCAGCAGGAACAGGCAGTAAAAG
Source organism: Monodelphis domestica (assembly GCF_027887165.1). Taxonomy (NCBI): domain Eukaryota; kingdom Metazoa; phylum Chordata; class Mammalia; order Didelphimorphia; family Didelphidae; genus Monodelphis; species Monodelphis domestica. Next base: position 223,488,049 of record NC_077229.1, read on the forward strand.
TTTGGTTATGGAAGATAACAACTCCTGGCCCCCAGGAGACAGCAGCTAGCTAACCAAGGTAAAGTGATACCTTGGCTTTGTTTACAGGTAAATAAAGAATCTGCTTGATTTAGGCCCCTAGAAGATCATTCCTTTCCTTGGTGTTCCTCCTCAAAGTTAAGAGTGACTTTGTCTCCAAGGAGAAGGCTAAGGGGTGGGAATCTAGATTGGGGTGGTTTGGTTTCTAGTCAAGATTACTAGAAGAAGTTGATATCCATCAAGCATTTAGCATTCCTTAATTGCCAGAGAGGGGTATATAATTATCGGTACCAGAAGGTCAACCCACATACCAACAGGGACTGCTTTACCTTTGCAGGGGGAGATCCAGGTGATGTACTGTTAGGCCAATCAAAAGGAAGATACACCTAAGTTTAAAAGACAGAGTCTCTGATCATCAGGAGAAACCATTGGTCCAGTCTCTCAGATTTCTGGCTTTTTGATGAGGTGCTCATGTGATCTATTTTACTAGCAATGTATGTGTTATATGTGTTAACTGCCTGGGTGTCATTTTTACTCACAACAAAACTGTCATAAAAATCATATACTTACAGGTAGTTATTGCATGAACAAGATTTCTCATATATTGCTTAATTCTGTGCCAAAAAGAATAAATGTACCCTTCCACAATTTTGTCTGCAGGACTAGTCTTCTAAACTTAGTGATCTTTTAGTTCAGATTTTGCTCTGTCTCCTGTCTCCATCTCTCTCCTCCACCTCTCTTTCACCTTTTCTTTCTCTTTTATTTTCTTCTCTTTTCCTCTTCTTGCTTTCTTTTTGTCTTACTCTTATTCTCTTTCTTTTACTTTTTTCTTTTTCTCCCTCTCTCACTTTCTCTCTCAATCTCTATTTCTTTCTCTAACAAACACACACACACACACACACACACACAGGTAATTTTTCCTTAAAATGTTATTTCCTACATTTTTCTCCAGACCAATATGGGGGAAATATGATGTGAACTTCTGGGTCAATGCAATTAAGTTACCAAACACACAAGATTAAAATAAACATTTATTACTTTAAGGAAATTTTAACCAACCTACCAAATAACTTGGATCATGAATTTAATTCTATTATAAATCTAAGGATCTTGTTATAGGGCTCATGTGTAAAAATAATGGTGGTCCTAAGAATAATAATATGTAATACCAATTTTTTCTCTTATTAGGAAATGATTGTTTATTGCACTTTTTCTTTTCTGAGGGGATTCAAGGTCTCATTGCCTCACTTCATCTTCCACTAGATTTCTACAGACCATCTCTTTAAAAGTAAAACCTGCCCCTAATCCTCTCCCCAGTTCACTTTCAACCATGCCAGAAAATAAACACATGAGTCAGTCAGAATTGGTGGCTATTAATTTTTACTTTATATCAATAGAAATAACTTTAACAGTTAAGAGTTAACAGAAAGTACCTGCCAGGGCCAGAGAAAGAAGAGAACATGAAGATGTCAGGGACTTGGTATGTCTGTGGCTCACCAGCCTATTCCAGTGGTATTTCTTATAGATTCTCAGCTCCTATCACAATCACTGGCAACAGCAACCAATAAGATTGGGAAGTGGAGAGGACTCCCCAGTCAGGGAACATCACTATGACTCTGTCCTGCTTCTCCATGTGGCTGGTCGAAATGTATTCTCTTTATCCTTCTTACCAGTAGCCTCTTCCAACGTTAAGTTTAAATGTCTTTGTGAAGTCTGAATGAAAGTCTGTGGGTCTGCTCATAATTACTCCCTGAATCTTGTAACTCCTTGAGTTGCTTATGAACCTAGTAGGCCAGGAAAGGTTACACAAAATTCTAAAAATCCCAGACACAAATAGGCAAACAGATGAAATGGGATCATGTTTTATCTCCCTAGAGCTTTGATGGATTATTTGGATGCCATATTCAGAAGTCAAGGAGTTCTTCTACTTAGAATATCAACAAGAGGGAGTGAATGAAGTAGAAGGGCTAGGGTTTAAAACAAACAAAAA